>NC_060144.1:162225040-162567540 GCF_021461385.2 Schistocerca piceifrons | reverse complement strand
GTTCCAGAGTGAATCACCTAGAACCGCTCGGCCACACCGGCCGGCTAGGTTATTTGCTTTCAGCTTTCTTAGCTTCCCTACCACGTTCAAACTTCCAACATCCATGGCACTTAGAACTTTAATGTAACGTCGGTTATTGATTCTTTTTCTCTTTGTCACCTTAGCACTTAGCCATGGAGATCCGAATGGGGAACTGGTCCGGAATCGTTTGCCAATGGAGAGATAATCATGACACTTTATCGGTTACCGACCTCTTGTCCTGTGGCTAAACATCATGTCTTTAATACAGTGGTTTCCATTGCCTTCTTGCCTTCAGTACCCTTATACCGCTGATCAAATCTGATCCTTCTACCTTTGTGGTGCGGTTTCACATCCCAAGAGCAAGTGAGTGTCCTGAAACTCTGTCCGCTTCACTGTCATCTTTGACAAGTCAGAATAAGGTTGACTTCTTAGGTATGACGTTTCCATTTAAATCTTTGGGTTCAACTTCTACACCAAGCCTGAAACTACATTATCATATTTATGAAAATACGTTACCTAGGTAATTCAAAGTAGCTGAGTAAGCGGGTGGGATATGACATTGTGATGATAATTGCAGAGTAAACAGTTAGATAAGATTTGTAGTTGCTAAAATGGACAATTTCCCAAACGTTTGTGAAGTCAATTCTTGAATAGCAATAATGTTAAGTGTTATGAACTACTTCGTACACAACGGTAAGAGGTGAGCTACAGAGCACTGAAGCAGTAGTCGTATCAGCAAAGCTGAACACGAGCGGAAATGATTAGCGAACACATAAATACAGTACACAGAAGTTTCCCTTGACCTGTAGCTTTCTCCAGGCGTTGCGATCAAACATTCCCGCTACTAACGCACGAGCGATATGTCGAAGGGTGATTAATACTGAAGACTACAACTGAGACTGTGCCGTGTAGCGTCTTATATCGCGGTGGCGGTCGGCACTCACAGTCGGATCCGCCAGGTTCTCGAGCGACCACAATCGTCGTCTGTCGGAAATGAAGTGTCCATGTCCACTTCCAACCGTGACATTTATTTATTTATTTCATTAACAGTTCTTAGTAACCCATCGCCTTGAAACTTAAGGTGGGTCGGAGGCTTCTGAATCCTACAGCAAACACTTCTCAGTATTACAATGCTATTGGTATACTGTTGTTAACGCTTTTATAAAATAATATAAACATCATAATATAAAAATTTCTCGAAGTTTACATCGAATTAAGTGCTTAACAGCTGTTTCTGCCTAGCTGACGAGAATATAATATACAGAGTGGTCCATTGATCGTGACCGGACCAAATATCTCACGAAATAAGCGTCAAACGAAAAAACTACAAAGAACGAAACTTGTCTAGCTTGAAGGGGGAAACCTGATGGCGCTATGGTTGGCCCGCAAGATGGCGCTCCCATCTGTCAAACGGTTATCACCTGCGTTTTTTTTTAAATAGGAATCACCATTTTTTATTACACATGCGTGTAGTACGTAAAGAAATATGAATGTTTTTGTTGGACCACTTTTTTCACATCGTTATAGAAGGCGCTGTAATAGTCACAAACATATGGCTCACAATTTTAGACGAACAGTTGGTAACAGGTAGGTTTTTTAAATTAAATTACCGAACGTAGGTACGTTAGAACATTTTATTTCGGTTGTTCCAATGTGATACATGGACCTTTGTGAACTTATCATTTCTGAGAAAGCATGCTGTTACAGAGTGATTACCTGCAAATTCCACATTACTGCGATAAATGCTCAAATTGATGTCCGTCAAACTCAGTGCATTTGGAAATACGTGTAACTACATTCCTCTCAACAGCGAGTAGTTCACCTTCCGTAATGTTCGCACATGCATCGAGGATGCGCTGACGCATGTTGTCCGGCTGTAGGAAAGCAGCCTACTCACATCTTATAAATTTCTCATCAGTCTTTCCATTGTGTGCCAGCCTAGTCCGCTGTAACTAGCTCTGACGTCATAAATGTTGAGCAATACTTTAAAAATCAAGTAAATAACCTGAAACGTTTCTAGCATGTCAGGAGTAATACTAAATCAATATGAGTTAAATATCAGTTCAATAACTTCAACCATTTTCGAAATTTTGACGTTTTTCTGTAAAAATCATTGGCGCAACAGAAAAGAGCTATACACTTAAAAATTTATATTTAGATTCCTTTTTCATAATAATTTAGTAGAAACAGTATTCTGGATCTCACAAATTAAAAATTTTGTGAAATTCATGATTTTTTGGTTTTTGTCTTAGAAATTAAGGAAGCAAGATAGATTAAGTAGGCGATTAAATAAGGCTATGATGTTTAAATTTAAGTAGAAGAGAGATCCGCTATAATCATAAAGATGTGAGACGTTTCAATTGAATAACTATAAAACTATAGCGATAGCGTATCTCCAAAGGGCAAGTTCAGAGCTCGTCTAATGCGTGTAGTGTAATTAAATTAATTCTCTCGCCCAAAATAATTGACTTAGCCACGTCAGACATTTATTATGATTACTTAACTGTGTGCTGAATGCACATTTATATTGAGAGCTTCATCGGCCATCAGCAGAGGAAGCAATGATTTATTCAATAAATTGAAGTGGTGCATTACTAGCCCAGCGGCTAGTCGGGAGAGCCGATTTGATCAGGCGTTCCCTTAGGCTTCCCCTTGGAAGTACATCGCCATTCTTTCTTGCAGTGAAACATCTTGTAGTAACGTCGGTAGAACATTACGTAGGAAATCAACATACATTATACCATTTAGATTGACATAGATAAAATGGGGGCCAATTATCCTTCCTCCCATAATGCTGCATCATACATTAACCCGCCAAGGTCACTGATGTTCCACATGTCGTAGCCATCGTGGATTTTCCGTTGCCCGATAGTGCATATTATGCCGGTTTCCGTTATCACTGTTAGTGAATCACGCTTCGTCCCGTAATTTCTCTTGTGCCCAGTGATAGAACTGTGCACGACATTCAAAGTCGTCACCATGCAATTCCTGGTGCATAGAAATATGGTACGGGTGCTACTGATGTTGATGTAGCATTCTCAATACCGACGTTTTTGAGACTCCCGATTCTCGCGCAATTTGTCTGCTACTAATATGCGGATTAGCCGCGACAGCAGCTAAAACACCTACTTGGGCATCATCATTTGTTGCAGGTCGTGGTTGACGTTTCACATGTGGCTGAACAGTTCCTGTGTCCTTAAATAACGTAACTATCCAGCGAACGGTCCGGACATTTGGATGATGTCGTTCAGGATACCGAGCAGCATACATAGCACACACTCGTTGGGCATTTTGATCACAATAGCCATACATCAACACGATATCGACCTTTTCCTCAATTGGTAAACGGTCCATTTTAACACGGGTAATGTATCACAAAGCAAGTACAGTCCGCACTGGCGAATTTTACGTGATACCACGTAGTTATACGTTTGTGACTATTACAGCGCCATCCATCACAAAGCGAAAAAAGTGGTCCAACTAAAACATTCATATTTGTTTACGTACTACAGGAATATGTAATAAAAAATGGGGGGGCCCTATTTAAAAAAAACGCAGTTGATATCCGTTTGAGCTATGGCAGCGCCATCTAGCTGGCCAACCATAGTGCCATCTGGTTTCCCCCTTCAAGCTAGACGAGTTTTGTTCTGTGCAGTTTTCTGGTTTGATGCCTATTTCGTGAGATATTTCGCCCGGTCACTATCAATATACCACCCTGTAAACATGCCAATGTCAAAGAAAAATAGAAAGGAAAATGTAATACAATGATTGTAAATAATTAGCAATATGTAGAGGTAGTTGAAATACTGTACCTGCATGTGTAATATAGCCTATGTAGCATGTTGCTTGGTAACGGCCTAAATCTACCTACCTCCGGTGAGAAATTCTCGGTAGCACCTCGAGCTGTTCTCATCTTAAATGGTTTGTGCTTATGTATTTTTACTCTGTTAGTGTTTATTGGTATATTACTGGTAGTGTGGCAAGTCAGGACACTACATGACATTCAGCAGCTGTTTGTTTGTCCTATTGTTGTTAGTTGCGGTATATTCTGTGTGATACCTTAGATACATAAACCTGGTATTATACAGATTAAATAATGACTGAGCATTTGATACATGGCATACATGAATTTTAGCTTTACATGAGAAATACACTTACGTTGGTAAATTTGTTAGTACAAAAAGAATGTAGATCATTGCTGTGTGAGTGCCTTATTCCTTAAATAACTTAAAACATTACATTTTTAGTTTTATGCATACTTTATAAAGAATATACATTTGATCCAGAAAATTAATTCATTGTAGTATCACACAGTGAAGCGAATATGTTCTATCTACATGCAGTAAGAAGAACAATACATTACTGCTTGTCTGCAGTATACTTTAAACACTATGCAATATGTCGTTGGGGAGTAGGAGCTTCGGAATAAAAGTTCTTCGAGAATTCTCCACTCAAGCGACGTTATGTTACTACAAGAGTCTTAGTATGTAACGCCAGTGTTTGTTTTATGATTCTCACTGCTTGTTGTGTAGTTTGTAACTGTGTTCTTGCATGCAGTGTGATGTGTTGTTGGTTCGGGTCCCTTACTTGTTGATCCCTTCTGAGTCACGTTCACTTAGTGTGTTGGTTCCTTCCTCGGTTTCGGAATCTGTGGTCGTGCTTGTGTCCTCCCATATGGGTTTTGGCGCTTGTATTCTTCATGCACTGTGTTCGACACAATATTGGCTACGCTGTTTACTGTGTTCCAGTCATCGGGCTTGCTTATTATTCTGGTGATGTCACTGTTGTCCTGTATAGGTCTCACTTGTACAAGCACGTTGCATAGCGGTGTGACACGCTCTGGTGTCCCATGGTGTCAGTTAGTCCCATGCGGTTTAAATGTACCGGATACTGCCCGTAGCCTGTCAGGAAATGGACTATTCCCCGAGTTGGGTCGACATGTTTCACTTGTAATCTTTCACGTATGTCAGGAAAGAAAGAGTGTGCTCGGCGACCCCTGTAGGATGCGTCCCACTCTCTCTGCGATGTTTGAATCCGCCATTGTTTCATTTGTGTTTTGTTCGCAATGTTGGTTCCTGTAATTTCGGTGATCTTATCAAGCCTGCCCGTCTTAAGCCAATAAAGTTCAGCTCTATACCGTATTGTTATATCTATAGGACAGGTCCCCATCACAACGCAAAGTGCCTCTAGTGACGTGGTGTTGAAGTCTGCGCTCATTCCCAGGAGTTCACTACGTTGACCTAGTCTTGCAATTGTCTTGTTAGTCTCTATGTTAAGTCTGTGAGCCCACGCACTTGCGGCGAAGCATGTGATGGATTCAAATATGGCAATGTGGTAGGTCCTTCTCATCTTAATAGGTAATGTGTACTGATTCTGCTGAGTGTTCCTAGTTTGTTCATAATTTTGGAGGCTTTGTCAATTGTCAATTTGGTAGTTAAAACTCTGTTTTTTTGTCAAGATGCAGTTGTAGATTACGTTTGAGATGCCGGTGAGGGTGCTATCGATCTAAGATACCACTATTTTTATATTGCTTCATCTGTCTTCTGAGTAATTTGATGCGACCTGCCACAAATTTCTCTCCCGTGCCAAACTTTTCATCTCAGAGTAGCAGTTGCAACCTACATCCTCAATTATCTGGTGGATGTGTTCCAATCTCTGTGTTCCTCTACAGTTTTTGGACACTACAGCTCCCTCTAGTACCATGGAAATCATTCCCTGATGTGTTAACAGACATCCTACTATCCTGTCCCTTTTCCTTGTCAGTGTCCTCCACATATTCCTTCCTCTCCGATTCTGCACAGAACCTCCGCATTCCTTATCCTATCAGTCCATCTAATTTTCAACATACGTCTGTAGCACCACATCTGAAATGCTTCTATTCTCTTCTGTTCCGGTTTTCCCACAGTCCATGTTTGTACCTGAAGCTCTTCCCAATACCCAATCTAATGCATGCAATGTTACATGAATACAGTAACTAGGATATATTTATGTGTTGCACAACGGATAGCAATAGGTTGTTAAATGGAAGTTGGCGAGGGCATAAGTAAGCACGTGCTCCGGTAAAAATATCACATTTATTGAGGGCGAAGCTGTAGAAATTAATTAATTAAACATCTACCAAATGACTGATAGATGCTGTTCTACATAATGGTCTTGGCTGAGTTACAAAATTACATTTACAACTGAGTCTTGGAGACCCAGCACGATGTATCATTAATTATTAGTTACTGAATGGTCACAGGAATAATTCAATGAAGACATTCATGCACACACTCATATAATAGAGATTCAGGACAGATATAAGAATAAAGTAAAACTTCAGCGGTATATACGTGATTGGCAAACGGTCGTTCCCTTGGATTGTGTGCGCGAAGCAAGTGAACAAGAATTCATCAATAACAATACACTGCTAATAGTTGCACCATAGAAGAAATTCTGAAACTACTTTGTAAGATTTACCCCGAAAATGAGTAACTGAGACATGTAACGTTTCTCGCAATCCGCGAACACGTGGTCGTCACAGACAATAATTCTGCTTAAAATTAGTGATGAAATTCAGAATAGCTGACCAAATTGTACAGGATACATTGCTGTGAGTAACTATCTGTGAACTTAAGGTTCTCAGATCCGTCTTAATATGTGCTGAGACAACGAAGACATGTGGAAACTACTGTAGGTTGTGAACTGAAATTGAAATTAGCGACGTTTCAGAAATCTCTTCAGTTATACTATACTCGTGATATCACCAACGAACGAACTCAGACTGAACTGAGGAGGTACATCACGAGTCTGACCAGAGGTAGAGCAGAACATTGGCTTTTAAGCGTGGCCAAGTGGAACTGGTTAAAATGTTCCGAAATTAACCAGAAAAATTCCGTATACTGCTCAACGAGCAATGAGCGATTAGAGCAAGACGTTAATTTTGACTGGAGATGAAGTCTACAAAAATAAGATAATGAATTAACCATGAATAGGCATAGACTTAGGCGGAGTAGCCTATCTTGCGTCTCCCAGAACACTGCTCAACTCAGCCTTTTGGAACCCATGCGTCCCGTTCTTCCCCAAGTACCCAGAGAGCTCCCTATTGTGTGGTTCCAAACTGTACAAGAGCATCGTCCAAGGCGAACAGAAACCTATTTGCTTCCTGGTACGTGCTTCATAGGATTGGCTATTTTGCCACAGTAGCAGACTACTATTATTCCCCCAGGTCTAGATAGTGAAATTTACCTTGTATACTCTCATTCATGTTTTCCGTTCATCAGGTGAGAGGAGAAAATTATGTATATGGTGATAATACTGCACACAGATGTATTGAACATGCGTGTGGGGCTCCGATGATTACCAAAAATATTAATAAAATGTGAGGTGAAGTAAAGGTAGTATACCTTGTGGACACTATAGACACATTCAGCTCCGCAGTCTTTTCTTTTTTTGCAGTTTGTGCCCAGAACTAAGATGCCAGAGGTGGATACATTAAATTAAATGTAAAACAAAATGAGGAAGTTGATCATGTACAGACCCTTCACCTGAGACAGTGGAAGCGGGCCCACGACTGTCATCACTGAACTGGAATGTACATCCAAATCTAAAGATGAATGGCTTAAAGTTAAATACTTTTCCAAGTATAAGTTCTGCAATTCAAAAGTGGAATTGTGCAATCCAAACATTTAATGATAATCTAGAACTGAATGTTATTGGTGGAATGAATTACCTGATTATCTCCGTCTATGTGAACCAGAGAGAGAAGATTTGTAGAGTTAGGAAATACTCTCACCGGGTTGTGTACATGTCGGCCAGGCTTTCCTTTTCAGACATGCTACACACGCTCTTGACGGCGGACGAAAATTGTTTTTGATACTGGACCACAACAATTTCTCAGTCATTAGTTTAACGGTGGCTTTTGGACTGCGATGGGCGAGGTCGCAAACAATATCAAAAACTGTTCTTCGTCACGTCTAGGTCATCAAGTTGTAAGTCGGGACACACGACACCAAATAAGGTCCTTCGTGCATAGTAACCGCACGTGTTCGAACTATCAAGCTGTTGAACCGTTCTGTGCATATACCGTTGCAGCTTGTAGCACCATAACACTATCGTAATTTATTGCAAAGTAAATGGTGACAACTCTAGAAAAAAAGCAGCCATTACATTTTGTGTCCTTCTTATGTGTCTTATGTCTGTTGTGAGTTGTCCAGTAAACTCCAGTTTGCAGTTGGCGGAAACGCCGGGCCAGTAACCTACCTTGATCTTTTGAAAAGCGAAAATTATTGGCTTATGACCTGCGTATACTGTAAATGACCTAACTCCAACATAAGGGTGAAAGTGTCGAGTGACTTTGTACATGGTTACCAGCTCACGATCGTATGAGCTCAAGTTAGCTTGGGCCTCAGCCGTAATGGTGCATTATGGACCGAGTGGGTTAAGATGATTGTTTGTTTTCAAAGGCGTTCTGTATTGTGAGTGTCAGTGGCAGGGAGTGTCTGCCTGAAATATTGTTACCTGACACTGTGTCTGTCAGCGGCGTCTGCATATCTGTTGCTCAGGATACGTGACGTGGTAAAAGGTGTCATTCCCTAGGAATCTTGTTAGTTGCTGATAATCCGTTGGCCAAAGAAGGTCCTTAATGACCTCCGTCTTCTCTTTCAGAGGACAAAATAATACTGGCAGTTGAGACTGTATGAGAAATGTCACCTTTAATGACGCAAAACACGTTTAGCCTCGTATACCACTAGATCATATTTCTGTATCCTGTCGAACACTGCCTTAAGATGTTCCTTGAGAAAAGCAGATGTCTGTAAAACATCGCCGGCCGGGGTGGCCGAGTGGTTCTAGGCGCTACAGTCTGGAACTGCGCGACGGCTACGGTCGCAGGTTCGAATCCTGCCTCGGGCATGGATGTGTGTGATGTTCTTAGGTTAGTTAGGTTTCAGTAGTTCTAAGTTCTAGGGGACAGATGACCTTAGAAGTTAAGTCCCATAGTGCTCAGAGCCATTTTTTGTAAAACATCTAAACATCGTGGAGGATGACGAAGAAGGAAATACTTCGTCTACTAACATCGCTCACAACTGAACTGGATTATTTAAACCTAATGGCATACTTAGGTATTCGACAATATCAAAAGGCTTCATCAGAGCAGGCTCCGAATGTCTTATTCGCTACTGGAATCTAGTTATCAATCTTTGTGCTGCCCACCCTCTGAAGAATGTAACTGCGGCTAAAATGTTCTTAAAACCACTTAGGCTAGGAATGGGATAGAGGACGGGAATTGTTTATGCATTTGCATCCAAGTGATACCCGCAGAGCTTCCAGGTGCCGTCTTTCTTTTTAAATAGATGTAACGACAACGTTAATGGGCTGTCAGACCCTCGGGTGATAGCTTTCTGTAATTGGGAGAAAACCTCTTGTCTAGCTTTTGAGCAACCAGAGTACTGAAAGAGGCATCGGCACTTTTAACATTTATGCCTCTTGTACCCATCATCACTCCACTGTTCATCTTAAGTCTTGCCGTACTTTCCTTCGATTCCTGCCCTTGGTGGTGTACGTAGACTGCACTGACAACTGGTTCAGTAATATCTGCGGGCGTGAACCTCCAGTAGAACATTTTACTGAAGACCAAGCCCTCTGTTTCTTCACACTCACCATAAGTTGTGATGGGCTAGTTATTAGCCACCATAAGGCAGGGATTTCGACACCACTTAGACCATTTGGGCATTCAAGTTCTTCACCGACAGAGAAAATTTCGTATAATCGCTAGTAACGGTGTTCCCAAATCTAGAATTCCGAGCCACTATTACCAATTCTGTGTGAGGAAGTTCGGTATTTGTATTTTCATTTTCCGAATGGAAACCACGTTAGACTCAGGGGCAAACTACCCATCGTATTCAAGATTTGTTAGTAAAAAATCAATGTCTTCTCCTGCTGCAGTTCGATTTTTCAGATTCCTAATCCGCTTATGTGGGACCCCCGTAGGTGTAAGAACTGTCCTTCCATCTGGCTTCACTTAAAACAGTGATACAAATTCACTGTATCAGTTTGTCCATTGCTAGAAGTCTCTGCTTCCTTGTGATACCGACGTCAACAATCTATAGGCATTTCCCATCATTTCAGCCATACATGTGTAGAGATGCACACGAACCCATCTTAATAACTGTAGTTCTTTTCTCACACGAAGTTTCGACAGTGGCTCTCAAATAAATTTCATATTTTTAAATGTAGACAAGTGACTTGACTCTTCGTCACAAATGATTTCTAATTAAATTGCGTACCTACGAAGTATTGCCTTAGTTGCGCGGCTGGATTCGGGATTTTCTATCATAAAAGCCAAATTACGTAGTAATCGACGAAAAGTCATTGAGTAAAACAGAAATTACATGCGGTGTTCCGCAAGGAAATGATATAGGGCCTTTGCAGTCCATAACCTACATCAACAACGTAGGCGAAAGTCTGAGCAGCCCTCTTAGCCCGTTTGTAGATGATGCTGTCATTCACCTTGTATTGAAGTCACCAGAAGATCAAAAGGAATTACATAATGACTTAGTCAAAATAAGTATCTGTTTGGTGCGAGAAATGGTAATTGTCCCCGAATAAGGAAAAGTGAGTACAAAAAGAAATGAGTTAAATTCGAGTTAACGACAGGAACTACAATTACAAACATCTTAAATTGGATCCATCATATAGATTATACAGCGGTGAAGGCAAATGAAAAGACAGCGTTTTATTATCAGAACACTTAGAAGATGCAACAGGTCTACAGAGAAATGCCTGTGCTGCAATTGTCCGTCCTCTGCTAGAGTATTACTATGCGGTGTGGGATCCTTACCAGATAGGACTGACGGATGACATTAGAAAAGACGGAAGAACGACAACTCGCGTTTAATTGGCACAAAGTAGGGGAGAGAGTGTGACATACACGATAAGAGAGTCAGAGTGGCAGTTCTTAAGACAAAGGCATTTTTCGTTTGCGTCGAGATCTTTAAACGAAATTTTGAATCCGTCGGTTATTCCTCTGAACATGATATTATTTTATTGTCACCAACGTACGTGGGGAGAAAAATCAAAGTAATAAAGTAAGTGAAATCAGAGATCGTACAGACGGATTTAAGTGTTCATTCTTCCCACGAGATGTTAGAAAGTTGGACTATGGAGAAACAGTCTGATGGTTGTTCTAAGAACCCTCTGCCTGGCATTGAAGTGAGAATTGCAAATAAATCATGTAGATGTAGATCTGTAGTGAAACCTTCTTACTGTAGAGCCGTACACACTTGAAATGAAAGACTTGTTTCACTAAAATTGTTCAACTGTCTACAGTATTACATTTACTATCGGTATCGTAAACCTTAATCTAAAGCCAACATCATAGGCAGCTTTTCCTTAAAAGAAAGAACTATAGCAAATGATCTTCGAGGAAAAGAATCGAGAAATCAATGTTTACTATCGTATTATGAGTGAAGACCTAATTGCCACATGACTTCCGTAAAGCCGCAGACGTACTGTGAGTCGTAATTACACAGTTATCATCTTAACGAACAGAATAGTTGTTAGTGCGTTCTCCGTATGAAACACGTGTTGTTTGGGTTTGTAGTGGATGTTGTGTGTTGATACGTTCAAGCTAATGAAACTGCAGTTTTTGATCCGAAAACCTTGATACAGCAAGACTACTGACGAGGGTATGCCACGTTGTTAGGGGGATACAGTTGGCAAAATAATTTTAATATTACTGTTTGGCTCAAGTTAGCTTTAGATGAAGCTTTATCAGTTAACCATAGGTATAATAAGCCTGTAATAGAAGAAACGTTTGCAACCATGCTGATACACCGTTCACTTTTCAAAAACAGTTGCTACAGTTAGGTCATGCACTTATTAAAACAGAGCAACATAATAAAACATGACTCCTTCAGGTAACAGGAATCTGTACCATTGTAGCAGTTATTTGTGAAGATATAGCTGTAATCATCAGACTTCTCCATGGAGACCACCGAACTCTTCTTTTACTATAAACCGATCAGTTTCCTACGTCTTCATATAGCTCCTACAAGTGTTCCAGGGGAATTTTAAAGAATGATTCATTAAAAATACAGAAATTGTTCTGGTTTCTGTGTTTCAATTCTGTACTTTAAAAATCCGTTACCAAAAAATTTGAGAGGAACACTACTCCTTTAGGAAAAATCACATCTTGTCAAACAAATCCGGAGTTTCATAAGTTGATCTAGTTAAGATATTTTAGTCGCTCCATTTTCAGCTTTTTACTTACTTTCTGAATGGTCTCTTCACGTTAAATCAGAAAAGTAGTCCTTACCCGCAGAAGCCTCCATTGCCATCAGTAACATTATGCCATAATTAAGAGAAGCCTTTGTGAGCCACTCACAGGACGCGATAGACATATCGCTGGTTTCACAGGAAACACTTCAACCTCGTTAGGACCTTAATGGCCGCTCCCTCAATTAATCAACGATGTGCGCCCGAACAGTGGCTATAATGCAGACTGAAGTCCTATACCTTTTGATACAACAAAAGCTGCGCTCCATGATCCACTGGGAGCTTATGATCTTTCAGGTCTTTTTCAGTGCGTTTACTGATTGAGTTACAGTCTCAGTACTACCTCATAGAATGACATGACATTAATATCATTTTATAGATTTTTGTTCTTTTCGTAATGATGTAACGAACAGGGATGGTATGGTTGCTATGTGCCTCCGTTTTCTAACGCTGTCTCCGCTCGGCTGTATGACTGCATGTGTTGACAAAAGGAACTTGGAAGTTGAATCGGCGTATGTCGCAAGATAAATTGAAGTGCCTGATTCTGGCGTGTTTTCATTCGCTTCGTTATCACTTCTAGTTGGTACACAAGAGCTTCGTGCTTTGCTGTCAGTTACGTGGGTGGAAACCTCTTTAAATTAAAACACGCACTCGTCTATGACATCACTTTCAGAAACAGAGATAATTATAGCCCGTCTACCCAGTGCTTAATGTTACTAATGAAGGAAGGAAAATTACAGTTTAACGTCTCATGGACAGAGCGATATTTAGTGCCGGACAACTAATTTGGTTTATGAAAGGAACGAGAATGAAACCGTTATGCTCTTTTAAAAGGAAACATCCTGGTGGATAACCTGGACCAAAATGGGGAAAACCACGGAAAATCTAAATCTGGATGCTTGCACAGCGATTTGAATCGGCGTCCTCAAGAATGCGAGTCCAGTGTGCTAACAACAGCATCACATTGCTCGGTTTTAATATTGCCAGTCATTGCCAAAATTCACAGTCTCTCTCCCGTTCACGGCACCCTTCAAAAGGCGCCGTGAAAGAAACGAAACGCTGACACTGCAAAAGTTGTCAGATTTAAAGTCAGCCACAACGAGAAGTGGTCACAGGTTCGAATCCACCCTCGGGCATGGATGTGTGTGTGTCCTTAGGTTTGTTAGGTTTAGGTAGTTCTAAGTTCTAGGGGACTGATGACCTCAGATGTTAAGTCCCATCCCGCTCAGAGCCATTTGAACCATTTGAACCACAACGATAGGTGTTCGCGAGTTCTCTCCGCCTTCATTCCCAGTTCGCGGCTTTAAAACACCCCAGCATATAGGGCACGGTTCTTAGATCCGGCCAAATTTCAATTTCCTGCCATATCGTAGATCCGTCGTGGGTTGAGACTAGCCTTCTTGAAAGCCATAGGCATTTAGTAAACAGTCATAACTTCAAAATGGCCGAGATGGAAATTTTTTGCAAAATTTTGTGGTAAGTTCCTACAGGACCAAACTGCTGAGGATTCTGTTCATAGGCCTACATCCGTGGCCTAGGGGAACGAGTGTTGCTTTGCGCGTCGAGCCAACAGGTTGTCGTTAATTTCCGCCTGTGCAGCACCGCCGCTTGTTTCGGAGCTACTCAGTCTCGTTGGTTCATCGGCAGGAATAACATCGTAGTTGCGTAGCGGAGTTTGTTGTCGTTTTCCCCTTGGCGGCGGTGTTTTCTGCCCGCGCCATGGTGTCTGTCGGGTCTCCTAAATCTGTTCCTCGTCGAGGTACTGTTCGTTTCAGTTTTGACAAGAGTATGCGTCGTGTTCAACCTGGCACCTTAGAAATTCACGATTGATCGGCTGATGTTATCCGTATTACACCTGATCAGGTAGATACTGTTTACTTTCATTCTGATTTGTATGCATTCTTTGTGAAGTTTTATGACCCCGTTCAAGTAGAAAGACTTCTCTCCCGGGTTGGTTCTAAAGTGTTGTTTACACATCGCGACGGTTCCGTTAGTCAAGTCCTCCTTGAAAATGCGGCACTCGAGTACACAACCGGTTAGAATTTATAACCTTCCTCCTGAAGTGGACGATTCATTTCTTAAAACAGCGTTGCCTCCGTGTGGAGTCATACGGCATATCCGATGGGAACGCTGGTCAGCACAACATCGCTTCCAGTGTTATAATTGTATCCGGACTGTGGACATGTGCGTAAAAAAGAACATTGCTTCCCACTTAACTGTTTGTGGTTACCGAATCCATATTACGTATACAGGGCAAGAAGGAACTTGTTTTCTCTGTAACGAAAGCGGTCATCTCAGATCTGATTGCCTCTTCCTTTAACGTTAGCGGACGTAGTAACTTCGCAGTCAGCTGTCAGCCAGACTTCAGCTTTAAGCGGTGTAGGGGCAACATTCCCTACTACTCTTTGCGAATTTCCACCTTTACCGACGCGTACCAGCGCAGCCTCTCTCCACGAGGGGACGACGGCTCCTGCAGCGCACGTCAAACGCCGGCGGACTGAGGACGGTACAGATTTCCAGGACGCCCCACTCTAGTCTCGTTCTTCTGACACGGCGTTGACAGAGGGTGCACCTTCTGACGGTAATTCGTTGTCTACTGACGTTAATTGTGATTCCAGTATTACCGGAGAGGATGTAGCTGCTTCTATTGATGTTGAAATGTGTGTCCAATCTGCATCCCCCACTTCACCGGTCGACGTGACGGTTCCCGTGGATTCCGTTGTTCCCGCAGAGACATCGCCTGCTGGCCAGCCTTTACAGTGTTTTAGTGCACTACCACCCTTCCTTCACACTGAGACGGTCGAGCATCAGGATTCTATGGGTTCTCTTCCTGATGCTCAGGAAGTGCCACCCGACACCGGTACCGCATTACCTGTCTCTTCTGTACCTGATGTTGCTGTTGGTCGTTCTGAGTTGTGCACCCCGATATCGGATAAGTGCGGTGACGACGGCTCCTCTGTCAAATCGGAGCTTGACGTGCCCCCAAACCCTCCACATCAAAAGTGTATTTCACGGAGTGGTGTGAAACAGCGTTTTCAACCTGCCCGTGCCGCGGCGCGTCGTAAAAAGAAAAGCGAGGATTCCTCGGCGTCAGGTTGGGAGGACTAGCATTATACCTTCTTTTCCCCGCCTCCGGACGGTGGGGAGAGACGGAAGTGATAGTGCTTTTTCCTTAATGTTGTTTTATTGACCTTACATGTGTTAACGAATGCAGGCGTATAAATTTCTAACCCTCAATGTTAATAGGATACGTTCCCATTACGTCTTGCTGCATTACGCCAGTTTATTCACGATTCCCAAGCTGATATCGTGTGTTTACAAGAGGTATTATTTGATGTGTTTTGTCTTCCTGGATATTCTATGGTTTTCAATGTCGCGCCTGAAAATTCTATCGGTATGGAATCCCGCTGACGGACTTCGAAACGCTAGATGATGGTCGCGGTATCGGCTGTAGCTTTTATGACCTCACCTTAATTTTTCTTTACGCTCCGTCTGGACCCGGTCGTTCATCCGATCGCTTGCGGTTTTATAAAGAAAAAGTTGTATATTTACTCCGACGGAACACACGCAAGGTTTTGTTAGGGGGCGACTTTAACTTATTAAAAAAAAAGAGGTTCAAATGGCTCTGAGAACTATGGGACTTAACATCTGTGGCCATTAGTCCCCTAGAACTTAGAGCTACTTAAACCTAACTAACCTAAGGGCAACACACACTTCCATGCCCGAGGCAAGATTCGACCCTAGGACCGTAGCGGTCACGCGGTTCCAGACTGAAGCGTCTAGAACCGCACGGCCACACCTCCGACTTTAACTGCGTCTTACGTCGTGTTGATCAGACCCCCAATTATACATTCTGTCGTGAACTTAATGATATGGTGACGTCCTTGCATCTCGAGGATGCCTGGGTTTGCAGATATCCTACACTGATGCGGTTTATGAGAATGAGAAAAAGACTGAATAATCAACAGAAGGATAAAGTTGTAAGAGTCGGTACGTGGGAAGTTCAAATTGGTGCAAATGGCTCTGAGCACTATGGGGCTTAACATCTGAGGTCATAAGTCCCCTAGAACTTAAAATGTCTTAAACCTAATTAACCTAAGGTCATCATACATATTCATGCCCGAGCAGGATTCGAAACTGCGACCGTAGGAGTCGCGCGGTTCCGGACTGAAGCGCCTGGAACCGCTCGGCAACAACGGCCGGCGCGTTGGAATTCAGAAACTTGCATGTGGTAGGGAAAATAGAAAATGTGAAAAGGGAAATGCAGAGGCTCAATCTAGATGTAGTAGGGTCAGTGAAGTGAAGTGCAAGGAAGACAAGGATTTCTGGTCAGATGAGTATAGGGTAACGTCAACAGCAGTAGAAAATGGAGTAGGGTTATTTATGAATAGGAAGGTAGGACAGAGAGTGTGTTTCTCTGAACAGTTCAGTGTCAGGGTTGTTCTATTCAGAATCGACAGCAAACCAACACCGACAACGGTACTTTAGGTATGCAAGCGGACGTCGCAAGTTGGAGATGAAGAGATAGAGAAAGTGTATGAGGATATTGAAAGGTTAATACAGTAAAGAGGGATGACAATCTAATAGTCATGGGGGACTGAAATGCAGTTGTAGGGGAAAGAGTTGAAGGAAAGGTTACAGGAAAATACGGGCTTGGGACAAGGAATGAGAGAGGAGAAAGACTAATTTTCTATAACAAGTTTCAGCTAGTAATCGCGAATACCCAGTTCAAGAATCACAAAAGGAAGAGGAGAGGAGGTATGAGAAGATTTCAGTTAGATTACATCATGGTCAGACATAGATTCCGAAATCAGATACTGGATTGTAAGGCGTACCTAGGAGCAGATATAGACTCAGATCACAATGTAATAGTGACGAAGAGAAGGCTGCAGTTTAAGACATTTTTCAGGAAGTGGGATTCGGACGTACTAAAGAATGACGAGATACGCTTGCAGTACTCTGAGGCTGTAGGTACAGCAATACGGAACAGCTCAGAAGCCAGCACAGCTGAAGTAGAATTTATATCTCTAAAAAGGGCCATCACAGAAATTGGGAAGGTAAACATAAGTACACTCAAGGAAACTGCGAAGAATCCATGGGTAACAGAAGAAATACTTCATTTGATCGATGAAAGGGCTAGATACGAACATGTTTCGGGGAACTCAAAAATACAGAAATACAAGTCGATGAGGAATGAAATAAATGAGAAGTGCAGGGAAGGTAAGATGAAATAGCTGCGGAAAAATGAGAAGACATTGAAAAAGAAATGGTTGTCGGAAGGACAGACTCAGAGTACAGGAAAGTAAAAACCACCTTCATTGGCATTAAAAACAAGGGTGGTAACATTAAGAGTGCAAGGGGAATGAAATTGTTAAATGCAGAGGAGAGAGCGGATAGGTGGAAAGAATACATTGAAAGCCTCTATGAGGGTGTAGATTGGTCTGATGTGATAGAAGAAGAAACGGGAGTGGATGGAGAAGTGATCCAGTATTAGAATTTAAAAGAGCTTTGGAGGACTTAAGGTCAAATAAGGCTGAAGGGATGGTTCCATCAGATTTTCTAAAAATCAGTGGGGGAAGTGGCTACAAAACCACTATTCACGTTGGCATGCAGAATATATGAGTCTGGCGACATACCATCCGATTTTCAGAAAAGCATCTTCCACAAAATTCCGAAGACGCAAGAGAAGCGCGAGAATTATCGCACAATCAGCTTAACAGCTCATGCATAAGTTGCTTACAAGCATCGTATACAGAATAAATCAAAGGAAAATTGAGGATGCGCTAAATCATAATCAGTTAGGATTTAGGAAAAGTGAGGCAATTCTGACGCTGCGGTTAATAAGGGAAGGATGACTAAAGAGAAATCAAGACACTATAGTTGGATTGTCGTCCTGGAAAACGCGATCGACAACATAAATTGGTGCAATTGTTCGAAATTTAGAAAAAATTGGGAGTACCTACGGATACAGAGGGGTCATATACAATATGTGCAACAACCAAGAGGGAATAATAAGAGTGGACGACCAGGAACGGAGTGCTCGTATTAAAAATGATGTAAGACAAGGATCTAGCCTTTCACCTATACCGTTCAATCTGTACATCGAGTAAGCAATGATAGAAAGAAAAAAATTTCAGGAGTGGAATTAAAATTCGGTGAAAGGGTACCAATGCTACGATTCGCTGATTTTATTGCTATTCTGAGTGAAAGTGAACAAGAATGATCTGCTGAACGGAAAGAACAGTCTAATGAGTACACAGTATGGATTGAGAGTAAATCGAAGAAAGACGAAGGTAATGAGAAGTAGTATAAACGAGAACAGCGTGAAACTTAACATCATGATTGCTGGTCACGTAGTCGATGAAGTTAAGGAATATTGCTACGAGGGCACTAAAATAACCAATGACAGGCGGAGCAAGGAAGACTTCCAAAGCAGACTAGCTATGGTAAGAAAGGAAATCCTGGCCAAGAGAGGTTTGCTAACATCAAATATCGGCCTTAAGTTGAGGAAGAAAATACGGAGAACGTACGTCTGAAGTACAGCTGAGTAAGGTAGTGAAACATGGACTGTAGGAAAACCGGAACAGAAGAGATTCGAAACATTTGAAGTTTTGTGGTTCAGAGACAAGATAGTGCCCTGAACCTGTGTCCGCTCCTCCGCCATCTTTCACACCGTTGCCTGAGTGATGGTGTTTTCTTAGGCCGGAAGTCTTCGGCAAGGATTGCTGATTATTTTTATTCAAAACTTAAATGGCATCGTGGTTTGAACCCGAGACCTAAAACATTTTGATCATTAATCAAAGACGCTACCCCTAGACGACGAGTGAACATCGGATGGTCTTACAGCAACGTATATTAGTCGTGTTAGATGTTAGATAAATAAAGAAAATCTGTCACAACAACTGAGCAACCAATCATAGGTCTTCCGTGAAAATAGTCACTAGCACACATTCGAGATCACTTTTATACGTACAAAAAAGTACTGCGGAGGACAGTGCAAATGCTCATGCCTTTATTGTTTTATTTTTCAGGACCTTGGACCATCAATCTGCTATCGGATACACACAACTTTAAACGAGTCTTCAGGCTTTCACCAAACATATTATAGCTTGTGAGGCATGTAAAAAACACTACACGAATCAGAAACCCTGCATGTACAGTATTCTTTGACAGGCACTTATTCTCGGAAATAGTGTGCCCGACATTTTTCCAGGAAATGCGTTATGGGGAGAGCGATAAGGGCAAATCACATGGTGAAACTTGCTTTTTATGTAAGTTGCTGTAAAATGCAACAAGCGACTTCCAGCTCAGTGTCCTAAACAGAAAATAGGAAGTATTTAATACCGTTGAAGAGATCTCTCCAAACTAGATATTTTTATCTTAACTTTATCATAATTTTCCAGTTTTCGGTAATGTAAATGAGGTCTTCCTTTCAGCACGCCACGACGAACTGCACCCTCAACAGAACTTTCTCTGAGCTGTTGACGGTAGATAGCGCACCTTGCTTTTCTTCGCACTGCTAGCACTTTACTCGCGTTTTTCATGTGACGTTTCCGTGCAATATTGTCAGGTTTATACATAGTGGTCTCCAGTTTGTTAAAATCGCTAGTTCAGTAATAGGGGTAATAGCGTATTCTAGGAAGAGGGATATGAATGCTTCTTGTACTTAGAGTATGTCACCTGAAGGATCTATAAGCCAAGCGGACTTATGCAGAAAGCTATGAACTTCATCCACGCTGCTCACTTGTTTTTCGCCGATTGGAAGCATTCATTTGCAAGAGTGCCCCTGTGAAGCTGACACACAATCGTCACAAATGAGCCTGATGCTGTGATAGAGGAGATATAGGTGCAGAAACTCTTGTTGTAATAAATCTTCGGACACATGTTTCTACGAAAAAATTATCGCACAACATCCCATGGGCGGAGAAGCGTTGTTTGAACAGCTATGTTTTACATTATTTTTATTTGTGTCTGTTTGACACCAAAGATGGTATGCAGACACAGATCGCTTAAGACTCATTGATTCTCAATAAAAGTCGGGACTACATGACTGTCTTACTCTGGACTGTTGAAGCAACTTTCAGATAAAATGACTAACTCTCTCTGTTGATCAGGAGAGATCCCTCACGGGTTATGTCAACCAATGCATAAATAACTAGTCAGAAGCCACTGATAATTTTTTTTTCATAATGATATAACGCCTTTTTTTTTAAAAAATTGATAATCATTACTCCGGAACAATTACCATTCGCAGTAATCTACATACCAATCTCCTACAATTGAATGCCATATAATTGTCTAACCAGGACAAAATAGCCAGGAAATAATTATTTCGTGAAATACACAAGGTACTCGTATCCGTCGACGTTCTTCAGTCTTCTCTACCAACGACCGACGCCATGTTCCGGCCACAGAGTAAACAGTTAGTTGCCGCTATCGATGCAATTAATTACGATGGCAAGCAAGGCAGAAACATAACAAGCCGGTAATCTCTTTGAGACTCGGCGTGGTATAAGTGCGCGAAGGACAATCCTTCTCGCTGCAGGGAGATACAGATGTCTCTGTGGCTACAACGAAATTTAGGAAAGGCATGTATCACGAGGATATACGAGTCGAGTGTACAGATTATTTCGTTCACAGACGCTCTATACTCTCTTTTCAATAACGCCTGGTGCCCTTCCGTAGCTGCAAAGCAAACAATTATCTGTTACAAGCTATTACCATAACAAGCAACATAGAAACATAACAAGCCGATAATCCCTCTGAGATAGGTGTGGTGTATTTACACTAAGGCTAAACCGATCCTTCTTCGGCAGGTATAGATGTAACAGATTTCTCGCTGGTCACATGACGTTAAAATAAATGTTACATGGGGATAGTACATACTCTACTTTAGATTTGCGTATACGGTTTATCTGGAAATGGATGACATTTGCGACAGTGTTACAAGTGGTGTGTGTGTGGGGGGGGGGGGGGGTGAGAGAGAGAGAGAAAGAGAGAGAGGAAGTAAGAAAGAGAAAACGACAGAAAGACACACACAGAGGAAGAAAGGGAAAACGAAGGAGGGAGGGAAAGGGTGCCTTTCTGATTCAGTCGTGACACTTAGCTATTTGTCCGAAACAATTTGTAGTCACTTCACCTGCGGACTGAATGAAATAAATTAACTTCTTTTACCTTCTGACGAGAATAAACCCCCACATGACAGTACATACAGCCGTAAAATAATGAAGATCATTGCTTACAGTTACACAGAACCATAGATTTATGGTGGTACAAAAGTGCATGGAAGTGATAAAGTAGACTGTATTACTATAACTAGCATGTACCCGTGGCTTTGTTCGTCTTCTGTGGGAGCAAGTATTAGTTTATTTCCATTCTACATGCTCCACTATGACCTGTTCTCCTTCCACCTGCCTCCCTATACACTCTCTGCCTCTCACTTCACACCACCTCTCTCTTTCCACCTCTGTCCGTCTCTTCCTACCCCCTTCTTCCTCAGCCCATGTCTTCTTCGATTCTCTCACCTTTCCTCCTTCTATCCATACACCTCATCTTCCCTCTCTGTCTCTGTCCATACCCTCTTCCCCCTCTCTCTGTTCATCTCTTACCCACTCTCTCTGTCTACCTCGACCTCCGTCAACTGTGTCCATCTTCATGTGTAGTGCCTGCCTGCAAAACATTTGATAAACCGGGCCGATCCTCCAAGACAACATGCACGAAAACGTGCACGACAGCCTACACATCAGGGGCCAGAAAAATGTGATTTGTCTCTGAAGTATAGGCCTCCATGCAAAGAGTGTCGATAAAGGTGGCTAGTAATACACCATCACATCATGCCCCTTGTGCAGTGCAGCCCATAAGGCAGAGGCTGAAACACCCTATTTCTCCCATGCCCCCATTCCTAATTGAGCTAACAAGAGGTCATAAATCCCATAGTGGTGAATCACATGAAGTTTCCTGTTACAAATATGGCATTGGGAGGCAACCGTGGACCTACATACAAAAACTCTGATTTATGTATATACTGGCCTTTTCCTCACAGCTTCACCCACATACGCATTTGATACAGTATTGCCCACACATTGTCCCCACTCTGTTTCTACCTCTTTCTCTGTCACTCTGCCCATTTAACCCATCTCTCTCCAACTCCATCTCACCACCATCTCTTCCTCCTCCTTCTGTGTATCTCCTCCTAATCTCTACCATATCCTCTCCCCTCTCTCTGTCCATCCTCTTGAGAACCGTCTATCTCCTCCTCTTGCTACGACCATCTTCTCTTCCCCCGTCTTTGTGTATTCCTTCCTCCCACTCCCTTCCTCACCATACTCTGTGCCCACCTCGCCTGCCACCCTCTCTTTGGTGTCCATCTTATCCTCCACCACAGGCTCTGTTGGTCTTCCTACCTACTCTCTGTCCACCCTCTTCCTCAGTCTCGACCCTCCGATAATTATATACAGTCGGTAATACCGTCGGGACAATTGTATCAAGGCACTGGAACCAACAGGGGTCTTGTGTTTAGATTTAGATATTAACCGGTTCAGTTCCTTGCTCCTTTGAGTTAATCTGAAGTACTTGTTGTACTAACATGAACGTTCTTGTCTTTGAAAGACCAGGTCATTGTTGGTATTTTTTAACTGGATCTTGTGGTTCCGCCGAGTGAGTTCTCTTGTAATAAGTGCTCATACGTAATGTTTTAAAACGTTCGTTCAGACCGCTCTTCATTACTGAGAAGCAATTTTACTTTTGACATGTTAACAGTCAACTATAACCAGGGTTTTAGTCAGAATAAGATTGTCAAAAGGACGGGTAGGGATCCAGTCGCACCTGGTTGCTGATTGAAATGAAAAGGTAGCTCGCTTTGAAGCAAGACTTTTCGTTGTCATAATTGTTTCGTAATTTGTTTAACCTGTAAGCATAGGTGCGCAGCTTCACCCCGAAACTTTCGACACACAGTTTCCTAATAAAAAAAATGTTCTACGTCATTTGTATACGTAATTGAGAAACTCTTGTCATCAATATTATTTACATGTTTTCATGTGTTGCGGAAGGGTATTTAATAAGAGAAATTGTGTCTGGCGCGGTAGTAAACACCGCTGTTTCACTCGATAACGGGCGAGCTGCAGGTTGGTTGGTTCGTTGGTTTGGGGAAGGTGACCAGACAGCGTGGTCATCGGTCTCATCGGATTAGGAAAGGATTGGGAAGGAAGTCGGCCGTGCCCTTTCAGAGGAACCATCCCGGCATTTGCCTGGAGTGATTTAGGGAAATCACGGAAAACCTAAATGAGGATGGCCGGACGCGGGATTGAACCGTCGTCCTTCGAATGCGAGTCCAGTGTCTAACCACTGCACCACCCTGCTCGGTAGCTGCAGGTCTGGGTCATTGTAATCATTATGTTTTTCGTGTTTTGATTTCTCTTGTAAAGGCTTATTCATTTCACAAATTTGTTAATTTGTAGAGAAAACAAATTTCTGATTATAAATATTTAATTAAACAGTTAGTATGTAAAGAAAGTTACATTGGTGGATCCTCCCTTCCACATTTTCGTTAGTACCAGTAAATACCACGTCTTATTGGTAGCAGAGAATGGTTGTCGTTCCGTTAGGGGGGAACTGGCACGAGTTTCATTCCAAGCAACCTACTTCAGTTTCAAACTGTGTACTTTATTCTTTTGGATCATTGTCTAATTATTCTCTTTTGTCCGCAGACGCACCATGGATCCACGTCAATGTCCCAGTACTTCGTACGTAGAACGGGATCATTTCGAGTACGAACTGGTTATTAGGCAACAAAATGTTCACGGAACGGTGTGGGAGCTGGCGGCCAGGCTACGGACGCCGTTGTCGGAGCCACTCACCGTTTGTGTCAGGACGGTCAGCGAGCTGAGCCAAAATGTACAGACGATCACAGTAGGATTGGGTCATTTACAAGAAAATCTCTTCTTTCTAAAGTAATGAACCAACAGCGAGGCAGGTGAAGCGCATCCGTGCACAATTAGTCCACCTGGGCAATAGAGCGAAGGATTTTAAATTTCTAGAAGTGAGCCCTGAGCAGTGAGCACATATCATTCAGTTAAACATTCTTTTGTATGATTTGCAAATCCAAACGGCAGCTTTAGCATTTGAAATTGGGGTTGATAAAAATAATATAGAATGTGTTTCTGACAATCCAACGACCGAATGGGGATCCTTTGGCCCGGGTCTAAGTTCTCGTTCTGAGGAATATTTTGCCCGGCTCCCTAAGCCGATGATGTGTCTCTTAAATAATATTCTGGAATTATCAATTGGAACCTTAGAAAATATACAACTGATATTGTAGCTGCTAGTTAAGTTTGAGTCACGGTGCATTAAGGCTCCCCATCACGTAGTATGTGGTGTCACCGCCAGACACCACACTTGCTAGGTAGTAGCCTTTAAATCGGCCGCGGTCCGTTAGTATAAGTCGGACCCGCGTGTCGCCACTGTCAGTGATTGCAGACCGAGCACCACCACACGGCAGGTCTAAAGAGACTTCCTAGCACTCGCCCCAGTTGTATAGCCGACTTTGCTAAGAATGGTTCACTGACAAATACGCTCTCATTTGCCGAGACGATAGTTAGCATAGCCTTCAGCTACGTCATCTGCTACGACCTAGCAAGGCGCCATTACCAGTTTATATTGAGATTGTAATTATGTATCCTCAAGAGCGATGTTATCCAGTTATGGATTAAAGTTAAGTATTCCAAGAGCTTCGTACTTCGTTTATTAGACTCAACTCCTTCAACTTTTTCCAGACCTCATGCCAGTCTGCGTGAGCTTAAACGCGTGCATTTCAGCCTCCTGTAGCAACACGGTGTTGGCACTTCTGCCAACATATCATAGTATTTATGGCACTCTACCCGTTAGCACGCGGTAGCTTAAGTAATCGGCTATTCGAAATCTTACAGCAGGTAAAGACGATCGGGCAGGTGAGGCTATCGGTCGTGAAGGGTAAGTTATCGGACCATATGTGAAATGAGCTAGAGTGTAGATTTATTGGCGCGTGCAGGACTCCCATGAATCGTTGTTTGAATCTGTAGAGTGGGTTCGGGAGGCAGTATCGGCACTGCGTATGGATTTTTCAATGGCGAATGTAGTGGCTGATATCTTGGAAGGGATCCGGCCTGAAGATAGGGCTCGGATCGCACTCCCTCCTCGTCCGGCCACTCTTCGTGAGTTAGAGAATAATGTTACTTCTTTTATGAAATTGTGCTTTGCCGACAGCCTGCGAAATGAGTTACCCGGGTAGACATCCAGAGGGTAGCATGATAAGTAGAGGGAGCAGTTTACAGAAATCAGGGGCTTGATTTAGACGCCGCACGTAACCATTTAGTACGAGGATGTCCGGTTCCAAAGACGCCTCGCGCTGAGAAACGACGCCAGCAGGGGATGGGCTCGCATCCTCGGAGGCACGGGTGCTATAGTCATATATAGGCACCCCCCACACGTAACTTACCATTTCTCTGTGCGACTTTAGGGAATGAATCGTTGCTTGGGTTACTGGATTAAGGCAGCTCTGTGTCGCTCCTCAATTACGAGTGGTTTATTGAATATGGACCCTTACGTAGATTATCTCCAATACGTCCCTCGATTGAGAGATGTGGGGTGGCCAATGAACAAGAGTTACCTCTGTGCGGGGAAGTGTGGGGAAATCTTTACGTGTGAGAATTATCGTGGTGCGTTAAGTTTTTATTAGTTAAGGGACTGGTGCCTGACTTAACCGGTCTGTAAGACGGGCAGGGTGTTACATTTTGGTACCCGGACCTTTTATTTCAAATTTTCCCCCAACGAACGAATAGCCTTAAGTTCATGTGCTCATGTGGCAACGGGGCGTGACAACCATCCTGCTTGGGGTAGACCACCTCTCTAGTCAACAATTGAAACCGTTAAGCAAACTTTTCGGAGAATTTCCTACATCTACATCCATACTCCGCAAGCCACCTGATGGTGTGTGGCGGAGGGTACCTTGAGTATATCGGTTCTCACTTCTGTTCCAGTCTCGTATTGTTCGTTAAAAGAAGGATTGTCGGTATGCCTCTGTGTGGGCTCTAATCTCTCTGATTTTATCCTCATGGTCTCTTCGCGAGATATACGTAGGAGGGAGCAATATATTGCTTGACTCCTCGGTGAAGGTATGTTCTCGAAACTTCAACAAAAGCCCGTACCGAGCTACTGAGCGTCTCTCTTGCAGAGTCTTCCACTAGAGTTTATCTATCATCTCCGTAACATTTTCGCGATTACTAAATGATCCTGTAACGAAGCGCGCTGCTCTCCGTTGGATCTTCTCTATCTCTTCTATCAACCCTATCTGGTATGGATCCCACACTGGTGAGCAATATTCAAACAGTGGGCGAACAAGTGTACTGTAATCTACTTCCTTTGTTTTCGGATTGCATTTCCTTAGGATTCTTCCAATGAATTTCAGTGTGGCATCTGCTTTACCGACGATCAACTTTCTATGATCATTCCATTTTAAATCACTCCTAATGCGTACTCCCAGATAATTTATCGAATTAACTGCTTCCAGTTACTGACCAGTCATATTGTAGCTAAATGATAAGGGTTCTTTCTTTCTATGTATTTGAAGCACATTACACTTGTCTACATTGAGATTCTGTGGTGTCACCGCCAGACACCACACTTGCTAGGTGGTAGGTTAAATCGGCCGCGGTCCATTTAGTACGTGTCGGACCCGCGTGTCGCCACTGTGTGATCGCAGACCGAGCGCCACCACAAGGCAGGTCTCGAGATACGGACTAGCCCTCGCCCCAGTTGTACGACGACTTTGCTAGCGACTACGCTGACGAAGCCTTTCTCTCATTTGCCGAGAGACAGTTAGAACAGCCTTCAGCTAAGTCCATGGCTACGACCTAGCAAGGCGCCATTAACCGTATCTGAAGATAGTCTTCTTTGTATTATCAAGAGCGATGTACCAAAGGACTATATAAAAGTTAAGTATTCGAGGAGCTGCATACTTTTCTTATTACCATTCACTACTTATCCTGTTCCAGAATTCACGCCCGTCTGTAGTAAATAGCGTGCATTTAGGCCTCCTCTATCTACAAGGTGTTGGCACATTTAGCAACACATCAGATTCAATAGCCATCCCCTGCACAAAGCGTCAATTCGCTGCAGATCCTCCTGCATGTCAGTACAATTTTCTATTGTTACAATCTCTCGATATACCAAAGTATCATCCGCCAAAAGCCTCAGTGAACTTCCGATGTCATCCACAAGGTCATTTATGTATTTTGTGAATAGGTAACGGTCCTACGACAATCCCCTGTGGCAAACCTGAAATCACTCTCACCTCGGAAGACTTTTCTCCATTGAGAATGACATGCTGCGTTCTGTTATCTAGGAACTCTTCAATCCAATCACACAATTGGTCTGATAGTCCATATGCCCTTACTTTTTTCAGTAAACGACTGTGGGGAACTGTGTCGAACGCCTTGCGGAAGTTAAGAAACACGGCATCTACCTGGGAACCCGTGTCTGTGGCCATCTGAGTCTCGTGGACGAACAGCGCGAGCTGTGTTTCACACGATCGTCTTTTTCGAAACCCATGCTGATTCCTACAGAGTAGATTTCTAGTCTCCAGATAAGTCATTGTACTGTAACGTAATGCGTGTTCCAAAATTCTACAAATGATAGACATTATAGATATAGGTCTACAGTTCTGCACATCTGTTCGATGATCCTTCTTGAAAACGTTGTTGACCTGTGCCATTTTCCAATCCTTTGGAACGCTACGCTCTTCTAGAGACCTACGGTACACCGCTGCAAGAAAGGGGGCAAGCACCTTCGCGTACTCTGTGTAAAATCGGACTGGTATCCCATCAGATCCAGTGGCCTTTCCTCTTTTGAGCGATTTCATTGATTCTCTATCCTTCTGTCGTCTGTTTCGGTATCTACCTGACGTACTTTGTGACATTCTGGGAGTTACAGACGTCATTAGATATCATATTCGTGTCATGGATAGCATGCCAGTTCGGCAGTCTCCATATCGCTTGTCACCACGTAAGATATTGCGGCACAAAGCTGAGGGTTCGTTAAAAGATGGTGTCATAAGACCGCCCACCTCCCACTATACTTTCCCCATTTTCTTAGTACCTAATGATTAGGGTCACGATTTCCGACCTGTGGTTGATTACAGGCCTCTCAATAAAAAGGTGCACCTCGAGTCGGTGCCCCTGCCCAATCTCCACGAATGTTTCACATTTTCTTCTGGAGCACCTTGGTTTGCAGCGTTATATCTTAATCAGGCTTATTACCAGATACCCTTGACGGAGGAGCCGAAGCATCTCACTAGATTATAATCAAGAAAAAATTCGTAGTTAACAGTTACCGGCTCTGAGCGTAGCAGCAATGGCAGGAACAGAGTCTGAGGAAAGTTCCTGGATTTCGAGCCATTATCATCTCGGTTGCGGCCAGCTGCAAACTTCTGGACGTGTGGGCGCGTACCGAGGGAAGGAAGGTGTTTTGTGCTTCAGCGACAGACCAGATTTACTGCGAGCGGCGGACTGTTGCTATGTTGACGTGTGTCGGCTTCACGCTGTCCTTCCTGGATCGTTGCACGGAAATGTCTGATGAACTTCCGATTTGGTTTATCGGATGCGAGCGAGCCGAACATCGGCAGGAACCACAGCTACAAGTTCCATTTCCTGTGCTAGTACTGCCACTGTTTAGTTCCGTAGGTTTTTGGTTGTCTGTTCGAGTTTTACGTCCGTTTCCATTTCAGACTTCTGGTTATTGGTCCTGCTCCTGTCTCTAAGCAGGGAAGTTGCGCGTCCGCTCTTACAAATCTGCTGAATTGTTCCTTTATTTAACGATGTACCTCAGTGTTATTTGCGAAGTTCCGTCTCAAATTCCTAGATGGCTGGCGTAAGGCGTCGAAAATGTGGTGTTGTGCATTTGTATAATAAGTGGGGTCATTTCTTATGCCACACCCTGAACGCACTATTTATAGAGCGTAAAATGTCATTTATTGTGTTATTGGGTGTTTATACTATGAAATTGGGCTGTGTTTCTTTAATTTTTCATTAGGATGGAGCATCTTTACCATAATGATAAAGTCCCTCTCAATCAGGTCTTTATTTTGAATTTGTTACTACTATCTTATATGTGGCTGTAATTGTACTCAAAAGGTAAGTTCTATCTGCCGTTAGTCAGCGGTTCGTTAGCAAATCGAATGCGTTTACGTGGGATTTAGCGCTCCCCTCAGCTTGGCGGTTACTTGCTTACCCCTCGCCCACGTGGCGCGAGTTTTGTACAATTTGTGGTTGGCGGTCGAACTTCCAACACCGTAACAGTATCTGGAATTGTGTTTAGATTTTAGCTCCCTTACAAGTTGATTTGACTCCTTCCACTCGCAGGAAAGTTATTTACTTGCATTTCTTGTTCCTGTAAATATGGCTGTCGTGCCGCGAATTTCGTTATATGGTAGACGACTTCCTAAATTCTTGTACTAAATCTTGTGTTCATCTGTTAGTTAGGCTACCATTTGTGTTTCTGTGGGTGGGACGTTGGTGAAATCTGCCTGCTTGATAGAGCAGGTGTAGCGTTTGAAGGCGGAGCCAAGGCCGCGCTCGACCGAAAGACCAGCCACCTGCAGGTGGTCCTGATCCACCTAATTGTTTACTGCCCACTACACATTGTAACGTTGTACGGCAGGTGAATGTATATATTTGTTTCATCACTGGGCGCCTACTGACCTCTCCTTTCATTTTTTTTCTACATCATATAAATTGTTGAATTGTTAAATGTCTAACTTGCCAAATGAGTATTTATAAGACTTGATTACATAAATATATTTATAAAAGTGTGGCTCGTCCAACTGAATATTATTCTTACTCCTTGCATGCACTGTTGATTTTCAAAGTGGCCAAACACTAGTTGATTTAATATTTGTTAATTTTGTAAAGGTTCTCTATTAGTATCATTCATGACGCAATATGTAACATCGATTTGGTATGGATTTTTCTCTTGGGTGCCTTACGTATCTGCGCTATCCAGCGGTATGGTGATTTTCCTATATGGTACTTGATGCGGAGTATACATTTATTTTGCATTGTACATCTTGAAATTTCTTTCGAGATAGAATGATTAGCTCTTTTACTGTACTGCTATCGTTTTTAGTATATGTATTTAATCTCTTTCCCATTAATCAATCTGGTACAATTTTATGAATGTAAATTATTCTGTTTCTTTGTGATCAGCATCTATGGAGATGTGTTTCCAATTTATGTTTATTAAATCTAACTTGGTGTCCTGTTACAGTAAAGAGAAAGTTCACAAAGTGAACGATGTTCGTTCACCGTTTGTCCCCTCTTCAACTACCACAGACACCCTGACGTGGGTATTGCATACCACCGACTTTTCACCCACATAAGCAATTGGGAAATCTGCATATCTGTCGCAAAGTATGTAATGACAGGCCAGCATAAAGAGGTGTGGATATCCCACTGTCTGACAGCGTCTTACGTTTTCGCGACGTGACTCACGCTGTAGTGAAGTTTCATGTGCCCACGAGTGGGAGGCGTACTGTCGTAGTCATTGTAGCTTTGCGGTACATTAATCGACGGACTTAAATACTCTACGTGTAGCTGGAATTGATCGCAACTGTGCACAAGATTTCCTGAGCACATGATGATTTTTGTGTTTGGCACAGGGGCACACCTGATCTACTGGCATATACTTCAGTCTCAGCTAATTGCAACCATGCGCGTTGTGTGTGTGTGTGTGTGTGTGTGTGTGTGTGTGTAGCAACAAAGGAATGGCGAAAGGTGTACAGGTTTAGTGTTGGGATATGTCAATGCCAATCAGCCACATGTCACTACCTTACGTCGTTCTTGCAAAACACATTATGAATGTAGCACTTGCATGTACGTTTAGTGGGGAAGAAAACATTTAGGTACTTCTCACTGGACGATTACTGTAGTTGATAACTGCACTAAGAGTCTGGGGTACTACTGGCTACGACACGAGATGGGGCACACACTGGGTGTGTGGGTGTGTGACCTCGTAGCAATTAGTGCACTTGCTGTTGAGTACTGACGCTCATCACTTTGTAAACGACACACTGTTGTCTGCAGAAGGATGGTGGGCATTAGCTGGAGAGGGGCAAAACATCTGCATATAGAGGGTTGCCCACCCAGTTGCCCACACACACACACACACACACACACACACACACACACAATCTCTCTCTCTCTCTCTCTCTCTCTCTCTCTTAAACAAACCGAACACCACAGATGCCAAATACATTCGGACGCCTCACCCAGCCAAACGCGCTACAAAACAAATGAACGCCACACAGCCACAACAACACGTAATAGTGTGGAAACCTTAGGCTATGTTTTGAGAAATCGGAGACAGTACAGTGTCATGCGACCATAGTGATGAAATCTGCCTATTCACTTCGCCAACACGTAAGAAAGCACCATAATATCAAAATTGTAAGTTACACACGAAAAACGTGATTTATATTCATTTTCGATTGTAATTGCATCATAAACAGAATAATAAATATAAAAAAATTACGTTCTGCTGTTTTGTAGATGAGAAGTTTTTGCTTGTGTAGCAGAATATCTACCGAAATAAATGTCCAGCAATATCATGTACGGTATAAAACTTATGGATACATCTACTCTTTTTGCCAGTTTGCTATAAACAGAATTTTGACATAATGTTATACAAAACACTTAGTGCAGCAGGTCGTTAATAAACATCTCAGCTGTGAACTATGAACTGTGATGTGTAATATTTTACAACAATTATTCATTTGCAATTGTAAATATTGTGTACCAAAAGTATCGCTAAATGTTAATTTGTAACAACAATTTTACAGTTAAAGATAAAAAAGATCCTACTGATGATGGCACAAAATGTGCTGAAACATGTTTGGGTGAAACAAAACAGGAAAAAGGTGTTTTTCATAAGGCGGAATTCCTCTTCCCGTTTTAGTTCAGCAACTGTAGCCCTTTTCTTAAATCTGTGGAAATGGACAGGGGCAATTGCGGTTGTCCAACGAATATAATCCGTTGTGAAACCATATTTTATGTAAGTCGGCTGTTTATGTTTTCTTATTGGCAACGTTACGTAGCGCTCTGTATGAAAATCACTGGCTGTGCTGTGTGCAGTCTGTGGCTAGTTTGCATTGTTGTCTGCCATTGTAGTGTTGGGCAGCTGGATGTGAACAGCGCGTAGCGTTGCGCTATTGGAGGTGAGCTGCCAGCAGTGGTGGATGTGGGGAGAGAGATGGCGGAGTTTTGAAATTTGTAAGACTGTATGTCAAGAACTTCTATACATATTATGACTTTTGAACACTAACTATGCCTGTTAGTAGTTACTGCCTTCAGTGGTTCGAATCTTTTACTTAGCTCGCAGTAGTGGCGCTCGCTGTATTGCAATAGTTCGAGTAACGAAGATTTTTGGTGAGGTAAGTGATTTGTGAAAGGTATAGGTTAATGTTAGTCATTGCCTTTCTTTTGTAGGGATTTTTGAAAGTCAGAATGCGTTGAGTCAGTTTAAGCAGAGTCTTGTATAAATTTTCAAAAGGGGAAATTTCATATGGCGACCATGCCAGGTTTTGAACCTGGAATCTTCTGATTTTTTCTTGTAGTTTGTGTAATTAGTGTAGCTTTTGTTTATTGCTAGCGCATAATTATAGAGATAATTTCCTTTGTAGTTGTAGTTTTTCATTGTTGTACAGTAAAACAGTTGTGGCATGCATGTATATTTGCAGAAAGTATTTCGCAGCTGCGCTTGCCATTAAGTAGATATAATTTTCAGTGCTATGTTAATGTGTTCTCTTATTTTTGCTCTTCAAATTGTGTTTTTCTGTGTTGTCGTGTGAAATATTGTGACAATTATGGCGTGTGAAAAACGTAATACTAGGCTCCAAAGTAAACTGAGAAATGACAGTGAAGACGAAAGCAGTGTGTTAGCGCCACCATGTAATGAATTAACTAATGTTCAACATAGTAATTTGGTAATTGTGCATAGGGAAATGGAGCGGGCGGCAAACAATGGCGTAGGCAGTGAAACAATTAGTGAATAGGGAAGCATTATCGATCGATCGGTCGGCAACAGCTCGCCTCAGGATTCCGAAATGGCAGGACACAATCTTGCAAATACTGTAGATTCAAGTTTTACGTCCTAACCGTTTTCTCAAATAAGTCAAGACACATTTTCTGCTTGTCAAAATTTGAATGTTGCCGATGCAAATGCTCTGCCGAAAAGCATAGAGAAACAGATTCCAGACACAAATGCAATGTTATTACAGCTAATGCAAAAAATGGAACAAAATCAGACAAACACAGCAAAAGCTTCAAAAGTTTGACACAATGGAACAACACCAGAGACAAACACAGCAACAGTTGGACGCAATGGAACAAAATATTCACACCACGCTTGAACAAACACGTGAAGATTTAACTACTGAGTTACATAAAATCGAATCTAAATGTCAAAAAGTCTGTAACGACGTAAAAACACAAATTTGTGAGCATTTTCAACCTACTTTTTCACGGCATGAAAATGCATTACATAATCACGAAGCAGCCATAAAAGAACTGCAAATTATTGTTCATGAAAATCATGAGACCTTGCAAGCTAAAATTGACTTAGTTGCATTCACCGATTCGGTTACACAACTTGCAAAAACTCAGGAAAACTTAAAGGATACAATAGAAAGACACATGGAGGAAAGTAGTTCATTATTAGAGAAAGTAGTTGAACTTTTGGATCAGCTAAATAATTTACCTACGAAGGTAGATGATGTTCTGAATAACACAAAACCGGTAGTCTTTAATGACACAGAAGAGTGCGAACAAATTAGGAAATTCAAACAAAATAAGAATCAAATTAATACGCAACACAAAAAAGAAATCCGGGAAGTACAAGATCAGCTGACACAGGTAATACAAGAATTACGTATTTCAGAGGCCTCTCGCACTCCCATACGGGAAGAGGGACATAGAAATACGGAACAACCACAAAATAATAACACAGGACACTTCGAAAATTATGAAACATATTGGCAAGGCGCATTGGATTTTGGGATGGAACCGCCGAAACGAAGTAACAATGAGCGATGTGCGACTCGCCTACACGATGAATTTGACTATAAGCTGTTCATTACTACACGTAAATTCAAAACATTTAAGAATTCTGACAACGAATTTCATCCACAAGCATGGCTTCATCAATTCTCTCATTGTTTTCCTCCCAACTGGTCATCAGAGCACAGGTTAGAATTTATGTGTGGCTACTTGGAGATTGAACCAGGTGTAAGAATGCGATCGGTCATTCACGATTGTCACAGTGAAGGAGAATTTTATCTTGCCTTCCTCTCAGCATATTGGTCTCAAGCTACACAAGACCGAGTAAAACATAGCATCATGATGATGAAACACTTTGAACAATCTGAAATTTCCAGTCTTGTCAAATATTTTTAAGACATGTTGCACAAGAATCAATACCTGTCAAACCCATACAGCCCTTCAGAACTCATCCGCATTTGCTTAATGAAATTGCCTGAACATTTAAGAAACATTATTTTCGCAGGACGTTGCAAATACGACATTGAAGCTGTGGTGTCACAGCCAGACACCACACTTGCTAGGTAGTAGCCTTTAAATCGGCCGTGGTCCATTAGTATACGCCGGACCCGCGTGTCGCCACTGTCAGTGATTGCAGACCGAGCGCCGCCACACGGCAGGTCTAGCGAGACGTACTAGCACTCGCCCAGTTGTACAGCCGACTTTGCTAGCGAAGCTACACTGACCAATACGCTCTCATTTGCCGAGACGATAGTTAGCATAGCCTTCAGCTAAGTCATTGGCTACGACCTAGCAAGGCGCCATTACCAGTGTATAGTGAAATGGAGATTATATCCGTACAAGAGCGATGTACACCGATTATGGATTAATGTTAAGTATTACAAGAATTTCGTATTTTATTGCAATTCTCAAGACATTGTCCTGTTCCAGACCTCACGCCGGTCTGCGTGTAATTAAACGCGTGCATTTCGGCCTCCTCTAGAAACACAGTGTTGGCTCTTCTGCCAACACTACAGAAGTTTTTCACGGACTCTTACAAGAATTAGAAATTGACAAAGACAGTCGCGGGATGCGAAAACAGGAAAACAATTACTACAGGTCACATCCGTCACAATTCCGCGACGACAGAAACAATAACTGGACACGACAAGTCTATTCTTACAACGCAAATCGTGACCAAAACAGACACCACCCATATGACAACCACTGGCAGAGTAATAATAGTTACAGAGAAAGATCGCATTTCCGTAGTAATGAATAAGACAGAGATCACCTTAGAAACAGACAATATGGGAACCAAAACAATTATTGTCAAGGGAGACAGAATAACTTCAGACGCAACAGTTCAGCGCGCAGTTACGATTCAGGGAGAAATTCTCCACCACACGACCGACAAACAAGAAACTATGTAAACTACCGACAAAACGACAGACCTGAATTCCATCAGAACTGGCGGGATTCAAACAGAGCAGGGCACTTTCGACAACGTGAATTTGTAGAAGCTAGGTCTCCTAATCCCAATAACGACACACGCCAACAAGGGAACAGACAATGACTCGCACCGCAAGCAGCCGCGTGCGCCGGCTGGCTCAGAGAAAAATAACATAGACGCTAACCTTGAGAAAAATTTTAGCATTCCTCACCGACGTATACCACATGATAATTCCGTTCAAGTTGAACCTCCGCGTACTAGGAAGAGTAAAGGATTGCACCACATTTCAGATGTAAAACCGTTTTTTTCAGACTTATAAGAAAGTGTTACCATGCGACAATGTTTGATGTTAAATATCCAGTCAAGAACCAAGAGAAATTATTTCAACAGAAATTACGAATGCATTGTTATAGTGAACAGACAACACAGTGTTGTTATTTGTACATTCTTGCTTGTTAGATGCACGATTACATAACGACTATAAGGCTCACATACTTAGAACATTTACCAGTACTGTTAATGAGATTTTAATGCAACATTTTGGTTTACTTGATGACACAGTGGTTAGTTTATGTGACAGCTACACGATTTTATCACGACACTACTAATGAGTGACAATTTACAATGCTGTTTTTGCGATGTATCTCTTTTATATCTGAACAGGTTTTCTGAATTCTTCTGGAAAGTAAAACATGTTTTAGTAGTAACTTTTGTGGTATAGCTACAATGAGACAGCCTTTTTCGTAGCACAACAATACGTTACATTATAGTACTTTCTTCATCATGGCAATTAGGATAATAACTACGATATCTATACGCAAAGCATCTCACTTTCGTTTATGATGAGGTGAGTACATTGACTTCAGCAGAACTTTGCTTACAGAGGACGATAACTACGACACTTCAACAGAATTATCTTACAGCAAGACACACATTTAGCGCTACAGGACACGCATTTCAGTGATTAATTTTGTAGTTAAAACATTTATTTTTAAAGATTTTTGAATTACAAGGAAAGTTTTCCGTGATACATTTCATTCAATTGCTGTAATCTGTAACACCTGAGGGTATTATTACATTAATCCTCAGGGGGGTACACGCTTACTTTGTGTACCATGTGTTTGGCAAGCACAAGGAGCCCTAGCTAATATGGTATTTGCTTATACACCTTCACACATCGCTACCATATTTCTCTAACACATAAATTATACAGCTATCTGATTATTTAACATAGAACCAAACATTTTTTTACTACATCAGTGACAGATGTTTACGTAATTACACCGTTGGATAACTTCACACTTACGAAATTGTATTTTGTTTGTACTTTGTGAACTGTTCCAATTTTTTTGGAACCATTGTGATACTATGAGAGCTTTGAATGATGTATTTGGTAAGGGAGCATGATTTTAAAGTACGTTTGAGGTAGATGACACTCTTGAAATGAGCAGAGAATTAATTTTAGGTTTTGACATTATTGCAGAAAGCTACGACGTTTTTGAGATTTGACTGAGGTGTTATGATGTTATTTTTACGACGACGATGTGTATTATGCTGTTGAGGTATGTTTATGATCAATAAGCTGATTTTATATGAGGAATCTGCTTATGCTATGTAGTTATTATGATGAAATATTGAAGACATGTTGATGAATATGAATAGGTACATGTGTAATAAGGTAAGGAATAAGGAGTAGTGGTTAGAGACTCTGATTTATGGAAAGAATGTTGGAAACCAAGAATCGTACTTTAAGAGTTATGAAATGTGTGTATATGCGTGAACGTATTACAATGCAGGCGAAAATTTTTTGCACACTCTTATATTCATAGGATTTTGTTTCTACACATTTGCAATGCAAATTCTCCACCTGTGAAATTTTTTATGTGAGACTGTCACTGTAATGCCAACTGGTGTCGTAAATATTTCAATAAGAAAGTTAAGTGACCACCTTCACGTAATGAGTCGTGGGCACCCAGCTGCGCGGCATTCGCCTGGAAAAAGCCATTAGTGTGTGCCTTTTCAGAGGCATAGGTAGAAAAAAAAGGGAGGCCATTGTCCTCGCTATTGACATTCCTTTGTAAAAAGCATCGTAAATACGACATTCTCAAACTTGAAAACATATGATTATACTGTGGAGCTCTTAATTTATGATATTTACTAAAATGCCTAATGAAACTATGAGAAACATGTCATGGCTATTGTCTTCCTAGTTGAGAGAAATGCCATATGGCTTGCTATATGTATTTATTTACTCATTTTGTTTAATATCTAGTTTCTAGGTGCACTGCAGCGTTGGTTAAAATTAAATTTAATGGATGTACTAATATAAATATTTTATGCCTACAGATCCAGTAAATAATTTTATGATCTATTTAAAAAAACGAAGGAGCATAAAAAGACATTTCCCTTCACAGGAATTGCATACAGAATTTTCTTTTCAACTACTTGGTAATTTTTTTGGTAGAATAACTTCTTGTGGTGCACCACTTTAATTACATAGACATTACGATGTGAATATACATTTACCTTGCTGCATTGTTGTCTTTAGTGTACTATTTTTTTTGCTTGAGCTATGTCATGTTTAGGTATAAGTTATTTCATTTGCTGCTGCGGTTTGCCAGGCATAGTGTTACTGAATTTGACTTCGTGTTACTCTGCTAAGCCAGTTTACTACTGATTTATTTTTCTTGTTTGCTGCTCATTGCCTTATATATGTTGTAATATTGTTGCTTACTTTGCCAATTTGAATTTTTTTCATTGCTGTTTATGTTAATTTGTTATGTGCTGCTGCATTGCCTCGTCCCTTGGTATATATATCTGAGCTCAGTAGATTTAAGTTAACTTAAGAGGGGGTAGACTATATAAGAAACTAACTATGATGAATTGGAAGAAATGCATTGAGAAGCTATAAGAAAATGGTTTGGCAAAAAGAAAGTAAGGTACAGTGGAGAAAAACTATTTTTGAAAGAGGATGTGAACAGAATACAGAAAGCAGGCTTAGATAGGACTTTTGGGAATAATGATGAACGAAGGGCGATCTCCATGCAAAATACTGCAGTAAAACAAACCCTGTCCTTTCCTTTTGTGTCATCCCTCTATGTGTTTGTGTACCCTTGTGTATTTGTGTTCTTCATGTCTTCATGTGTTTAGCTGATGAGAGCTGTGTTGTTGAATTTTTCTAATACTATGTTATTTACTTTGTAAAGATGTTTAGACATTATTTATTCTGTTCTGTTGCTCATATGTGAAGGTGATGTTTCAAAAGTTATTCTGATATTTATGTATGTACGTATGTCATTATTGTTGTAACACTGATGTATATGTTTATTTCTATTCTTTTGTAAGGCCTGTGTTACTACAAATGTTATCTGTATTGTTATGTTCTTTAATGATGTATTTTGTACCTTTGTTATTGTATTCTTATGTTATAAAATTGTAATTGACACCAGTTCATCAAATTAAATTACTTGTAAGTTACATTTCCCTGCACACGTTTCTGTTGGTCATAGTATATAGATAATATGTGAGAAGTAGGGACTGTTAGTGTTTGCACGTGTGTTGATAATTCAGCAAGGGACTGGATAACAGCATTGCTGGTTCTAAAGACATTTCGAAAAAAAATTTTCTGAGTGCACTAGTGGTGGTTTAAGGACTTGCTATATTGTCTGCAAGACTCTTAGATGGTGATTGTGCACCTGCACAGTCGCAATAGATGGTTGCTGGCCGTTTCTACAAGGACTACAGTTTGTCTGCACGTTTGATGGCCCACCAATACCATTATCTCTACAAGGACTATAGTGGGTCTGCATCTTTGATGGCCCACCAATACCGTAATCTCTACCAGGACTACAGTGGGTCTACTTTGTGATGACCTACCGACCAGTATTCTTCAAAACTTCGGCTGGCTCTGCTGTTGGTTTGCTCTGTTGTGGACCATTACCCGTCTGCATGTCAAGAGTCAGCACTGTCTTTCCGTTGGAAGGACAACACTACTTCTTCAAGACTACATGGAAATCCACTGCTTCCGTGTGCATTTTCTTTTAATGCTCAGACTTTGAGAAAAACACTGCAATTTTACTGTGATGAACGATCAGGACTGTCTTTATGGACTGTGAGAAAATTTTAGCTTTTGACCAACATTGTATCAATAAGTGTGTGCATTTGATTTCTTCGTTATTGCAATTATGAAAAATTTTATCAAATCATTATTGGCCATTGCCCAAAACAATTTGTAAATTTTTTTTGTGGGGAGCATGGGGGCTTTGTAAGTAGGCTGTTTATGTTTTCTTATTGGCAACGTTACGTAGCGCTCTGTAAGAAAATCACTGGCTGTGCTGTGTGCAGTCTGTGGCTAGTTTACATTGTTGTCTGCCATTGTAGTGTTGGGCAGCTGGATCTGAACAGCGCGTAGCGTTGCGCAGTTGGAGGTGAGCTGCCAGCAGTGGTGGATGTGGGGAGAGAGATGGCGGAGTTTTGAAATTTGTAAGACTGGATGTCAAGAACTACTATACATATTATGACTTTTGAACACTAGTAACGTAAATACATTGTTTGTTCTCTATCAAAATCTTTCATTTGCTAACTATGCCAATTAGTAGTTGGTGCCTTCAGTAGTTTGAACCTTTTATTTATCTTGCAGTAGTGGCGTTCGCAGTATTGCAGTAGTTCGAGTAACGAAGATTTTAGGTGAGGTAAGTGATTTGTGAAAGGTATAGGTTAATGTTAGTCAGGGCCATTCTATTGTAGGGATTTTTGAAAGTCCGATTGCGTTGCGCTATAAAACATTGTGTGTCAGTTTAAGCACAGTCTTGTATAATTATTCAAAAGGGGACGTTTCAGTTATTATAAAGATCGGTTTTATTACAGAAGAAACTGCGAAATAAAAGAAACTGAAATATGTGATGCCTGTTAGATAATACTGAAGCTATTATTCTTAAATAAAATCCATATCCTCATAGCTATATAGAAAGTTTGTGAAACACACAGTATTCAATCTGTGGTACACCGTACAGCTGCTGAAATACATCAGAGATATAGCTTTTTTTTTACTGTACCGCAGCATTAAGAATCATACAAAACAGCAAAGGAATTACGTTATCCCCCGAGCCCATCCAAGCAGAGTGCTTTTCATGGTTGTGTAAAATGGAAAACTGATTAACGGTATGCTTATTTGTCGTCACATTATCCACACAGTGTGCTCCAAAAAGTAATAAGAATAGTTATACCTGTGTTAAAATGTTTGGAAGCTGTTGAATCAGTCAAGTTATGTGTCTTGAATGAATTTGTCACACAAACGTTTACGCTAATCTCCAATTAATCGTGGCCTCAGGAAAAATTTTGTCTGTTAATTTATTTCGCTTCTGTCTCGGTTGCAATAATGAGTCTGTGGCTTCGATACGTATGTCTTACCTAAACAGCAACAAAGAAACGGGAAATGGCTCTGGTCTTAGTATTTCTGCAGAGATATAGCGATACAAATTTTTGGGCAATTGAGAGGAGTATGGATAGTAAAATTTTCTTCTGGTTATCGCGATTTAGGTTCTGTACTGTTTCGTATCATTCAAGTCGTGTAAGCTGGAGGTTAATTTGCAACTGATTCAGCTCACTCCCTATTCCATGTTTGCGCAATCCGAGCATTTCTCCATGTCTTGTCTCCTCATCGTTGGCAGCACATTAAACTTCTGATATCTTGCAGTTTTCATGTTTATGTGGTTACAATGAACTTCAGTTTCATCTGAATTTTACGGCGGTGGATATAATGTACACCACTTGTGTATATGGTACAATGATTAACACGAAACATTCAGCGCTTTAACGCTAGACGTGACTGTGACGCTGGCCAGAGCTACAATCCATCACTAAATGGCGTAACTTACCTCTTTCCTTTTATTGCAATCAGAGTCGCCAAGGGCAGCGGCATGAATGAAAGACACCCTAGTTCTTCCTGGGAAAGTTTCATTCCCACACTTCGTTTGGAAATTCACAAAGGCAAAGTGGCAAACAAATTTTAGACCACATACATGTTCGTTGCAGAAACATATCGGTGAACAACGGTGACCGTTCGATAGTATATAGAGGGGGCGGGGTGGCTTGATATGGGGATATGGTGTAATTTAAAAATTTCGGCAGACGAATGGTGACTTATACGTAGCCATGAACAGGTCCAATTCGACTCTGATAAAATCTGCGTGGTACCGACTTTTAAACTATTTTATTGAAAGAACAAAGACTACACTAAAATATTCCTTCCTCTGAGGGGCAGAGTGCCCTCGGTTATTGGTGCCCTTGACGAAGAAGCAAACGTTGCAACCCATAGTTCTTCGAAAATGACGTGCACGGTTCATACTTTATGTGATGCGACAATGTCTTGCAAAACACACGCATCAGTAAAAGTTTAGCATCACCTGGGTTCCGAGAGTTCCGAAACCGGTACAGAAAATTGGAACAGTGATCAAAATAAACGTCATTTCCCCCCTTTTTATTGCTCATTAAACCACACATTGCATGTAATGCCAACATATGGCCAGAGCTTCGGAGGTGTGGTCCTGATTTCTGTACACAGCGGTACCTACAATACTCAATAGCACGTCCTGTTGCATTGATGCACGCCTGCATTCATCGTGGCATACTATCCACAAGTTCATCAGGGCACTGTTCGTCATGATGGTGGCGTTGCTGTCAGGGTTCCTCCGAGCCATAGTCCGTAGGTAGCGATCATTCACTGGACGGCTTGACGGAGGAATGTCATCGACAGTTATTTTCTCTTTATCTTCGCATGTGCAAACTACATCGCCTTGGTTCACTCCGAGACGCCTGCACACGCACGTTGTTTAAAGCCCTTCCTGGCACAAATGCGGACGCGATAGTTTCGCGCCGGCCGTGGTGGCCTTGCGGTTCTAGGCGCTTCAGTCGGGAACCGCGCGACTGCTACGGTCGCAGGCTCGAATCCTGCCTCGGGCACGGATGTGTCTGATGTCCTTAGGTTAGTTAGGTTTAAGTAGTTCTAAGTTCTAGGGGACTGATGACCTCAGTCCCATAGTGCTCAGAGCCATCCGAACCATTTGATATAATCACGGTATTGACAGTCTAGGCATGGTCGAACTACAGACAACACGAGCCGTGTAACTCTTTCCTGGTGGAATGACTGGAAGTGATAGGCTGTCAGACTCCGTCTAATAGGCGCTGCTCATGCTGGTTGTTCACATCTTTCGGCAGGTTTAGTGACATCTCTGAACACTCAAAGAGACTGTGTGATAAAATATCCACAGTGACTGTCTATCTTAAGGAGTTCTGGGAGCCGGTTTGTTGCAAAACCTTTTTTGATGTGTGTATATAAACCAGCGAACCTGCTGTTGCTTAATAGCTGATAGGTACGTTTCAGAATAGTAAATCGTCCTGAGCTATTTCTTCCGTCCTTTTCTCTGTCCATCTCCACCTCCCCCCCTCTTTCTCTGAATCATTTCCTCCCCCTTCACTCAGAGTAACACGTACTCTCCGTCTCTAATTGCTCCTCTTCCTCTCCCTCTCTCTCCCTTTATCCATTCCCTCTACCCCTTTTGTCCATTTTCTCTAGCAGCTTCACACTGACCTTGACAGGTGTTTGATGTTATTGTTAATGAACCTTCATGGGGAATTGAAGTCGTTTAAAAGTTACTAATTAGTTGGCTGGGACACATTGTATATGGGGTACGAGAGAGACTTTTCCAGCTGCTGGATTTGTAATAATAATAGCTTCAAAGAGAATATTTCGCACAGTTTTAATCTACAAACGCGGAATGCGGAAAGATAGGTGTGAAGAGGAGTTCGGGAGAGAGAGGGAGAGGAAGAGGAGGACTTGCGAGGCAGGGAAAGTGAGGGGGGAGGAAGTGATTCAGAGAAAGTGGTGGGAGGAGGACAGTTCATATTCCGTAGCTGTATTGTAACTATAAGTCGATAAGCAGTAAGCAAAACCACTCTGTTTTATATTAAAATCGACTCGGGGAAGAACACAAAATGTCTCACTGTTGTCCATAAAACTTTTGCTTAAACTCATACATACAGAGAAATAATATGTATGGGATTTATTTGTGTAACGGAGTAAATGTCATGATGTCGTCGTTAAAACTGACTACTAGAAAGAAAACTAAACTTCAATTTGACAGCATATCATAGCACTTCACTTTCTTTTCCACAGTCTGTTTCTACAAAAAATCTGTACATTGTTGTTGAAAGTATTCATTCTATGCACGTTCAAAAATTTATTAAAGTATTGCGTAAAAATGCCAAGGAAACTGTTCAGGTACTTCTCGATACTTCTTGTCGACATTTCGGTTTTCGAATAGCAACCAACATCTGGTAATGCACAGCTTCGTGGATGTTGGAGAGAGTCGAAGTCTGAGGTAGGTGTGCATTCCATGTAAATCCAACATGAGTGGCACATCGCTCTGTCTGCATTACAAACGGGATTCGAACTGTGTATCTCATATGACAACGCAGAGTCTACAACGGATGTGCTGAGCCTCACGCACGTTAGCCAATACTTGCGGTTGTATTTCAAGTGAACTCCAGTAATAAGATCGTCCACTGACGTTACAGGTGTGCCGTACACCATACTCTTCATACCACCCTTCATAAAATCGAGAGATATCAGATCTGGCGTCGGTGCTGACCGTAGAGCTGATACACTCCCAGCAATTCATGGACTGAGATATGAGACTTTGACGTTATTATGCACAACGACGTCAGAGATTGCTTGATCTGTCGTGCTGCAGCTACGTAAGAACCGAAATTTTATTGGCACTACATCTTGTGGGGTACGCAAAAGATCTCTAACAAATGTGAGACAGATCGGTCATGTTATTCTGTTCGGCATTACATATGGGCTAATGATATGTTCACTAGTTATCGTTGCCATATGTTAATACCGACACTGTGTTGGTGATTTGAAATCATGTGCGCACGCGAATTTTGGTCCTCCCAAACGTTTTGTGTTCGTTTAATATGCCGTCTCTAGCAAACATGCATTCATCCGTGAACAGCACTAACCTCGCGATTGCATTGTTGTATGTACCACTGCGCAACCTGTACCCGTCGTGGGTAGTCCTCCTCCCATAATACCCGGACATTCTACAGATGGTATGGATAGAGATGCTGTTCATGAACAACACGCCACACAACCCTTTTACCCGCGTGAAGCACCTCTGCCACTTGCTGGCTGAGTGCTATTCGAACATTGTCAGCTTGTCCTCCAACTGCAGAGTTCGAGCAGAGCGTGGACGACCCGCATCACGTTCCGACACTTAACAGAGGACAAACAATAGACTGGGGACAACATACGCAAGTACCAAGCAAAATGTGCTACTACTTTACTGTACAATTAACACACCTCAGGCAGAAAATACCTACAAGCAACATTCTGACTTCTCTGAGATATCTCTCGATGGCATCAAATGTGAAATGATGAGCGGTACGTTTGTTTGTACTCTTAAAACATTCTGCATTCTATCTTGCAGCAGGTCTTCCGCTGCAGTTCGCTTCGCCGTATGCAAGCACCATGCTGGTCATTTCCAAGCTGTGTACAGGAACTTAACGCACGGTTACGTTAGTGCACTGGCAGACCACACGAGTTCCGAGGTAAGATGTACACAATGGGTGTGTGAAGAAATGTAGAGCATGTGCAGGGGTGTTATTAGGCTCAGGCCGTCCATCCGCAGTAAAGATAACTAAAGGGTTGCATGCCTTCCGTATTCAGACACCAAAACGAATCGGAACAAACGTCACAACCATTCGTTCTCAGACTTCGACGTTCTCCAACAAATAAGCTGTGCGTTTCCATACATGGATTCCTTCCAAAAAAACTGATAAATTTGCCTCCTGGCACAACACACTCAGCGTTGCCAGTGTTTTTTCGATACACGCTGTGTCCTAAAATATATAGCCTATGTCCGTCCGAATGTTTATGAAAAAACAGTGTGAAAATTTGAAGTAAATCGGTGAAAAATTTCTCGACAATTTTGGAAACAATTTTGAACAGTACCTTGCCAATATATAGTAATATAAATATAGATATGCTGTTGTCTAAAAACTATGAAGTATCTCGGGCATTAATGGGTTCCCGACGTAGTGACATCAGTTGAAAATGTTTTCATTACGTAGATGGCCGACAGTTATGTATTATGGTGCTCGAAACAATCACACAGCAGGTTTCTTACTTACACTGTACTACAATGCGGGTAGCCAAATTTCAGTCAACACATGTGTGCTCGTACTACAGGTTAGCATTCGCCTCATCGACTATAACCTAACACAAAATTCCAACGAATATGTTCGTGTGACTTATAGACATTAATGTACAATGTCAGCGATAAGAGCTCAATCAGCTCAGCCTGTTACAGATAGTGACCAACTGCTGATGGAGAAAGAGGCGCAGTCGTCATAGTTCCACAAGGTGAGACTTGGTCACAAAGTAGAACAGTGATCCAAAAACTGTAGAATAAACTTCTTTTATTTCCCTCTCTGATCACATAATTGTTTGATCCTCAGTTTAGCGGTATCAGTAGTCTTCAGATCTGCTGCAAAATAAGGGAAAACAAATATAACTAGAGTGCCGTCTACATCTGAACACAATAAAATAGGCCATAATTAAAATTATTAGTGATGTATATGTGGAAAACAAGAGCGTGAGAGATGACGAGGCATACCTATTTTAAAACGTGTACTAATGCAATGAAGTTATAGTGATATCTTCAAAATATACCCACAAAACCACCATATCACCATCACACATTTTTAAAATACGGTATGTATACTAGGTCACAGTGTCTTGTTAACAGCACTGCTGTTCGTAACAATCTACGGTGCTACGGCCACAAAATGATTGTATCATAAGGTGTTGAGGTGTCGCTACTGTAAACTTACATACGAGTATATTCGTCAATTATATAATCCTACAAAATGAAATAAAAGAAAAATACAATAATCTATGGTGAGCTTACTTGGTGCAGAAATTATTATAGCGATATAACGCAGACAATTAAAAACATAACTGATTCCTCCCTCCCGCCTCCCCCCCCCCCCCTGAACCACAGACCTTGCCGTTGGTGGGGAGGCTTGCGTGTCTGAGCGATACAGATAGCCGTACCGTAGGTGCAACCACAACGGAGGGTCATCTGTTGGGAGGCCAGACAAACGTGTGGTTCCTGAAGAGGGGTAGCAGCCTTTTCAGTAGTTGCAGGGGCAAGAGTCAGGGTGATTGACTGATCTGCCCTTGTAACACTAACCAAAATGGCCTTCTTGTGCTGGTACTGCGAACGACTAAAAGCAAGGGGAAACTACAGCCTTAATTTTTCCCGAGGTCATGCGCCTTTACAGTATGGTTAAATGATGATGGCGTCCTCTTGGGTAAAATATTCCAGAGGTAAAATAGTCTCCCATTCGGATCTCCGGGCGGGGACTACTCAAGAGGACGACGTTATCAGCAGAAAGAAAACTGATGTTCTACGGATCGGAGCGTGGAATCTCGATCCCTTAATCGGGCAGGTAGGTTAGAGAATTTAAAAAGGGAAATGGATAGGTTAAAAATTAGATATAGTGGGAATTACTGAAGTTCGGTGGTGGCAGGAGGAACAAGACTTATGGTCAGGTGAATACAGGGTTATAAATACAAAATCAAATAGGAGTAATGCAGGAGTAGGTTTAATAATGAAAAAAAAAAAATAGGTGGACTGAAAAGCTACTACAAACAGCATAGTGAACGCCTTATTGTGGCCAAGATAGACACGAAGCCCACGCCTACTACAGTGGTACAAGTTTATATGCCAACTAGCTCTGCAGATGACGAAGAAATTGAAGAAATGTATGATGAAATAAAAGAAATTATTCAGGTAGTGAAGGGAGATGAAAATTTATTAGTCATTGGTGACTGGAATTCGTGAATACGAAAAGAAAGAGAAGGAAACATAGTAGGTGAATATGGAGTGGGGGTAACAACTGAAAGGGGAAGCTGCCTAGTAGAATTTTGCACAGAGCATAACTTAATCATAGCTAACACTTGGTTCAAGAATCATAAAAGAAGGTTGTATACATGGAAGAAGCCTGGAGATACTGAAAGGTTTCAGATAGATTATATAAAGGTAAGACAGAGAATTAGGGACCAGGTTTTAAATTGTAAGACATTTCCAGGAGCAGATGTGGACTCAGACCACAATCTATTGGTTATGAACTGTAGACTAAGACTGAAGAAACTGCAAAAAGGTGGGAATTTAAGGAGATGGGACCTTGATAAACTGACTAAACCAGAGGTTGTACAGAGTATCAGGAAGTGCATAAGGGAACAATTGACAAGAATGTGGGAAAGAAATACAGTAGAAGAAGAATGGGTAGCTTTGAGGGATGAAGTAGTGGAGGCAGCAGAGGATCAAGTAGGTAAAAACACGAAGGCTAGTAGAAATTCTTGGGTAAGAGAAGAAATATTGAATTTAAGGATGAAAGGAGAAAATACAAAAATGCAGTAAATGAATCAGCCAAAAAGAAATACAAACGTTTCAAAAATGAGATCGGTAGGAAATGCAAAATGGCTAAGCATGGATGGCTAGAGGACAACTGTTAGGATGTAGAGGCTTATATCACTAGGGATAAGATAGATACTGCCTACAGGAAAATTAAAGAGACCATTAGCGAAGAGAATACCACTTGGATGAATATCTAGAGCTCAGATGGAAACCCAGTTCTAAGCAAAGAAGGGAAAGCAGAAAGGTGCATAAGTTTATACAGGGTCAATATAAGGGCGATGTACTTGAGAGCAATAATATGGAAATGGAAGAGGATGTAGATGAAAACGAAATAGGAGATAGGCTACTGCGTGAAGAGTTTGACAGAGCACTGAAAGACCTAAGTCGAAACAAGGCCCCGGTAGTAGACAACATTCCATTAGAGCTCCTGGCAACCTTGGAAGGGCCAGTCCTGACAAAACTCTCTACCATCTGGTGAGCAAAATTTATGAGACAGGCGAAATACCCTCAGACTTCAAGAAGAATATAATAATTCCAATACCAAAGAAAGCAGGTGTTGACACATTTGAAAATTTCCGAACCGTCAGTTTAATAAGTCACGGCTACAAAATACTAACACGAATTCTTTACAGACGAATGGAACAACTGGTAGAAGCCGATCTTGGGGAAGACCAGTTTGGATTCCGTAGAAATATTGGAACACGTGAGGCAATACTCACCACACAGCTTATCTTAGAATCTAGATTGAGAAAAGGCAAACCTACGTTTCTAGCATTCGTAGACTTAGAGAAAGCTTTTGACAGTGTTGACTGGAATACCCTCTTTCAAACTGTGAAGGTGGCAGGTGTAAAATACAGGGAACGAAAGGCTATTTACAATTTGTGCAGAAACCAGATGGCAGTTATAAGAGTCGAGGGACATGAAAGGGAAGCAGTGGTTGGAAAAGGGCTGAGACAGGGTTGTAGACTCTCCCCGATGTTATTCAATCTGTATATTGAGCAAGCAGTAAAGGAAACAAAAGAAAAATTCGGAGTAGGAATTAAAATCCATGGAGAAGAAATTAAAATTGTAATGTTCGCCGATGACATTATAATTCTGTCAGATACAGCAAAGGACTTGGAAGAGCAGTTGAACGGACTGGACAGTGTCTTGAAAGGAGGATATAAGATTAACATCAACAAAAACAAAACGAGGATAATGGAATGTAGTCGAATTAAGTCGAGTGATGCTGAGGGAATTACATTTGGAAATGAGACACTTAAATTAGTAGAGGAGTTTTGCTATTTGGGGAGCGAAATAACTGATGATGTTCGAAGTAGAGAGGATATAAATGTAGACTGTCAATGGCAAGGAAAGCGTTTCTGAAGAAGAGAAATTTAACATCGAGTATAGATTTAAGTGTCAGGAAGTCGTTTCTGAAAGTATTTGTATGATGTGTAGCCATGTATGGAAGTGAAACATGGACGATAAGTAGTTTGGACAAGAAAAGAATAGAAGCTTTCGAAATGTGGTGCTACAGAAGAAAGCTGAAGATTCGATGGGTAGATCACATCACTAATGAGGAGGTATTGAATAGAATTGGGTGGGGAAGAAGAGTTTGTGGCACAAATTGACTAGAAGAAGGGATCGGTTGGCAGGACATATTCTGAGGCATCAATGGGTAACCAATTTAATATTATAGGAAAGCGTTAAGGGGAAAAAATCGTAGGGGGAGGCCAAGAGATGAATACACTAAGCAGATTCAGAAGGATGTAGGTTGCATTAAGTACTGGGAGATGAAGATGCTTGCACAGGATAGAGTAGCATGGAGAGCGGCATCAACCCAGTCTCAGGACAGAAGACCACAACAACAACAACAACAACAACTGGTTTTAAATTGAGCTTGTTAGAAAGACTGTGGTTAAGCGAGAAAGTATAATTCCGAGATGCTTTTGTGACGATTTTAGATAAGAATGCACTGAAGCGCAAAGGAAACTGGTAAAGGCACGCGTATTCTAATACAGAGTTATGTAAACAGGCAGAATACGGCGCTGCGGTCGGCAACGACTATATAGCAGAAGTAATGTATAGTGTAGTTATTAGATCGGTTACTGCTGTTAACAATGGTGGGTAATCAAGATTTATGTGTATTTCAACGTGGTGTTATAATCGTACCACCGATGGGGCGTGGCCCTGTACCTGCTTCATCGCAGCTCACCGGCCAACCCACGTACATCTTCGTGGGTCTTTTCTTGTCCCTTGGGTCAACATTGCCAGTGCAGATACCTTAAGAAGAAACTCTTTATGGAGTTCGCTGCAATACTGTAAAAACCAAATTCGTTAACATATTTTGTTGCACATGAACAGATTACACATTACTTTTTAAAATACTATTGCTCACGTTTTCATTCTTGAGGTCCAGAGAGTAATACAATGAAAGTATGTAAAACATTCTCGGTTATCTTTCCGCGTCAGTTCGGGAAAAAATCTCAAGCTTTCTACAATAGCCTCCATCGTCATCGTCAGGAACAACTGACTGTCTTCACTGCTGCTGCACTGACGGCTTGTGATTGGTCGGTGACGGTGTCATTGTCTGTGGTGGTGACGCCACCGCGTCCGTGGGAACGTAAACCTTGCAAGGAATGTCTCTGCTGCTGCTTTGCGATGAGCGCTCGTTTCCATGCACCGCTCAGATAGTATCCGCTATCACGGTTAAAGTTCTCGCTTATTCTTATTGCAACAGTCTCCTTAATAACAGAATGTCAGTATGTGGAGGCATGGGAATTTTTTTGTTTTTTTTTGTTTCACCAAATAGTATTTTATGTTTGTTCGTGAGGCTATGCTCCGCTATTGCCGATTTCTCCGGTTCTCCTTTAATACCCGTTGGTGTTGTGCACAGCGGTCGGAAAAGGTACGATTGGTCTGACCTACATAATTACTTCCACACTCACAGGGGATATTGTAGATTCCAGGGACCCTGAGGCCCAGACCGTCCTTAACAGGGTGCATCATACCCTTAATTAATTTAGGAGGACCAAAAATCTGTCTTATACCTCGTCTATCCATGACTCTTCCCATTTTGCTGGATATAGTGCCACAAAAAGGAAGAACCGCAATCGGTGTTTCATCCTGTGAGAGTGCAGCATTTTCACGTTTCCTTTTCTTCGAGAACGCTGCCTTTATATCATGTGCACCATAGCCATTCTTTCGAAACACGTACTTCAGATGGTTAATTTTGGGCTTCAAGTGGTCCTCGTCAGAAAGAGTTTTGCTCTTTGTACCAAGAGTTCAAGACTGTTCTCTTCCTAACACGATGAAGGAAACTCTGTGTACTAAGGTATCAATCGGTATGGGTCGTCCTGCAGTACACAGAGTGGCCGAGTTGCCCGTCTGCGTGTCATTGTACTAAAACATATAAGAATGGCAACCTTCCCTCGTTTTCGATGTCGACAGTGAACCGGATATTCGAATGTATGCTGTTCATGTGTTCCATGAATTGTTCATGAGGTTCGGCACCGTGTTACCAGACCATAAACTCCTTGCAGGGTTTACGTTCCCACGGGAGCGGTGGCGCCACCAGGACAGACCATTACACCGTCTACGACAGCAGTACGTAATCGCCGACAAGTCATAAGCCTACCAATCAAATGCCGACCACTCTGAAGCCGTCCACGCGCTATATAAGGCCACTACCAGCTGCTCCTGACGATGACGATGAAGGCTATCGTCGACAGCTAGCGATTTTATCCCGAATTGACGCGGCAAAAAAACCGAGACTATTTTACATTATCAGTGCCGTCGCGAAAGACTTCGTTCTTATAATGAAAGTAGTTGCCACTTCTTTTAACAAATATGTATTTGCACTGACAATTTAAAAACTTTATAGAGTGAAGGTTTTCAAAATATTGTTAATAACTTTAAGAGCCTAGTTAGTAATGAAATTGGTAATTATTGTGCGGATGATCAGATCGGAACAGTCTGAGGACTTTGGGCTCGTTCTTTGTCATCCTCGGTTTTCTCCCACTGCCTGTATCCCAAGTGGTGAAGTTCACAAGTATCTTTTACGGGAATGTTGACTGTCTTCATTGGATGTAGCAATATAGAGAGAAATTGGCGAAAAGTCATTAATATAATGCCCAATTAATAGCAAATAACAATATAAAAAACCTTATGTAATAGCTATCGCTATTTACTAACTGATGAGCTTTTACCCGTAGTTTTGAACTCATATGCAATGTAATCATGTGTAACTAACAATGCTTGGTGAACTGATATGTTAATAACTACTTAAGCAGACATGATTGCAAACCCACTATAAACCTGAACATATGTATTTGAAAAACGATATATGAACCGATTTATCAATAACTGGTTAAAACAAATACCAGTTCCAACCCACAACAGATATAAGAGCATTCACATAACGAAGCGTTATGAACTTAGTTTTTTGATTTTGCGAAAGCTCTGTGACAAACTGTGACGTGACGAATTAACGGACAGCACGTGTGGAATGCCTGTCCACAAAACTTTATGTAACTGTGGTGCAGTCGTACCAGGGGGCATTTTACGGTCCTCTGGGAACGAAAATATTTGTTTATGATTGACATGACATGTTTAAACGAACTGTTAATCTGTATGCATAAGAATACGCAAAAGTATTAATTATTTAACTGTGATGGATGTGGGAAGCAGTATCCATGTTGCAGGACAATCTGTTCTCGGAGAACAATGAAAGATAGAATGGACCGTCAAAATAATTTTACTTTTGTCCGATTCTTCATATGAGAAAGATATAAATGTAGGCGTACGTGCCTTGATATTTTTGGTAAATATAAGCTGTTATTTATCACCAACCGACTTATTTCAGTAGCGGTAGCATGCCTACACGTGTGAAAGCGTAATTGTACTTTTTGTGAGAGACTAATAACATGTGGTAGAGCGCGGGATCTAATTTGTATGCTTGGTCCCCATATGCAAGACGGCAGCTTCTTGTTGACATTACTGTAATATTAACTGGCGTAAAAAATGGAGAGGGTTTACAATTAATTCTTGAGTAAACATACTTAAGTCCAGTTAATTTCATCCATTTTGTCAAAAGTCGTATAGATTTTCAGACATTCTAAAGGTGGCCGCTTCACGGCTTTGTTTTGTCCATGTGACGATATTTTCACACTTAAGGACGTTAGCAGCTTTGAAGTAATAATAAGGGTTCCATGCAGAAAGTGTTCCTCCACTCGAATCGACGAATGTATAAATTATTATTCATGTGAAGAGGCATTCAATTAAGACCCTGACATATTTCTAAACGTAAAAGATTATTGTGCTTCACACCCAGCTGTTCCTAATTTATTTTACGTCTATACAGACATAACAAAGTGATTCATTTATCTGGCACTTGAATATAGAAATCTTTAACAATTTCAAAAATAATAATACCCGCCCACGATAAGAAATTGTAGTAAATTGTTGTGTGTAGCCTTACGTGATCTTCAGATGTATTACTAACAGCACAAGTATACTCACACTCATACACACTCAAGACACCAATAATTCTTTACGGTACTATCCTCAATACTCCTTGTTATATGACCACTTCATGATAAATTCATTCCCAAAGCAATTTTCTTATGCGACGAAGAATGATCCTCAAATCTTACATAGGAAGAACAGCCTATTTGCCATTAGGTAATAGTATGTGCACAGTTATTGCAATAAATCCTTTATACTCCAGAGCCATCAGATTTGTCATACACATTTTGCAATTACGTTTTACTAGACGTTTTAGGATACTGTTAATTTTAAAGCCAAAACTACCATTATATTCCTAAAACATTTCTACCATTGCTGAGACATATGGTAGTGAAATTTCATTGGGATGATTTACATTATTTTTCTTTGTAATTTCTATAATTTGGTGAATTTGCGTTTGCCTACTATTCGTTTCTTTAACCTGTTGTAAGAGCATGGGTCATCATTTACTGAGAAACCAATAGCTGTGTTAGTTTTATTTAATGTGTTAAAGTTTCTACATATACATCTACACGATTACTCTGTGGTACATAGTTATTTGCCCGGCAGAAGGTTCATCGAAATATCTTCACACTGTTTCTCTACCGCGTCATTATCGAACCGTGGTTCAATAAACAGGTAAGCCATACTCATAAGACCAAAATTAATTCAAAGACTTCTGAAGTGTCTCATGTAAACCAGCTATTAGCAGCGCAGTCCAAAGAGTGTTGTAGTTCTGTAGAATCAAGCTAATTCCAACATTCAAGATACATACGTGAAATTTTACTGTCTTCTTCACGATTACTGGAATGCACTACTGTTACACTCTGCTTATGAATGGTGATAAAAAGCGTCAGACAATCTACTCGTGGCTGTAATTGTGATTAAAGGCGACGTGGAATATGAGCAGCTTCACTTATTATATCCGTGGAAGGCTTCGGTCGCACGTCAGATGGTACTATGCCATATGTTACTTCGGGATAAAACAGTAGGCACACTATTTTCCTGAATAGCATTATCATTTTCACATTCATTCACATCCACATCATCTCCGATCCGTGTACTTTCCTCTATCACATCTACTTCAGCATCACTTTCATCATTATCATTTCTAAAAATTTATTCAATATCATTATTACTCTTTTGTATATCTGATAACGAATGCTCGTGATTATGGCCCCTTTCAAACCGAATATCATTATCCGTTATGTATTACATGTAATCACACGTATTACTTCAACAAACACAGAATTTCTAACTGTGAATACGTTTCAACACTGCACGTGTATGTACTTTCCACTAGTTGGTTAGAACAATGGAAGTATAATTGTCGTTCGGAAACCTGCGATATTACCAAGATTTTACTATCGTAACAGATCTGAAATATAGCACTGAAAATCTTATCTTGTGTGCCTGGGTAATTATCTGACCCTGTGCCAAGGTTTCAAGTTATTGCTGTACGAACTGTGTAAAAAACGCAAATATTTTGGCCAGTTATAATAAAAAGTCAATAAAAAGCATATCTGGAGGATAAGGAACGTACATCCACGTTAAAAGTGGTATTATTTTTTTGTTTGTAGCTAAAAGGGTCGTGGGGTGTGATAAAGTTACAGACTCCTAGCCAGAATTAAGTGATTTGCGTTGCTTCTCTACACCGTGAGTTCCTACTTCTGTTACTCAGAGAATCACGGAAAATGTCCTTCGTTTTCTTTGCTGAAGGAGTTTCAAAAAACGGTTTTTATAGCACCAGTTGATTGGTGCTCTCATCAGTAACATTATCACTGCTGTCTCACAATGATGTACTTTACGTACGACCATAGCCTCTTCGGCTACCCCGCCAGGTTTGAGACAGAGTTTTCTTGGGAAACTACTAAAAGAATGTCGCATTGAGACCACTGAAATAAGCGCTAAATTTCGTGCTTCCATAAACCATTAACAATCATGGAGATTTTTAATCTGACATCCTGTTTTCATTATTTTTGCAAGAATATACAGAACTGTTTCGCGTACCATGGGGAATCAGTTCCGTCTGTTGTTAGTTTATTTGATAACCACTCTCAATGACAGTCGATACTATTTGTCTGATAAATAGCCATATCTGGTCCTAGCTTCCACTTTTAGTTGGAAAGGCATGGAGACTGCCCCTTAGAAAGGCGTCAAGCGAATTTTGATCTGGTTTTTTAAATGGATATATTTTGCGATTACTGTTTGCAGACTTCAATGTTTTTGTATTTACGTTTGCTAAGATGACCTTGTGGGCTCTAATTCTTGTATTTCTAATGATTTTCCCTATTTATATAGATTAATTATAGCTATAATGTTAATTATGTTTTCTCAACCCTTTACACTTCTAGTGGGTACCTGAACATATTGCTCGAAATAATTTTGCGTGAAGTTTTTAGTACAATTTCGGACGATGTTTTTCACCTACCATCGACTTTAACGGTATGCTTGCCAGCAATTGAGTTTATAAAGAAGTCACCTGCAACTATCTGTAGAAGATAAGGGTGTAATGTCACATCGACAACGTAGTCCTTTGAGATGGATTGCAAGTTCGGATTGTTTTTAAAGAAGGGAAAGGAATTAGGCCGTACTCCTTCAAAGTAACCATCCTCGGCTTTTCCTGAGGTGATTTACAGTAATCACTGGAAGCCTGAATGTGTCTGTCCATAGATAAAACATAATAATGATTCATAATCATCGTTTTATTACGACTTGATAAAACTGAAGTGTAATTAATTAAATACGGTGTAATGGTTTACATAAAATAAATTAAATGACTTACCTGTTGTCTACAGCAGCCTATTTATAACTGTTCGGATAGTAATACGTTCCGTCAACGGAAAATACGGACCGACAATGACGCTACTACTATTTCAATGGTTTCCCCTTTTGTTACCTGTATTTTCCTCGAATAAACTCAATCATTAGTTACAGTTACGCTAGTAGTCGACGTAATACTTCCAAAATCAAAATTCCTTCCTTTCCTTAAATATTAAAATAGCTCGGGTGCGACTAAACTAAACATGACGGTTCCGTATGAGATCCTAAAAACATCTCCCTCCTCGCATTCTGTCATGAGACCGGTATGGCTCGGGCATTACTGAACGTAAAATAGCAAAACAATGCCCCTGCTGGACAAAAGACGTTGCTTCAAAAGTTCCGGAAAACCCGCGGTGTGTTAGGTACGATTCTATATGTCAGACTAGCATCGATAGCAAGGCCCCTTACATTCAGAAGTACTTTGCCTTACTTTCTCTCTCTTTGGTGATCATAGTTGACTAAAGTCCATGGATTGGTATCCAATTCTACGTACCGTTGCCCAGTAAACTTTCCTGCTCCACTTAAACTGTGATTTGAAATTCGTCACCCGTATTCCCTGGGCTGCTCAAGGGATTGTCACATATTTGTTACACTATTGGTTATGTCCACTTCAGACAAAATTTTCGAAACTCATTCTGAGCATTGTTTCCGGTAGTATAAATATTCTATAGGAATTTCGCACATTATAGTTTTTGAATGTCATCGGATAGCGGCCAAACGGTAAAGTGCAAGTTTTCTTCAACTTTCTCATCAATCATTGTTTCGCCGTCATCAGAGTGTGCCAGTCTTCCTATTTCATTATCAGTATTACTACGGCCGTTTCTGAACGCTATAACCCATTTCCTTCCCATTAAGTTTTCCGTAGCCTTCCCAAATATGTCGACGAATTTTCACCCACTCAGCGTCTTTTTCTTTTAATTGAGCGATGTTAAGTAACCACAAAAAAACGTAAACACAAATGGACGCTTACGATAAGGGTAGCTAACTGGTGCAGCTACTCTATGGATATGCACGGACCATCGACCGAAGCCTTTCAGCGACAACACTTAAGAACGGGTCCGTTTACTAAGTGTGAATTCGTCACGTAGATGTTCACCAACGTCAGTGGCAAACGCTACGGGTGGGAGGGAAGTTTTGCATTAAGATTTGGATTACACTTAAATGCATTCGATTACAAGTTCGTTCTTCCTAGACATACATCTCTAAAGGCCTTAGAGGTGAAATTAAACAGATTCCATCTGATCCACAGGGATCCGGCGTAACATTCGTGACTGAATATCCTGGAGGTGGAAAGTTACAGAAGTATTCTACACCACGATGGCTTTCTAAGTAAAGCCATTATAATACACTCCTGGAAATGGAAAAAAGAACACATTGACACCGGTGTGTCAGACCCACCATTCTTGCTCCGGACACTGCGAGAGGGCTGTACAAGCAATGATCACACGCACGGCACAGCGGACACACCAGGAACCGCGGTGTTGGCCGTCGAATGGCGCTAGCTGCGCAGCATTTGTGCACCGCCGCCGTCAGTGTCAGCCAGTTTGCCGTGGCATACGGAGCTCCATCGCAGTCTTTAACACTGGTAGCATGCCGCGACAGCGTGGACGTGAACCGTATGTGCAGTTGACGGACTTTGAGCGAGGGCGTATAGTGGGCATGCGGGAGGCCGGGTGGACGTACCGCCGAATTGCTCAACACGTGGGGCGTGAGGTCTCCACAGTACATCGATGTTGTCGCCAGTGGTCGGCGGAAGGTGCACGTGCCCGTCGACCTGGGACCGGACCGCAGCGACGCACGGATGCACGCCAAGACCGTAGAATCCTACGCAGTGCCGTAGGGGACCGCACCGCCACTTCCCAGCAAATTAGGGACACTGTTGCTCCTGGGGTATCGGCGAGGACCATTCGCAACCGTCTCCATGAAGCTGGGCTACGGTCCCGCACACCGTTAGGCCGTCTTCCGCTCACGCCCCAACATCGTGCAGCCCGCCTCCAGTGGTGTCGCGACAGGCGTGAATGGAGGGACGAATGGAGACGGGTCGTCTTCAGTGATGAGAGTCGCTTCTGCCTTGGTGCCAATGATGGTCGTATGCGTGTTTGGCGCTGTGCAGGTGAGCGCCACAATCAGGACTGCATACGACCGAGGCACACAGGGCCAACACCCGGCATCATGGTGTGGGGAGCGATCTCCTACACTGGCCATACACCACTGGTGATCGTCGAGGGGACACTGAATAGTGCACGGTACATCCAAACCGTCATCGAACCCATCGTTCTACCATTCCTAGACCGGCAAGGGAACTTACTGTTCCAACAGGACAATGCACGTCCGCATGTATCCCGTGCCACCCAACGTGCTCTAGAAGGTGTAAGTCAACTACCCTGGCCAGCAAGATCTCCGGATCTGTCCCCCATTGAGCATGTTTGGGACTGGATGAAGCGTCATCTCACGCGGTCTGCACGTCCAGCACGAACGCTGGTCCAACTGAGGGGCCAGGTGGAAATGGCATGGCAAGCCGTTCCACAGGACTACATCCAGCATCTCTACGATCGTCTCCATGGGAGAATAGCAGCCTGCATTGCTGCGAAAGGTGGATATACACTGTACTAGTGCCGACATTGTGCATGCTCCGTTGCCTGTGTCTACGTGCCTGTGGTTCTGTCAGTGTGATCATGTGATGTATCTGACCCCAGGAATGCGTCAATAAAGTTTCCCCTTCCTGGGACAATGAATTCACGGTGTTCTTATTTCAGTTTCCAGGAGTGTATATTACATCAGGATTTCTACATAGAAAGATTTCACATTCCAGCATGACCTATTACATACACTATAGCTATAACAAGGGATATTCAGACTATAAATTATATGTTTTTTCTTACATGTAGTACTTGTTTTCCAGCACTTTTACATTACAAATACATTCTAGATATAAAAATGAATGGATTCGAAATTAAGTTATTTAAGTACTTGTGAGCCGTGTCGGGACTGGCGCCTGTAGTATCTCTGACGTGAGTACGATCGATTTCCTAATACAGAGGCTTGTCTTGAGGCTTGGTCTGGCTCGGGATGTAGGCGAGTGCCCACCGCGAGTAAGAGGAACAACGCTTTGAGAACGGAAGGCGGCGGTGCGCGAATCGGCGTTTGGGTGTTGGGCAGAGGCGAAGACAGCGTGCCTGAGGCGGGGCGGCACTTATCACGTGATTACACTGAAGGCGGTGGGAGTTGGCCGGCGCTGTGCATTCTGCGGCAACCTCGTGAGCTGTGGATGTGCCCGCTTCTTTGGAGGGAGACGCTGCTAAGGTCTTTCGAAGTGATAGTCTGACATCTTCGCAGAATCGCTCCAGCATCAAGACACCCAGTTAAGAAACTACTAACAGCGCTTAGTTAACCCTGATTAGGATCGCTCTTGATACAGTAAGCCGTTGGCGGACGGGTGATGCTATGTGTGTTCGATTACATTTGATGCCTCTTACTACGCGTGCGCTCTGCTTCCTCAAAATATTGATGTATTTGCGGAATGTTAGTTCATTAGCTATTATTAGCAAGTTTTTAATTTGCTTCCGATATCGGTTAATCCATGTCAACATATACTCTGCGGGCAATCTAAGTTTTCATTTCTAAAGGTTACCGTTTTGAACTTTACATGCCCACTTACGGTGTCAAATATGTGTGAAATTAGTTGTTGTTTAGCCTGGATTTACTATTCAGTCTTGAATGTTAAAGTTAAGAAACGTTTTTTGGCCTCCTGTTGTCGGGTATGGTCTGTGTTTCAGTGAGCTGAGGCAGCGGGAAACCGAAGCGCAGAGCTTCCCTTTGTATTACAAAATTGGCTTACGGGCAGTGGACTTCGCCTGAGCTCCTGTGTTCCTCTTCAGTAGCGTTTCCTGGGTTCACATGTCCGTGACGTACTAGATGTGGGGTTGCAAATGGAGCCACGTCTTAGTTCGAAGTTAAGTATTACTTCCCTCAGTCAGTTCCACCGTTCGTGGTTGAAGTTCAGCCATACAAGCTTACAAACCAATGGGCATTGGAATAATGTCGTGGTTCGCTCAGCAAAGTTCTCTAGTCTAGTAATTTGCAAGAGTGCCCAAGTTACGTTTTAATAAGTATGTTCTAAGTTGTTGTTGTTGTTGTTGCTGTGGTCTTCAGTCTTCAGACTGTTTTGACGCAGCTCTCCATGCTACTCTATCCTGTGCAAGCTTCTTCATCTCCCAGTACTTACTGCAACCTACATCCTTCTAAATCTGTTTAGTGTATTCATCTCTTGGTCTCCTTCTACGATTTTTACCCTCCATGCTGCCCTCCAGTACTAATTTGGTGATCCCTTGATGCCTCAGAATATGCTCTACCAATCGATCCCTTCTTCTAGTCAAGTTGTGCCACAAATTTCTCTTCTCTCCAATTCTATTCAATACTTCTTCATTAGTTACGTGATCTACCCATCAAATCTTCAGCATTATTCTGTAGCACCACATGTCGAAAGCTCCTATTCTCTTCTTCTCTAAACTATTTATCGTTCACGTTTCACTTCCAAGCATGGCTACACTCCATACAAATACTTACAGAAACGGCATCCTGGCACTTAAATCTATACTCGATGTTAACAAATTTCTCTTCTTCAGGAACGCTTTCCTTGCCATTCATTGTTCTAAGTATTCGTGCTAAAATTGAGGCTGCGTGTCCATTGTTACTTTACACGTATTATTAAAGTATTGGAATTGAAGGGGTCATAAATAACATGTCTTAAATAGAGTTGTTTTGATTTATACATAATAGATTTCGGCTCTCAGTCGCCCTTTCTAAATTTTATTGGCAGATCTAGGTAGAAACTAGTCATTCTCAATGCACTATCATTTTTGATCAATGCATGAAGTGCCTGTTTGTCGGACTTGTTCCACACTACATTGAATAACTGTTCAATGAACTGTAGATGAAGCCTGACAAACGGGCATTACATGCATTGATCAAAAATGATAGTGCATTGAGAATGGCTAGTATCTAGCTGAAATCTAGATCTGCCAATAAAATTTAAAAAGGACGACTGATAGCTGAAATCTATTATGTACAAGTCAATATAACATTCGTTGCGTGCAACAGCCTTCTGAATGGAAGGTAGACTGATAGAGTTGTTTTGTTAAAGTCATTGTCAAATTCAGCCTTAGTAGCTTCTTTCAGTTTTATGAGATTGTTTTTGGTAGTTAATGAACACATTTGAATTAAAATTTTCACTCTATTGGGTGAGCCCTTTCAGTCGCATTAGATTTAAAGGTTAAACAGAGCAGGTGTTACGTATAAACGTGCCAACTTGAATGGCTGTGCACATTTACAGACACTCTGTCTCCTATGAAAGTATCTCACTGTTTAAGCTATATGATGTTTTACATACAAGTTTTTAATTTATGACACAGTTAATGTTTCACATTTTTTACATTATTGAAATATTCCAGAAATAACAAATGATTACGTTTCAATGACATTTAGGTGCACACACTGTTGATTGCCCACAGTTAATACGCTGTTCATCATAGGTTTATGTATAGGCTCTAGCTATTTTATGAGGAGGGTCTTAATGACTTCGAGCTACAGTTTCACATTTGCCAATACAATAGGCAGTTTACATTTTTCAGACACATTCTCTGGTATTTACGTTCTTTTAAAATTTTCCAGTTGTTTACATTACGTTATTTAGATGTTTCTGGTATTTACAATAAAATCATTCATCATTATCATCATTTTTCAGGTGGTGGTGAACTAATGCAATAGCACTCACATCTGTAAAAAATGCTAATTTGCTTTGCTTTACGATCGAAAGTGAATGCAGGTTAGATCGAATTATATACTGAACAGCTGATTTATCAATATCTCTTAAACACGTGTTCCCAGTAATCATCAGAGTTAAGTTCTTTTGCTTATGAGCATTTGACACCTCCTGCCCCTACATTATTTCTTCAGATTCCGTTTTGAGAGCATACATTTCTACTCTGTCCTGTGAATTCAGTAGTAATTTCTCCCCAAAATTAATCTTACATTACACGCGCTTCCTTTTCATATTATTATCATGGTAAGCGGAGGTGTCATACTACCTATACCCATCACTTTTATTACCATCATAAATGTTCGCTGTAGTTACGTGATACATAAGGCTAGCCATATCTGAATAAGACATTCTATTATGATTAACTTCTCATGGTCGGGGTTCACAGTCATGTAAACATTTTTAAAAGTCATCATATTTGGCATTAACTGTAGAAATTATTTATTTCATTAATGCAGTTTCGGCTTTTGGTCCACTTTGAAGTGCTTTTGAAAAAAGATTTTGCGTCAGCATATGTCAAACAATAAAACCCTAAGACATGTATACATGTCACTGTTAAAAATAGACAGTTTCACTGTACAGATACAGTAACATCTGAAGAGACATTTATTTATTTATTTATTTATCTATTTGTTTATAAAGGACAGTGAAACGTGAAGAATGAAGTAAAATCCTGCAGCGATTCAGTTATGCTACCTTTTAGGCGATAGCAGTAAGTGTGGGCCTGGGCAGTGCCATTGCTGCTGAAGTACTGTTTATTCTTAAAGTTTTGCTGTCCCTGTTAATAGATGTCGATAGAACAAATATCGCAACAGATTAATCAGGTATCTCCTTGTACAACGGGCACGTGAAATTCCGATACATAAATAATTTAGTTTGTTACCTGAAACAAAGCTACGCTTTACGTCGATACTGCCCGTTGCATAAAAAGACAAGATGAGCGGTATTTGTCTGAGCTGAGTCTGCCAGCACAACGCAGAAGCGAAATTGCAATGAAACAGATGTGGTGACAGAGAAGAGCAAGGCGGTATTAGCTCGGTAAGTTAGTTTCGGGAATTATCTGGTTTTTGTAGTAAACCCCTGCGTTGTTATTTCAGACATAGATCGCCAGGTGCAACGCCGGTGATTCTGATCACCATTTTGAGACATCGTCCGCAGCTCGTGGTCGTGCGGTAGCGTCTTCGCTTCCCACACCCGGGTTCCCGGGTTCGATTCCCGGCGGGGTCAGGGATTTTCTCTGCCTCGCGATGACTGGGTGTTGTGTGATGTCCTTAGGATAGTTAGGTTTAAGTAGTTCTAAGTTCTAGGGGACTGATGACCATAGTTGTTAAGTCCCATAGTGCTCAGAGCCATTTGAATCATGTTTCTGTCGTTATTTCCATCTTACGTTGCAACTTGACAAGAGTAGCTCGGCTAAACGCAGACCATACCTCCGCCATTTCACAATGTCTCTAGTCTGATTATGGGAGGCTGATATGGCCATTATGCTGGCCATGTAGCTCGCAAGCACATACAGGGTGTTTCAAAAATGACCGGTATATTTGAAACGGCAATAAAAACTAAACGAGCAGCGATAGAAATACACCGTTTGTTGCAATATGCTTGGGACAACAGTACATTTTCAGGCAGACAAACTTTCGAAATTACAGTAGTTTCAATTTTCAACAACAGATGGCGCTGCAGTCTGGGAAACTCTATAGTACGATATTTTCCACATATCCACCATGCGTAGCAATAATATGGTGTAGTCTCTGAATGAAATTACCCGAAACCTTTGACAACGTGTCTGGCGGCATGGCTTCACATGCAGATGAGACGTACTGGTTCAGCTGTTCAATTGTTTCTGGATTCTGGCGGTACACCTGGTCTTTCAAGTGTCCCCACAGAAAGAAGTCACAGGGGTTCATGTCTGACGAATAGGGAGGCCAATCCACGCCGCCTCCTGTATGTTTCGGATAGCCCAAAGCAATCACACGATCATCGAAATATTCATTCAGGAAGTTAAAGACGTCGGCCGTGCGATGTGGCCGGGCACCATCTTGCATAAACCGCGAGGTGTTCGCAGTGTCGTCTAAGGCAGTTTGTACCGCCACAAATTCACAAAGAATGTCCAGATAGCGTGATGCAGTAATCGTTTCGGATCTGAAAAATGGGCCAATGATTCCTTTGGAAGAAATGGCGGCCCAGACCAGTACTTTTTGAGGATGCAGGGACGATGGGACTGCAACATGGGGCTTTTCGGTTCCCCATATGCGCCAGTTCTGTTTATTGACGAAGCCGTCCAGGTAAAAATAAGCTTCGTCAGTAAACCAAATGCTGCCCACATGCATATCGCCGTCATCAATCCTGTGCACTATATCGTTAGCGAATGTCTCTCGTGCAGAAATGGTAGCGGCGCTGAGGGGTTGCCGCGTTTGAATTTTGTATGGATAGCGGTGTAAACTCTGGCGCATGAGACGATACGTGGACGTTGGCGTCATTTGGACCGCAGCTGCAACACGGCGAACGGAAACCCAAGGCCGCTGTTGGATCTCCTGCTGCACTATCTGCGCGTTGCCCTCTGTGGTTGCCGTACGTGGTCGCCCTACCTTTCCAGCACGTTCATCCGTCACGTTCCCAGTCCATTGAAATTTTTCAAACAGATCCTTTATTGTATCGCTTTTCGGTCCTTTGGTTACATTAAACCTCCGTTGAAAACTTCGTCTTGTTGCAACAACACTGTGTTCTAGGCGGCGGAATTCCAACACCAGAAAAATCCTCTGTTCTAAGGAATAAACCATGTTGTCTACAGCACACTTGCATGTTGTGAACAGCACACGCTTACAGCAGAAAGACGACGTACAGAATGGCGCACCCACAGACTGCGTTGTCTTCTATATCTTTCACATCACTTGCAGCGCCATCTGTTGTTGAAAATCGTAACTACTGTAATTTCGAAAGTTTGTCCGCCTGAAAATGTACTGTTGTCCCAAGCATATTGCATTAAACGGTGTATTTCTATCGCTGCTCGTTTAGTTTTTATTGCCGTTTCAAATATACCGGTCATTTTTGAAACACCCTGTATAAACCATGGACGTTGGCGAAAGATGTTTATGCGGAGGTCTAATCATAAGACGATTATGTGTACCTGAAGAGATAGTAACTACTGTAGAATGATATGGACGATTTTGGAACTGATCCTCCACTATTCAGCGCCGGCTGGGGTGAACGAGCGGTTCCACGCGCTACGGTCTGGAACCGCGTGACTGCTACGGTCGCAGGTTCGAATCCCATGTGTGAGATGCCCTTAGGTTAGTTAGGTTTAAGTAGTTCTAAGTTCTTGGGAAGTTATGACCTCAGAAGTTAAGTCCCATAGTGCTCAGAGCCATTTGAACCATTTGAACCACTGTTCAGCATTCCCAGGCTAAACGCCTGGAGCGAACAACCATCGTCATTAGGCCACCCCAGTGCTCGCAAAAGGCTACACTGATGGACAACTCATCCTCCCATTTACTCCGTTAGTGTTAATCTTGCTTTACCATTATTATAGTGGTGGGTAATGATGGAATGGAGTGCACAAGGATGAGAGAAAGCCTAGGGAACAGAACTGAAGTTCACGCTGGTCTTCAGTACTGCAGGATACTTAGCCGTGGGGGACCGCCTCAAACCAGTCCAAATAACGTACATCTTACTGGTCGCACCTATTGTCGGTTCATGGGAGTTAATAAAGAATGGTAGAGCTGACTCGTATGGAATATAGCCTCCATTTCTAATATTAATCTTTGCCGGGGCAATATAGAGATACCACAGTTTTCTACGCACCTAAATAAGAGTACTTTTTGAAATTCAGCATTAATAACTTTACATGATAGGAGCAATAACTGTGTTTCTGATTTACGTAAAATGAAACGACCGCGAAAATACGGCGTTTAGCGAAACAAAGGAATCATAATTAAAGCTTGTGGCCTGTTCCAGTTGTTCTCGTAAAGCGAAAACCAATTTCCCTCTTTACACAGCTGACAACCTCCAATTGTTAGCGCTTTGTCGTCACTGTATTGTTATCTAACTTCTTTCATCAAAGGAATGAGAATGAAATGTACTGCTTTTTCAGGCGTTCATTCTGAGAAATTTACTCCAGCGTTTAGAGTAAAATTATCTGTTACGGAAATATTCGTGTGATAAATCCGTCTAGTCTTATAGCTCTTTATCAAAGACAGTTAGTTTGAAGGAGATTTCTATAAAACGAAGCGGTTCCAGTTCCACGATTCGATTAATGGAAAACGCCGCCTGGTTTGCTATGGTATTCGTTACATGCGGTAGACTGAAGTTAAGAAAACATTGAACATATGTAGCAACACTTTCACTTCAATAACTTTGCAAGAAAGTGTTGCAGTCATCGAGTTCCTGAGATCGTGTGTACTCCCTTCATAACCACAACGAACATTATGTCATTACACGTATATAGACTCATCAGCCAAAACATTACGACGACCTACATAGTAGAGTATTTGTCCTCTTTTTGGACACAATATAGTAGCGTTTGTACGCGGCACAGATTCTGTAAGTTTCTGGTAGGTTTATGGAGGTATGACAACGCACAAGTCACCTATTTCCCGAAAATTGGGAACCCGTGATTTCTGGGATCTAAGTTGCTGCCCAGTAGCATACTACTTTTGTTCCACTGGGATAACATAAAGCGAATATGGTGGCCAATGTGTTAACGTGAATCCACAGCCACGTTCCTCTGACCACTGTAATAAGGTTTTGGCACGGACACGGGCAGTGTGATGCTGAAACATGTCTTCACCTTAAGGACATAAAAGATGATGCGATCGACGCGGTCCCCACGCCTGTCATGATGCTTTCGACTGCAGCCACAGGTGCCATGAAAGCCCTGGCCAATGCCCCCAACAGCAACCACTTACTCCATTGACCTGCGTTCATGGCGAAGTGCGTGATTCGAGGAGGCGTTGGCTTGGATGACAGCCCCTTCATACATCACCATCGACCTGGTATAATTAGATACGTGATTCATCGAACTATGCAATACATTTCCAGTGAGCTCTGATCGAGTCTCTATGATCCCTTGTCCACTGCAATCTTAAATGCCATTGTTGTTGGGTCAACATAGAAACACTGTGGAGACCAATTTCTCTCACGTTCCAGAGCGAGCAGGTCTCCGGTCTCCTAATTGTGTGTTTGGGTGAAGACATCAGAAACTCAATCGATTACATGTGGTTACACCATCCATCAACATTTTCCCACGCATGTTTAAGACAGCACTACGCAAACAGCCGGCTAGGTTATCCGTATCCGTGATGCTCGTTCTTAACACATCCCGCACCCTATCAGTTTGAGTCTTGGTATTGGCATGATGCTATACCGCTTTCACTGAACCGTATTTCACTGTAAAACTTACATGCCCTGTTTTGCAATATTCGGTAAACTGATCTTGTTTTGAAAGTCACACAGAAATTGTGTTTCCTGTAGCCACATGTCGCTGAAATGACACACAGGCGCTATATTTTAGCCTGCTGTATTTCAGAAGCTCACTATGATACGATGTTATATACGTACACGAAATACTCAATCACTACAACGCCGTTTTTAAACATTTCACTTGACGGTGTAGTTCACTTAATACAGCCAGGACAGGATACTTCACTATATCAGCCGCGCGCAACAGTGGGTATACATGGCGCGTGTTCGACAGCGGTATTCTTTTTAAAATTAGTAGGTCTTTATTGCAAACGCGGATAATGAAATGAAACTGCAATAATGTCATGGCGGTTTTTGTTTGTTGTTTTTTGCCGCAATGTAATATAAAATTGCAGAAGAGCAAATAGAAATGAAATGATATTGTAACTCTGCCTAATTGTCCACGTGGAAGATATAGACAGCAGTCATCAGAAAATGCAAGCTATTATTGGCCTGTCGTTCCTAGTTCATTCTTACTGGAGTCGTCTTCAAATGACTTGACGATAATGGATGACAATGGAAACCGCGGTATAGTAAAAACACAAAACCTCTTTTACCTCTTTCACAAGGCTTGTTGAACAAATGAACACACCAACTCATATTAAAATACACTGGAATTCGTTGTAACAAATCTATTATGCTTTCAACTTCTGACACAATCTGAAAGAAAATATTGACTCCCACAAATTATCAAACTGAAAAGTTTAACTGACTCCATTTTCATTATTTGGCTTCTGTAAAAAAAATTAAAATAAATGGCATTAGTAATTATTAATTAAGCCATATTTAAGGGAGCGCTAAACCAGACTTCTGATACCCTGCGCGGACGTTCAACCGAACACCACAGGTTTTATTTCAAAACCGGACTGTCCGGTGTAAAGACGCACAGTTGGAAACTCTGACAGGTACTGTGGCCGCGTTTCACTGGTCTGTAGTTTGCGGCCGCCTATGAGCCATTCCTTACATAGTTGATAAGAGTACTGCCTGCTTGCAGAGCTATGGTGCGAAATGTCGATTTTTAGTTACTCTGTTAAGATTTTAATTTGTGTCCCCAGGCATATATGACTTCAGCATGTGGGAGTCACGCAAATATGATGCTTCATTCCACAGCATCTGTTTCCATTTGTGATGGTGTCGGCTTTTACTCTGTCCTAAGATTACCTCGTAAATTGGTCTTAGAACATTTGAGAATAAGGGTGTACGTTCAGCGCGGACGGGCGCAGCTATCGCGTGGGTGAGAGACGTCCAATTTCCTCGAAGCCACGTCCGCGCCAGTCACCGCTGAGAGCGTGGCGCGACCCAAGTGATACACACTCCAGCGAGCCGCGGTCGGCAGGTCACAGCTGCGGTGGCGCCGCCATCAATCATCCTCTGTGGGCGACCAATAGCGGACGGGCGAGCGTCATTACACGCCCCGGTGTCCGCACGTCAGCTGCAAGGGATCACACAGGGATGGGAGAGTTTAAACGAGGATAGCAAGTGGTAGCTATACGCTGGGAACTCTACAGGCTAACCCACGGAACGTAGAAGTTACCGTTTCACAGAATTACGTAATAACTAGCGGTTCAAAAGCTGTCTTACGGCATACTCCAAATGGGGAATACCGTAAATGTCCTACAAGTATTAATTTTACTGAAGCGTCGAGTAACAACATTCAATAGGTTTCACAACCAGACAACATCGAAAAGTTTGTTCAAGGATCTTCTGATTCTCATAGGTACGTAACGATACATATACTCCTTAGTAATATTTGAGATTAATAATAAGAGTGAATGAAGTTCCCAGTCAACTGTATCACCGCCATCATTTTTCAGCGGTACTGAGTACACTGAGATGACAAAACTGATGAGATACCTATTAATATCATGTGGGACCTTATTTTGTCCGGCGTGGTGCAGCAACTCAACGTGGCATGGCTTCTACAAGTCTTCGAAAGTCCTTTTCAAAAATATTTAGCCATGCTGCCTCTATAGCCGTCTTTAATTGCGAAAGTGTTTCCGGTGTTGGATTTTGTGCTAGAAGTGACCTTTCGATTTTGTCGCATGAATGTTCGACTGGATTCGTGCCGGGTAGTCTGAATGGACAAATCATTCGTACCAATTATCCACAATGTTATTTGAACCAATTGCGAAAAAGTGTGGTTCAGTGACATGGCGCATTATCATAGATATAAATTCCATCCTAGATTGCGAACACGAAATCCATGAATGGCTGCAGATTGTCTCCAAGTAACTGAACATAACCATCTCCAGTTACCGATCGGTTCAGTTGCACCAGACGATCCAGTCCATTACACAGAAACGCAATCCACACTGAGCCGTGGTAAAAATTGCTATTTTGAAGAGCGCGCCGCAGCGCGTTGTGTGAAGCAGTCGCCCTCCATTTCTGGTGGTGGCGCCGCTGTGGCAATCGCAGCTTTCGTGTCTCCCTCTGGTGGGAAGGGGGAAAAGTTGCCAGTTCACGTGCATTTAAGGGGCGCTATGACGTCGCTAGGTAGCGAGTCGGTCAGTTGGTCAGCTGGGTCAGTATGGGGCAGTCAGTGTCTATCTGTCGTCCGGAATGCAAGTATGTGTTAGGCTGCCAGTCTGCTCGAGTTTCTTCAAGCAGTGGTCATTGGCGGTTAGGTCGATCGGTTGGTCGGTCGCGCACTGGGACACAAGATGACTTGTCCGGCTTGAGCGTCGGCGCATGTGAGGTCGCCACGTCAGTCAAGTGGGCCGCGCCGTCTAGCGAGGGGTAGTGGCTTCGCGGCCGACACGAGAGCAACAGGAGCCAATCGACGACATCGATCTGGCCGGTGCGAGCTGCGACGCCGTGAGACTGGAGATCGGCGCGCTTTCCTGCGTCCGTTGAAGCGGCTGGCAGTGGACGGTTCGGGAGAGCATTTTGGGGGTGCTCCGCCAGGTCTTCGTCAGATATCACAGTTTATTAGAAGTTAAGTGATTCGTGATATGTTTTTTCATTTACTTGTTAAATTCGACTCTTTTTCTTCGTCAGTCACTCGTCCCCATCTTGCTCGTCTGTCTCTCGTCCGTATTTGTTAGGCAGTTAGTGTCTGTCTGTCTGCCTGTCGGTCTGCCGTACGTTAATAGCTGCCTCTGTCATGTTTGTTGGATTCGGTGTTAACGAATTTATTGCTTGAAGTCTAACGGCCGAATTCCTGAAATACGTTTTTATCTTGCCTATCATCTTTTGAGGCGGTATATGTGTAATGAAGAGCCTGTTTGTATATTTTATGTAAGACTGCACTTCATGTTTATTTTTATTTAAATGGTCATTTTAGTATATAAAGTTGCCACCCTTCCATCATCAGAGATAAAAAATAAATCAAGTTGCACCTTCGGCGGCAAGTTAATTTTTTTAATGTTAGTGTTTTGTAACATTTCCATCCCTCCTACAGGGTGCATAGTTGATGTGCTTGTATGAGTTGTTAAAATTTTTAGTTGAAAGTAATCTGGTGTGTTGCAGATTAGCACCAGTGTAGTCTTTCAGAGGTTGTTGTGAGCGGTCGTGAATACGGCTGTGTCAGAAGGTAGCGGCAAGGTTCTCAGCCCGAAAGCTCATACTGTCAATATTAGTTCTTTCTGCGTCTGAATAATATTGTAACTTGATACTTTGAAGGTGCTTTCTGATTATAATTTTAAATCCGTTTAAAAAAAAATGGGATTTTAGGAATAAAATTTCCATTTGTTGAAATAAATTTTATTTGTTTTCATCAGTTACCAACTGGCAACTACTTCCACGCTCACGTAGTGTGATTAAAAGTGTTAATGTTCTTGATGAATCGCTAGTAAATAAAGTAAATTCTTAAGAAAAGGTTTTGAAGGTAAATTCATGATTCACACACAATTATGAAACAACCTTTAGGATGCATAGTGCCCTGTTCGCAACTTGGGTTAAAGGCTTCTTGTGGTCCATGCCACACTTGAACCCAACCATCACCTCTTACCAACTAAAATCAGGACTCATATAACAATGCCACTGTTTTCCACTCCTCTACGGTCCAACCGATTTGCTTACAAGCCAATAAGAGGAACTGCAAGCGATTTCATACTGTTAACAACGGCACTCGCCTCCGTCGCCTACTGCCATAGCCCATTAACTCCAAATTTCGTCGTACTGCCTCAGACGTTCGTCTTAAATGCCACATTGATGCCTGCGGTTATTTCAAACAGTGTTGCTTGTCTCTTACCACTGACAACTCTACCCAAATTCCGTTGCTTTTGGTCGTTAAGTAAAGGCCGTCGGCCTCTGAGTTGTCCATAGTAATGCCTGAAATTTGGTATTACCGACACACACTTGACGCTGTGGATCTCCGAATATTGATTTCCCTAATAATTTCTGGAATGGAATGTCCCACGTCTCTGGCTCAAACTACCATTCTACGACCAAAGTCAGTTAATACGCATAGAGCAGCCATAATCACGTCTGAAAGCTTTTGACATGAATCACCTCGTACACAAAGGAGACCTCCGCCAATGCACTCCCCGTTTATACCTAGTGCACACGATACGGCCGCTATCTGTATATGTGCATATCGCTAATCCACGACTTTGGTAATCTCAGAGTATAAGGTTGTTGCTAAATACCATGGGAACCAGCACAGAAGACCCCACACGAACACAGTTACCTCCGACGCAGGAACACCACTGCCGTCCGAGGGAGGGGCCAGCACTACGATAATGCTGACACAGCAGAGAGGCAGAGTGATTGTGCCGACCAAAGGCCTGTTATTACACATCCAACTACGGACTTTCTTGCAATATGTGGTTAGAATTGGTGCTTTCGAGAAATAAGTAGGCACCGAAATCGTATTAGCACCCATAATTTTTAGGGAAACGCATTGCCAGCTGGCAGCACCGTCTACGAGAGGTCCCCCTTGGACGATGGTTCAACAAACAGCCATCACCAGATCAGGGCTCCATGAATTGTGTGTCTGCCGCTGACCATAAGTCTTCTACTGCAGTCTTTCATTGGTGGACCACGTCCAGGCTCACTTTTCCATTACCATGCTACGTGCATGACCCAATTTAAAGTATCCATACATCTCTTAGGGGATATTAATTGGTGGTTTGTCCATCCTTCGCCTTTACGACGCCTCTGCTGTGTAGTTTCAATGTGGTGTCTGAATGCTGAATACCTGTGGAGGCATGGCAGTCTCTTTTTCCTCAAAAGCCGAAACCGGAAATAGTGCTGGTGACGGATACTGTAATATCGTGAGAAGTCGACGTTCTGAATTATCCCTAAGGTGTCCCATTGGCTTCAGGTAAGGACGCTGAGAAAATAAATACGTTTCAGCAGTGTTACCGTTAAAAAAAAATCGTTGCTCACAGCTGCTGCTTTATGACAGTCCGACAGACAGTGCAGTCCTCCTTGAATTAGCTTTTTCTTCACTACAGTAAGCGGACCACATCTTAACCACGAAAAATTCCCTAATACAGAAATACCCATTCCTCCATATTTCGCTGTTGGCACTACGCATGACTGGCGTTATAGCGTGCAATGTTCGTCATGTAATGTCCAAACGCAAATCCTTCCAACTGATTGCCAAAGGGTATAGCGTTTCCCATCACGCCAAATATCCCATTTCCAGTCATTCACCGTCCACAGTCGTAGTTTCCTCACCCCCTCAAATGTCACTTATCACTGACTACAGAAAAGTACATCTCATAAGGAGCTGCTCCATCATTGCATCCTATTCTCTTTAACTTTCTACGCTATTGCCTACAACTTACCTTCGCAATGTTCGACTGTCCACATCCATCAGTACACGACATCATCTTGGTCGACGTTTATCAGTGGTTGTTCCTCAGGGATTTCAGATCACAATCGCATCATCAACATTCGACACGGTCAGTCTTTTAATGGCTGCAATGTCCCTGATGGATTAGTCCTTAGTTGTCACACAATGGTTTGTATATGTTCGTAGACACTGAGCTGTCCTTGCCGACTCGTTTTGCTATTACTGCTCCGCTACTAACCACACACTACTGCCCGCCTACCTTTATGTTAGCGGATCGGCCTCTCGTGTCGTCTGGTGATCAATTCCGCTTTACATAGGGATGGCCGGATACTCGTCATCCGACAGTGTAGCGTTCAGAATGGGGTTACGCAATCTGGTCAAAGATATAGACATCAAATAAGTTATTGCTATGTCCTAGACATTCTAAAAGAAAGTGTAAGTGCAACTTATTAACCAGGTCATTGTATTAATTCTACTCTTCAGTCTAAATACGAATTTGATGCGGCAGTCTACGTCAGTCTGCCCTTTGAAAGGCTCTTCATGTTTAAATACTGCAACATACATCTCTTTGAACCTGCTTACTCAATTCAAGCCCGGGTCGTCCTCTACATTCTACCCTTCACACTTTCCTTCATTACCATAACCCACCCTTGGAGCAACAGTATGTTTCCTATTAACTGATCCCTTTCTAACTCGATTTCTTCTATAAATTTCTTTTCCTTCTTAATCTGATTCAGTCATCTTCATTTGGTACAAAACGTACCATTTTTTCACCGTCATTGTTGTGTACTATTGTATTTAAAAAATTTCGATTCTCTTCTTGTCAGTACTGCTTATCGCGTACAATTCATATGTACACAAGGTCAGAGGACAGACATATTTTTCATGTAAAGACGTAAGTTAACATACTTCTTTTTATGAGAGACTGTTATCGCACATGTCATTCAGCATTTTACATAATTTCTTCTTATGTCATTATCATTCATTTTAGTCTGTAGGGGCTAAGCTCATCTAGTACTTTTGGTATCTGATTTCTAAATGTAAGTCCTTCAACTTCTCCTGATGTAATTCCACTACATTCAGTTACCTCTCTTTTAATTTTTATGTTATTTGTCTCTTATTTTCAAGGCACTATTGACCACATTTAATTAATCCTCAATCACCTCTTTGGCAGAATTACAGGTTTACAGTACCATCCGCAAACCTAGACGTTTTTACTTCTCCTCTGTGAACTTTAATTCCCATTCCAAATTTCTCCTTGATTCCGTTTACTGCTTGCTTCACTTAAAAATTAATAAATGGAGAGTCTAGCTATACCAAGCTCCTGAATGGTATAACTGACAAGAAGGCGTGTTTAAATGCCCAGAACAACAGACAATGCCTGTTTCCTGTGGTCAATCCTGGATTATGAAAGAAATTATAATTAGAATCACACAGTAGGTGATAATATTCGTGGGTGATGGAACTGATTTCCCCGTCCAACATCTGAGCATATACAAATTTGAGAGGAAGAATTATGGTATTTTGGTTAACGTTTTTGATCTGCAGAAGAACAGACTAGATGATTATGACGATAACAACTACATAGTCATCAACAAAGTCGTTGGAGCCTTCCATTTATCCCATTTAAAGGTCAGTGCAAGATGCATATTAATATGCACCTAATCTCGTATGAGAGTGAAAATCAACACCACATGTTGGTCTAGAATATGTCCTGACTCCTTTCCTGTCAAGAGAATATATACAAAAATAAAAGCATATATGCAACAGGTGCCTCAGCTACGTTTTCACAAGCGAGTCATTAGCAGAGCATATTATTGATTACTCTCCGGTGGATGCAGTACATCTTTTAATTCACGTAGAGGAAAATAAATTTTTAAAGTTTAAGAACCACCACTAGAAAGAGCGATGTCCCTTTGCAGTGTATGCTGACCTTCAATGCCTCATCGGTTCTGAGACACGATGTGAAGGGGATCTTAAATCCTCACATACACCCGTCACTGAGAAACATGTACCATATGCAGTGGCATACAATGTGTTATGTAACTTTTTTTTTTAAGTCACAGCTACCACAGATTACACGTCTACGATATTCCTGTGATTTGGTTGCTCACTGAGTTTGAGAAACTTTCATGGAAGGTTGAAAGCTCTGCAGCACCAGCATTCCCGTGACCGAATCACAGGAGAATATTGATCTGTCAACAATGTCTATGACTGTCATATTTGTGGGTTACCGTTAGAATGGATTGAAGAAACTCCTCATTGGTACCACTAGCATCTTGCAGCTCATAATGTATGCAGTCTGAAGTATCAGTTACACTGACACATACCAGTTTTCTTCGATAATTTCATTGGGTATGATGTTCACTTTCTTGTTGAGCACTTGGCTAAATTCGGTATGAAGAATGATCAGATCAGTGACCTGCCTGAGAGGACTGAGAAATATATTTAATTCTCCAAACAAATGACTGCTAGAATATCGCTCCTCTTCCTCGATTCGCTACGATTTATGCAAACTCTACCTCCAAAAGATTGACATACCACCAGATATGCGTTTCCCGATTAGCAAAAATTTCCAACTGGTAACTAGGTACATGGCTTTCCTATACGAGTATCTGGAGGCTATCGAAAAACTCGACGAAACAAGACTACCCAAGATAACCGCATTCTCCAGTAATGTCACATATGATGCCATAACGTATGCAGAGTAAGAGCATGCTGTGAATGTCTGGTAGGAGTCCAATATGCCAACTTTGGGGCATTACGCAAAACTATACGTGGACGTTATTTTGCTTGCGGACATTTCCTAGAATTTCCAGACTGAATGCATGATCACATACAAGCTCGACCCTGCCTTTTATTACGCAGCACTATTGTTCTCTTGGGATGCCGTGCTGAGTAAAGTATACAAAACCAACGAGTTGTTGACCACTGTAGATATGCTTTTTTCTTATTTGGGCAAGGGATTCGTGTCAGTCTTAGCTAATGTGTCCATGGGGATCCCAAGGCAAATAGCGCACAGATGGGTGAGGTGTTCGATGCCACCAGTGAGTCTACTTATATCATGTATTTTGATGTAAATAATTATTACGGGCACGCCATGGAGCAAGCACTGCCGATCAGTGGGTTTCAATGTGTGCTCGAAGAAGATCTCAAAGAATTACATTAGATATTTAGGGTGAGCGACTAGTGGACTATCCACAGTGTGTTCAAACTTGTCCATGTATATTATCAACCCGTCTCTTTCGTACCTATATATACAGAAACTCCTTGAAGTTATGCCTATACCTACTATCATTCAGTTTTCATGTTTTAACAATAACAAGAAACTCGTGCTGTGTATGTTTCCAGCAATCTCCACATATCCCTACAAATTCGTTGTATGACATATGAGTTCCTACATAAGCTCCGTAAATGTGCTTTATATTGAAACCGTCTTGTTTGAAGCCTATAATGAGATTTGCATTATTCACCTCCAGTCGTTTCGGGATTCTGTGATATATCTGGCCCAAATAAAATACGTCAACATTCACATGACAACCAAAACAATATCGTGGAACTCTACACTAGTTCTCTACAGCAACATCAGTGACACACACAGTGGTTACGGTTACTAGAAGCCACACCGCAAGTTGGGAAACGGGGCAACATTTCTGATAGTTTACTGTCGAGTTGAGATTTTCTCACACAAATGTTTTATTCATATCTTACAGAAACTAACAGTACGGCAATAAACAACCTATTAACAAGCCGCTAACGGCAATCCAATCATTTATAGCAATACAAAAATTTAAAAAAAATTCTTTTAAAAAAATTGAAGTACCAGTACGGCAATCAACAACCTTTCAAAACATGCCGCTAACGGCAATCAGGTCATTTACAGCAATGCAATAGTTTGAAAATTTCTTTTAAAATGGCAATCCAGTCATATATAGCAATACAACAGTTTAATTTTATTTCTTAAAAAAAACACAGAAGCTAACAGTACGGCAATAACAGCCATTCAAAACACGCCGCTAACGGCAATCAAGTAATTTGTAGCAATACAACAGTTTAAAAAAATTTTAAGAACATTAGTAAACAGGCTACTAAAGTAAATACAAACTTTGTTAATAAAATACGGTGAGGTAGTGAAGTTACCAAATCAAAGGTCTCAGCCAACACACGATTATTGACAATAAAGGAATGGAGGAATTTAAAAGAGTTTTCAAATAAAAGTGTCCTGGAATATCATTAGAACATAGCAGATATGACGGACCCGTGTAAGGCGGCCACAAATCACCCACTCAGGGATGCTCAGGCTAGAAAGAATACTGACTAATTTAAATACGCCCGTAAACACAATTGCCACTCTCAGGCTGGTCAGTGCACCGACTTTTAGCCAGCGAAAACTTGTAATATGGTGGCTTAATTTGCTGACAGAATTAGAGCTAACCTCGTGCAAGAAAACATTACACCACACATTCCTGAATGAGCGACGACATGATCAAGCAACAAGCAGCACGACAGAATAGCGAAACAATTAAACTTCCAAAACTACACCTGCCATCGGGCAGTAACGATAGGAGGAGGAAATATCACTGTCTTGAATTACACCGGTGCCGGGGACAGGAAACCCGATCGCCGGAGGCCACAAGGCAGAAGTGGCAGTGGTTACGCAAACTTATTACTTAATGATTAAACCTTCCACTTACTTAACTGGCAATTATGGTCGAACAGGCAGTACACGACCTCCGATGGCCAGGATCTACACATACGAACGCGCATGCGTCGCCAGTGTATCCCACACGCCACTGTCACGCGACAACACGCTCTGTCACTGGAGTTCACGTCTTCTCTGCAACGTTGACGGGTAGTGACCGCTCCTTCATGGTAGATGTCTTTTTAAACTCCAGTGATGAAACGGAGAACTTAAAGAAGCTTGTTAACGTCCCACCAAGGTGAAATGAACAGCAACTACTCGCGGAGCGATTCTGTATATAACCAACGCGCGGGGAGCTCTTCCGTCAACTCCATCCGCTCGTTACACACAACCGACATACGGCCCGTGGCGACTCGGTACAACTGACCACCTCTGGTCCGCGCTGGCGAGCTACAATGCCCTCCCATGTCCACCAGACTCTCTGAGAGCACCACCTCTACTTCCGCACCACCACACGAAGTTACCACCGGTCAAATATCTCACTTCCTCCATAGCAGTTTCCTGGAAGCAAAAACGCAGATATTGATAGCACAGAGAAAAGATAACCAAGCAACCACTTGATGACAGACAACATATCAAACAAACATGTCACGGGAAGAAAAGGAAAACCAATCCAATCTAAATACAAGGTGTAGCACGAGTCGATACAAGGCTGAATGAGTTATGAACACAGTGTTTCGTTGTACTTTTTAAGATGAAGGTATTTCACTGCTTTGACCGAAGATTGTGTGTGTTATACCATCGACATGTTGCAGTATTTTTTGCAACAACTAGTACTTGGGTTAAATTGCCGTTTTTGGAAATACACATACATGCTCAAATCTGACTCCATACAGATGTGTTGACAGAGACACGAGGACATTTGCTTGCCACAACCGGGTGGACCTACAGTTATAACTCTTATAGTATCACGGAGGTGCATGCCGTTCTTCCTCGTTTTCTGGTCTTCTTCCACATAGGACCAATCGCTTACAACAATGTTCGCATGCTTCAGCCCCACAGCCATGGTATCAACTGCAACAGGTACTGACGTACAACGGGTTTTTATAGCAAAAAGGCACCTGTTGCCCAGGGGTAGCCTGTTTGATCAGTAATCAATCACCACGGTCCCAGCATCGCCTAAATTTTGGTTAATAATCAGCATTGGCGGCCGAAGATTTCTGGCCTAAGAAGTCACCCTCATTCCGCCAACGGCCTTGTCAACGGGAGCGGAGGAGTGGACGGAGGTTCAAGGTACTCTCTTGGCCTTGGATAGAAAACTGCCCCTAAAGGTGCAAGAATCAGCAATGATCAACGGTAGTGGCTTGTAACTGAAAAAGTATCATGATGATCTCTCCATTGACAAAAGATACGGAATAGTCCACATTCGGATACTCGGGCGGGTAGTACGAAGTGGGAGGTGACTATGAGAGAAACACCGGATAATCAACGAAAACATAATGTTTTACGAGTGGAGCCGTGGAAATTCAGAAACTTGAAGGTGATAAAGAAGCTAGAAAATCTGAAAACGGAAACGAAAAGGCTCAATCCAGATATAATAAGGGACAGTGAAGTGAAATGGAAAGAAGACAAGGATTCCTGGTCAGATGAGTACAGGGTATTTTCAACAGCTGCAGAAACTGGTATAACGTGGGTAGGACTCTTTATGGATAGAAAGATAAGGAAAAGAGTGTGTTACACGGAGCAGTTCAGCGATAGGGTTGTTCTTGTCAGAATCGACAGCAAATCAACAACGACAACGATAATTCAGGTATAAATGCCGACGTCGCAAGCTGAACTTGAAGAGATGAAGTATATGAGGATATTGAAACAGTAGTACACTACGTAAAGGGAGATGAAATGCTAATAGTAATGGGAGACTGGAAGACAGTTGTAGTTGAGAGAGTAGAAGAAAAGGTTACAGGAGATTATGGGCTTGGGACAGAGAATGGAAGAGGGGAAAGACTAATTGAGTTCTGTAATAAGTTTCAGCAAGTAATAGCGAATACTCTGTTCAAGAATCACAAGAGGAGGAGGTATACTTAGAAAAGACTGGGTGATAAAGGAAAATTTCAGTTAGACTTCATCATGGTCGGACAAATATCCCTAAAACAGATACCGGATTGTAAGGCGTATCCAGGAGCAGATATAGACTCAGATCACTATATAATAGTGATGAAGAGTACGCTGTAGTTCAAGGGATTAGTCACCAAGAATCAACAGACAAAGAGGTGAAATACGGAGGTACCAGGGAATGAATGAAGCAATTGAAGTGCTCTATGTCTCAGCAGTCAGTACAATCTAAGAGGAATCGACATCTCTAAAAAGGGCAATCACAGAGGTTGGAAAGAGAAACATAGGTACAATGGAGGTAGCTGGGAAGAAACCATGCGTAACACTTCAGTTGGTCGATAAAACGATGGAGTACAAAAATGTCCAGTAAAATTCAGGAATACAGGAATATAAGTCGCTGAAGAAAAGAAATATTTAGGAAACGCTGGGAAGATAAGACGAGATGCATGAAAAATGTGAAGAAATCAAAAAGGAAATGATTGTTGGAAGGACTGATTCAGCAAACAGGAAAGTCAAACAACCTTCGCTGCTATTAAAAGAAGAGTAGTAATATTAAGTATGCAACGAGAATTCCACTGTTAAATGCAGAGGAGAGAGCCGATAGGTGAAAAGAGTACACTGAAGGCCTCTATGAGGTGGAAGATTTGCCTGATTCGATACAAGAAGAAACAGCATTCGATGTAGAAGAGATAGGGGATCAGTAATTGAATCACATTTTAAAAGAGCTTTTGACGAATTATGATCAAATAAGTCACAATGAAAAGATAACATTCCATCAGAATTTCGAAAATCATTGGCGGAAATGGTAACAGAAACACTATGCTCGTCGGTGTGTAGAACGTATGTGTCTGGCGACATACCATCTGAATTTCGGAAAAATATCATCCACACAATTCCAAAGACTGCAAGAGTCGACAAGCGAGACAATCATCTCATGAACAGCATAACAGCTGATGCATCCAAGTTACCGACAAGAGTAACACACAGAACAATGGAAGAGAAAATATAGGGTATGCTAGATGACGATCAGTTTGACTTTAGAAAAGGTAAAGGCAAAAGAGAGGCAATTCTGACGTGGCGGTTGGTAGTGGAAGCAAGATTAAAGGAAAATCAAGACACGTTCAGAGAATTTCTTGACCTGGAAAAAGCGTTAGACAGTGTAAAATGGTGAAAGACGTTCGAAATTCTGAGATGAATAGGGGTAAGCTATACGGAGAGACGGGTGATACACAGTATGTACAAGAGCGATGAGGGAATAACAAGAGTGGACGACCAAGAACGAAGAGCTCGGATTAAAAAGGCTGTAAGACAGGGATGTAGCCTTTCCTTCCTACTGTTCAATCTGTACATTGAAGAAGTAATGATGGAAGTAAAAGAAAGTTTCAGGAGAGGTATTAAAATTCAAGGTGATAGGATATCAATGATACGATCTGCTGATGCCTCGGCTATCATGAGTGAAAGCGAAGAAGCATTACATGACATGCCGAATGGAATAAACAATCTAACGAGCACAGAATATGGATTGGGAGTAAATCGAAGAAAGACCAAACTAATGGGAAGTAGCAGAAATTAGAACAGCCATAAACTTAGCACCAGGATCGATGTTCATGAAATAGATGTAGTTAAGGAATCCTGCTACCTAAGCAGCAAAATAACCAATGACGGATGGAACAAGGACGATATGAAAGTAGACTAGCACTGGCAAAAAGGGCATTCCTGGTGAAGAGATACCCTCTAGTATCAAACATAGCCCTTAATTTGAGGAATAAATCTCTGATAATGTACATCTAGAGCGCAGCATTGCCTGGTAGTGAAATATGGACTGTGGGAAAATTGTAACTTAAAAGAATCGAGGCCTTTGAGAAGTAGTGCCACAGATGAATGTTGAAAATTACGTTGAATGGTAAGTTAAGGAATGAGGAGGTTCAGCGCAAAACTGTAGAGAATGGTGTAGGTGTAAAACACTGACAAGGAGAAGGGATGGGATGATAGTACATCTGTTAAGGCATCAGGGAATGACTTTCAAATTACTAGAGGGGGCTGTGTAGGGCAAAACTGTAGAGGAAGACAGAGATTGGAATACATGTAGCAAACAATTGAGCACGTATTTTGCAAGTGCTACGTGAGATGTAGAGGTTGGAGCAGGGGAGGAATTCGTCGTGGGTCGGATCAGACGTGTAAATAGTATGATAACTCAATATATATATATATATATATATATATATATATATATATATATATACAGGGTAAGTCACCTAACATTACCGCTGGATATATTTCGTAAACCACATCAAATACTGACGAGTCGATTCCACAGACCGAACGTGAGGAGAGGGGCTAGTGTAACTGGTTACTACAAACCATAAAAAAATGCACGGAAGTATGTTTTTCAGCACAAACCTACGTTTTTTTAAATGGAACCCCGTTAGTTTTGTTAGCACATCTGAACATATAAACAAATACGTAATCAGTACCGTTTGTTGCATTGTAAAATGTTAATTATATCCGGAGATATTGTAACCTAAAGTTGACGCTTGAGTACCAATCCTCCGCTGTTCGATCGTGTGTATCGGAGAGCACCGAATTACGTAGGGATCCAAAGGGAACGGTGATGGTCCTTAGGTACAGAAGAGACTGGAACAGCACATTATGTCCACATGCTAACACCTTTTTATTGGTCTTTTTCACTGACGCCCATGTACATTACCATGACGGGTGAGGTACAAGTACACACGTGGTTTCCGTTTTCAATTACGGAGTGGAATAGAGTGTATCCCGACATGTCAGGCCAATAGATGTTCAATGTGGTGGCCATCATATGCTGCACACAACTGCAATCTCTGGCGTAATGAATGTCGTACACGCCGCAGTACATGGTGTAATGTCGCCGCAGGCTGCCACAATACGTTGTTTCATATTCTCTGGGGTTGTAGGCACATCACGGTACACATTCCTCTTTAACGTACCCCACAGAAAGAAGTCCAGAGGTGTAAGATCAGGAGAACGGGCTGGCCAATTTATGCGTCCTCCTCGTCCTATGAAACGCCCGTCGAACATCCTGTCAAGGGTCAGCCTAATGTTAATTGCGGAATGTGCAGGCGCACCATCATGCTGATACCACATACGTCGACGCGTTTCCAGTAGGACATTTTCGAGCAGCGTTGGCAGATCGTTCTGTAGAAACGCGATGTATGTTGCACCTGTTTGGGCCCCTGCAATGAAGTGAGGACGATGTTTCAAGCGTCAACTTTAGGTTACAATATCTCCGGATGTAATCAACATTTTACAATGCAACAAACGGCACTGATTACGTATTTGTTTATATGTTCAGATGTGCTAACAAAAATAACGTGGTTCCATTTCAAAAAACGTAGGTTTGTGTTAAAAAACATACTTACGTGCATTATTGTATGGTTTGTATTAAACAATTACACTAGCCCCTCTCCTCACGTTCGATCTGTGGAATCGGTTCGTCAGTATTTGATGTGGTTTACGAAATATATCCAGCGGTAACGTTAGGTGACTCACCCTGTATACATATATATCAGTACTTTACCATCTTAGCTACAATGGCTACATTATAATGAGAACCTTATGAAGTAATTTTATTCAAACTATTGTTATTTATACTTTAGTAATCGCACTTAGAATGTAGTACTTCAGCAAAATCGACTGGTTCTTCACTCACACCAGTACAGTATTTAGAAAATAACGGTTTCATGTATGCACAGAAGTCTGTGTTTATTTCCGTCAAAGTTTTCGCTTTTTCTATTGGGTTCAAGTCGATACAGAGTTCTAAATAATCGAAACAGACGCTGTAAACGTGGAGAGAGTTCACTTTAGGCACTTTGGCTATAAGGTAATCGTCTGTTCTGCCTTTCCAACACAATGGACAGTACCATCGGTAGGCAGAATAAAGTTTTAATAGTACAGTACTGTAAACAAATGGATCGACCACCCGTAGCGGCAGTAGTGTAGAGCTGTCAATACAGTGATGTTGTGGAGGTCAGCACAGCAGATCTCCAGGGGAAAGCTTGATAGATCATACTCTGTGGTCGTCTGATGATTGATGTGGGATTCTGCAGTACACAGTTCATCCTATTCCCATTCTGTAAACCACACATTAACACCTCTCCAACCCATATTGAACCTCTAACGCAATACATCAGTCACTGCCCACTGATGCTTCTGTAGCAATTTACAAGCGTTTTGCGGTGCTGGCTGTTACATTATAACTTAAACTGAATAGCGTTAGAGCACTGGGAGGTACTGGCAGTTTCTTATCCGCTACGTCAACACTCTGTCCTTGACGTAACACAACAATTTTCTGGGATGGTGCGTATGTCAGAGACCAGAACTGGTCTGCACCGTGTGGAGCAGGACCACCAGCACACCCTTTAGAGTTTCAGGGAATGACTGGGTGTCTTCATCCCACAAATCTACGGGCTGAATGGATAACAGCAACTCCTGGACCTGCTCCAACATGCTATCCAGGTGAGGTGCAGCATCCCACAGTGCTGCAAACTCTGATAGGCCTGATGTCACTGCAGGTCACGACAGGCTGCTAGCTGTCGATGCTGCTACTGCTGATCTGGATATGGCAGAGGTCGCTGCAGGTTATGACAACCAGTTGGATGCTGCTACGGATCTGAACATGCAGAATCCACTGAACAAAGTAGAAGAAACGATAATCATCCACAGACAAACACCTAAAGTTGGACAGAAAACTGCTACATGCAACAATCGTAGGAAAGACATGTAATGAGCAGTTACTCTCCCGTTTCTTCAGCGAGATGGAGGCAATGGAGGTAGATGACGATCTTGCTGCTGTTGATGATTCATGGCTACTACTAATCCACTGAGGCTGGTGGACCGCCCCATTTCCGCATCACGGACCTTTGCTGTCGCAATCATATGGCCAATATAGCATTTCTGCATTCATATTGGCCACCACCAATTTACATATGAGGGGTAGAAGTGCTGAGTTCCTGTAACTTCCCTGAGAGGAAATGGTGGGGAAGCAAATCCAACTTCGAGCACACTCTGGGGCAGTTTTGATAACTAGCTCAATCGGTTTGTGATTGTTGGTGAAGAACGCACACGCATTCATCTCTTGGACGCATTCACAGGGCATTTCAGAAAAGGTAGAGAGCTATAGCATAAGCAGCCAATTGCAAGGTAGCGAAATACATCTTCAACCCATCACAAACAGTCACCATTATTTGCTGAAAAGTACTTTACTTATGCTCATCCAATATCTTTCCAGTCTTTGTGTGGGGAGCTATAGACGCAGTCCTCATCAGCGTGCTTACGTGTAGTACACGTTTTAAAATTCTCTCTGCTCGCCATCAGCGTCTCCTCAACTGAACATATTCAGAACAAGATGCCTACACTGGAGTGGATGAGCGTCTTGCCATTTGCGTTTTGGAAGACCAACTTGACTTTTCATGAAAGGTCTATAGTTCCAGTTTAAGCACCTAACAGCATGAGTTGCGAAGTACAACGTCAGTCCAGCCAGCTGCATCTTTGTTATTCTTCTTCATATGCTAATTCAGTGTCTCCACTTCCTGAACATCGTGCAGTTCTCTGCATGATTACTACTAATATAGCTGTTCCACTCTTCCTTGTCTGACAGCAACATCTCCTCCACTGAACACATAGCATATACTACAAAGTTTTGACTTACGTCTATAATATACAGCAACTCAGTGCAGACTAAAGCTTTCTTACTACTGGAGAAGCAGAGAGGAAGTGGGGGAGGGGGAAGTGGAGGAATGAAGGAGTGGGGAGAGCCAACAGCGCTCTCTGGTGGTTGTATTGAACACTAGATTAGTAGGTCTAAGAACCTCAAAATCAAAACACAAAATCTGGAATTCTCCCCATTCTTTGAATCTCTCACCATTTCCATGCGGTGCAGAGGGTGGATGTGGGAGTGGGGGGAATTAGGTTAGTGGAGGTACGCCAATGGCCCTGCTTCCAACCCATATTAGAATTTCCCACCATGACTTCAGTGCAATGATGCCACATCTATGGCCATCATCTTGTATCTGCCATCTTCCATAAGTCTGACAACAATGCAAACTGTCCACCCAGCCCCACTACAGCAGGCGTCCTCAAACGTTTGACTTGCATGCTCACTTCCCCCAGATTCTCTCACCTCCTGATACCTAGTAGAATGATAAATACTTTTCCTCACCTTGGTGGGGAGAGAACATGTCACATACAGGGAGTAATGGGTATAAGTGCCGATATTTCTATTGGTGACTGAGGATGGTGTACTGTATGACATTACATCAGTATTTATAACATTGGCAGACCACCTGTTGTAGGTACTGTAAGTCCTATGTTTATGGGTTGGGCGGTACCTCCAAGTACATGTGCCAAGAACAAGCTATTAATGCATATTTTCCCCTGTGCAGCAAGTCAGATGTTTGAATGTGGCCATGTGGCGCAAATGGTGAGTATATACTAAGAGGCATAGTCTACTTAGCGGCGCAGTTACGGCCATGCGGAAAACATCAGGGTGTAAAGTTTGTAACGTGTTTGTGGGAAGACTGTTCGACGATAAGGAAATAACGAACACACGCATGTCCTTACATATCAAAGTACCACATATAACAATGTGTGTGCATTTATACCCGTCACACCCTGTATATTCTGCATCATTTTATGTGCCGTCAATAGAACACTGAGATAATATGAGCAGATGAGCAACGTTGTCAGCTGGACACATCTAGTTTGCTTCAGTGTCTTCAGAAGTACTGGTAGGTCTTCATCATATATGTATACTCGTTAGGAAGGCTATACGTGAAGACATCAACGCGGAATACGATCGAACTTGCAAGGCAGTCCTCTTACTTTGAGCCATCAGCGTGCACCTTACAATCGCTTTGCTTATCTAAAATGTTATGAAAGAAATATTTAAAAGTTAAATCTGGAGTGCCATCTTTCTTAAAATTTTCCAAAAACGAAATACATCTAGAAGTCCTTAACATTAAAGCTGGAGATATGCTTCTATCTAGGAGTAAAACTTAAAAAAATATATGAGTCACACCTATCTCTACGATTTATTGCGTATTACGGTAAACCCTGCAGTTGCCTCTGTCATGCATTCCTGAATGCTGGAAATTACTAAATTTTGCTGATTGTCGCTTATTAACAAGTCTTCCCATTCGTGGATGAGTATCGATACGGTATTCAGGCGCCTATGATGCAAAACATTGTCTTCTAGGCTCTTTATAATATGAATAGTCGCCGCCAGAAGTTAAGGGGCGCCTCACCGAACTCAGACAGCTTAATTCCGTGCTGGTGAACCACATACCACTTTTTTAAATAGGGAGGTCTCGTGTACTCATTCATGGTTCAGTAATCAGGGTCTTACTACTGTCTTCCTTAAATTCACATGCTCAAAATAGATTCACACATCTACTTCCAAAATGCTAGGTTAGAAATGCTGCAGAACAAAAGACACAATGTAGAGCAACAGAACACCAAAGAAATGCTAAAAATGACTCATGTGTACATGACATAACCACAAAACAAGAAACAAGCTGAAAAAGAGCCTCGGGAATAGTCAATAATGAGCCTGTCGAAATACTTGGTAATTTCGTGGTATCTATCGGAAACGACCAGTGTTTCTACGCACTAACTACTTCTCATCGGATAACCACGTCTATGGGGAAATTCTAAGGCAAGATAATGAAATTACGCAAGATGCTGCTTTATGAGCCTCAAAGTAATTCGTCTATCAAATGGTCGACGCCGGCTGTATTTCGCGAAATTCAGGGCGCTCCCCATTTACTCAGATACACCTCTGAAACTTTGTGCATCGGATTAAATTACCGGAGGTGCTTCGTAGATGAATAATGGGCACCAGGCTTTCTAAATTATTAATTTATAGGGACAGGGATCATTTAACTATGGAATTAATAAAAGCTGCCCAGTCGTGCACAAGTTAAATTATATCTAAAGAATACAAACAGGAAAACTGAAAATAAGCAAAATTAGCGCCAGAGACAATTATCAAAAAACAAGCCAAAGTATTAAGTTAGATTGATCGTAAATTATATTATCGTGAGTTGCCGTAAGAAACCGGGGAAACGAAACGAAAAACGTTGGCTCCAGGCTCGCGTTCGATTGTACACTCACCGATACAACAGAAATAGCTGAAATAAATGCTTTGACCATTCTGTGAGAGAGTGCTGCTCATCATTGATGTACTGAAATTAGTGATACGCATTTGGCTTTATATTGCGCAGTCACGTGGAAGCATATACTCAAAGAGTCACTAAGACAAAGCTGACAGCAAATCAGCAGCTGTGAGGAAATCATAATGCAACCTGAGTTAGTACAAAAGTCATAATGAGGAACCTCAAATCAAATAATGCTCGACCTAGCTGCTCTTACCGAATACAATAGTCGTAGTGTCACCGCAACGTCTACCAGAGACAAGTATCAGCTTCCCAATTCGAAGACAATGTCTCTCAGAAACTTGCGTCGGAGTTAAAATCCAAAATTGAACAAAAGCTTTTCTTAACTCTTCTGCTTGCATCCCCAGCGAAAAAAAGACAGCCACTAGGCTAGTATCAGCCGATTAAAGCTTGTGGCCTGTTGCGAACCAATGGCGTGAGGGGAGTTCACCCTCCTAGAGAAAACTGTTGTGTTGGCAGAAGAGCCAACACCGTGTTTCTAGAGGAGGCCGAAATGCACGCGTTTTAGCTCACGCAGGCTGGCGTGAGGAGGGATGGACTATACTGACGTGAGGTCTGGAACATGACAAGGAATTAGAATTCAGAAAGCGGACGGAATTAGTTTGGTACTTAACTTTAATCCATTAATGAGGAACGTCGCTCTTGACAGTACATGATTGACAATAGTGTCTGTTCAGAATTAATTCTAATTACTGAATATGGAACCTTACTAGGTGGTAGCAAATGACGTAGCTGAAGGCTATGCTAAACTGTCTTGGCAAATGAGAGCGTATGTATACAGTGAACTATAGCTAGCAAAGTCGGCTGTACAACTGGGGCGAGTGCTAGGGAGTCTCTCTATACCTGCCGTGTGGCGGCGCTCGGTCTGCAATCACTGATAGTGGCGACACGCGGGTCTGACGTATACTAACGGACCGTGGCCAAGGCAACCACGTGGCAAGTGTGGTGTCTGGCGGTGACACCACAAAAACAGAGGCCTCCCATCGTCAGGTATGAGTTGGTGCTAGTCCATCGCCTCACCCATGGTATAAGTCAAGGCTGCACGCTGAGGTGCACTGCGTCAGAAAATTTCGGCTACCTGGTGTAACTTCTATTCCAGTAGTAAAGTTCAAAATTTAGTAATTTCCAGCATTCAGGAATGCATGACAGCGGCAACTGCAGGGTTTACCGTAATACGCAATAAATCGTAGAGAAGTGTCGTAGTTGAAATGTTAATTATCTTTCCAAGCTCATTAACAAATCATAAACGAGGCGAAGTGAATAAAGTTCGGCACCGCCTAGCTTTGTGTGATGTACGATCATGTGATGGTTTTAGAGTATGCTATTGCGTAGCTTAATGGATGATTTGATAATGTGCCTATTCACCAAACAACCCATCATAAAATTAATACTGCTCCTTTCATGGTTCTCTGCAATATACTGAATGATTTGGTAAACCGGATATTGTTCATCCATTGTCTCTGTGAGGACTGTACCAAATTACCACAAGAAAATCAGATATGAGAGATGATAGCTACTGCTTGTTGCAATTATTTCTGATATTGTTCGAAGTAGCTACATTCATCAGAGTGCCGGATGTGTTAGCATGTCATGAGAAGAGACAGCCAGACACACTGCGGAAGCGTTTCACGGGTTCCTGATATTCTGCTACTGGTGTTAGAATACTACCTGTAAGGCAGTAGGTGACGATTACTATCAGGTTATGGCACATAAACTGTCAACTTCTCGTACTCCACTACACTTTTAGTATTCAGTAGCTGATACCAACTGTCAGGTTATGATACATACAATGTCAGCTTCTGATTTTGCAATACCGGTTTAAGATCCAGTAGCTAACACCAAATGTCTTGTTAGGCCACACACAAATTCTTAGCTTCTGGTTTTAGAGTAATATTTGATATGCAGTAACTGACACCCATTGTCAGTTTACAGCACATACAGCGAAGCAACAGAATTCATGGGTTAGCGATATGCACATTCACAGATAGTGGGAGTATTGCGTACACAAGGTATACCAGGGCAGTGCATTGGCGCAACGGTTATTTTGTACTCAGGGAGTCATGTGTAAATGTTTCCCATGCGATTATGTCCGCATAACTGGATTAGCAGCCTCTGAACGCTGAATGGCGGTTGGAGCTAAATGCTTGGGACATGCTATTTCGGGAATCGTTAGGAAGTTAAATACTCCGAGATCCACAGGGTCAAAAGTGTGCAGAGAATACCAATTTCAGATACTATCTCAATCATCATAGACAACCCAGTGATCGATGGCTTTCTCTTATCGACCGAGAGCAGCGACGATTAAAGAGAATCCTATCAAACAAGCAACATTGAGTGAAACAACCACAGAGAACAATGTGGGACGTACGACGAAAGTATCTGTTAGGGCAGTTCGGCGAAATTTGCCCTTAATGGTCTACAGCAGCACACGACCGATACGAGCACCTTAGCTGTCAACACGACATGACTTGCAGCGACCTTCTTGGCTCGTGACCACATCGGTTGGACCCTAGACTACTAGAAACCTGTGACCTGGTCAGATGAGCCCCGATTTCTTTTAGTAAGAGCAGACGGTATAGTTCGAGTGTGGTGCAGACCTCACGAAGGCAAAGTTGTCATTAAGACACATTGCTAGCTGCTGGCGCAGCCATAATCGTGTGGTGTGTTTAGATGCAACGGACCGGATCCTCTGGTCTTTCTGAACCTATCATTGAGTGGAACTGGATATACTCAGCTACTTGGAGAACATTTGCAGCGATTTATGGGCATCGTGTTCTCATGACGATGCCCCATGTCACTGGGTCACAACTGTTCGCGATGGGTTTGAATAAAAATCTCGAGGAGTCGAGCTAATGATTTGGTCTCCAAGATCGCCTAACATGAGTCCTGCCTAGCCTTTTGGGAAATAACTGAGAGGTCAGATGGTTCACAAAATAGTGCACCAGTAACACTTTCGCAATTATGGACGCCACTAAAGGTAGCATGGCTACATATTTCCGCAGGAGATTTGCAGTGACTTGTTGAGTCCATGACACATCGAGTTGCTGCTCTACGAGGCGCAAAAGAAGGCCCGAAAAAATATTTGGAGTTATCCCATGACTTTTTTCACCTCAGAGTACAATCTCAGTTTCTAGTGTTACAGATTTAAAATCTAGTAGCTGACACCCATTGCAAGATTATGCGGCACACACATCGTCAGCTTCTGGTCCTAGAGCACTACATGAAATCCAGTAACAAACACCCATTTTAAGTTTAGAGCACATACACTACATTTTTCAATCATATTCACTGTCACTTTATGGTTTTACAATACAGTCTTATGTTCTAGTTGCTGGCACCCACTATGAGGTTATGCCACACACACGGTCAGATTCTTGTCTATCTGCGAGGTTACCGTATTTTAAGATCCCACAGCTGACAGCTACTACCACGTTATGCCACACGCGTACTATCGGCTTCTGGTCTTAGAATACTAATCAAGATCTGGAAACTGTCACCCATTGTCTGGTTACGACACATACATTGTCAGTTTCTGGTGTAACAATACAGTTTCTACATCCAGTAGCTGACACCCACTGTCGACATACGCCACACACACAATGTTAGTTTATGGTCATGGAATTCTATCTGAGATCCACCAACTGGCACTTACTCTCAGATTAAGGCACACATGCACATTATAAGAAGGAAAGGAAATTAGAGTTTGAAGTCCCGCCGACATCGAGATCGCCAGAGTCACAGCACAGGCTGTAATTGAGGTACTGTGTGGACGAAAATCGGCGATGCCCTTTCATAGTATCCATCCCAGGAATTGCCATAAGTGATTTCGGGAAATCACGTAAGACGTAAATCAGGAGTGGCGGACGAGAATTTGAAACGTCGTCCTTCCGAATGGGTATCCGGTGTGCAACCTCTTTGAGTCGGGCCCACTTGTTTGGACGATTGGGCGAACAACTGCAATTTCGTTTTTGTGATGTGTAACTCTTGTCATCCGAAAGAAATAATGCTTACCACGTCTTTCATGTGGCACCAAGTGTGAAAGGAAAGCGTCGGTTCCCGTTAAAACAGAAAAAAATTATTTAACGCGGGATTTTACGTGATCATACTGTACAGTGCCGACTTTTCGCGGGGAAGACCACAGGACCTGCCACCAGTTTCTACTGCAGCACGTTCCTCCACAGAGACAATATGAGAGTAAATGAAACCAGTACGTCTAATATCAGATTTGGTTAATCAGAAAATTATTTCTCATTTCATACGTATCGAAATTGGTTTTTAAAAAGTCGTCATAATTAATCTTTAATTGTTGGCTATTAAATTTATCTTTCCAGACGATGTGAGATCACCGTCGGCTTGCGTAGTCAGCGTACTATGAGCTTATAGCGACGGACGAATTTTTCGCGTCCCAGTTTGATTAAATCTGCTACATCGCAAGATGGCGAATATTGGCAGAGGCTGGCCAGTCGATTGTTCCAATGCCGGCCGGTGTGGCCGAGCGGTTCTAGGCGCTACAGCTTCGAACCGCGCGACCGCTACGGTCGCAGGTTCGAATCCTGCGCCGGCCGCGGTGGTCTAGCGGTTAAGGCGCTCAGTCGGGAACCGCGCGACTGCTACGGTCACAGGTTCGAATCCTGCCTCGGGCATGGATGTGTGTGATGTCCTTAGGTTAGTTAGGTTTAAGTCGTTCAAAGTTCTAGGGGACTGATGACCACAGATGTTAAGTCCCATAGTGCTCAGAGTCATTTCGAATCCTGCCTCGGGCTTGTATGAGGTCCTTAGGTTAGTTAGGTTTAAGTAGTTCTAAGTTGTAGGAGACTGATGTCCTCAGTAGTCCCATAGTGCTCAGAGCCATTTAAGCCATTTGATAGTTCCAAATCCAGGTCACGTCTACTTACCGCGGAAGGACACGAGAGTGCCCGCCGTTCTCGCCGTACTTACCGTCACTTTAGCAGTTCCAAACCCTGAGCCATGGGCTCTGACCCCTTCAAGGGCAGTTAACGATAAGTACAGCGCTGTTTCAACGGCTCCTGCGCCAAAAAAGCGACGAGAGACGCCATGCTTGCCGCTTTTGTTTCGATATCATCGAGATGACAAGAAGTGAGCACTTAAAGGTGGTCGTGAGCTCGGAACCAGCCGCTATCTTTGTACGACATTTGCCACCATTAGCTGTTCCGTACGAAATGTTGCAGATATTCGAATTCATCACGGAGTTCACATTCAGTAGTGTTCACAGGTTATGCTGCTAATCTTTCAGAACGCATTAGACCGAGCGGTATTTAAGAAGACGCCAGAATTTTTTGTACGAAGTGCCTTTTCAGGGCTTCCATTAATGCTAGTGAACCAAGTTCTCCATGTCTTTTCTCCTCGCTCCCTCTCGTAGTTCAAGGGCTGGGTTGTTTTAATTCAGTTCTTTTAATAGGACTGACTGTCCTGTATTTTATATTCTTTTCCTGCACCAAGACCCAGTAGGGCCAGGCTTTCATAAATTCACAGTTATATACTACTCGTGTCTCGGGCTACCTCGCCAATTTATTATGTTTTACTGAAGGACTAGTGCAGTAGATTTTAACAGAGCACAAGCATTTCCTCTTGTTTTTAGCTTCCTTCTGGTGTCTCCTCCAGTATGTTAATTAACTATGAACTGGACCCTGGCAGAAAAGAATTAGTTCTATCCCAATCACGATTGGGACAGTAGCCGACCGGTAGGTGAGTGACAAACCCAACCACTTGCTGAGAAACAGAAAAATCAACTGCACAAACAATTATTTTACTGCCATCGTCTATGGCAGCCAACAACCTCTACCAATCGATAAAGCGGTACCAAAGTAGACTGTGCTATACTTGTTTCAACCATACCTATCAAGCACTATAGTAAAACACCAAGTATAACCAGTACCCCAGCAGTGACAGTACCGCACTACCAACTGTCTGCTGCCCACATACGATATGTAATAATGAAATACCAAACGATATTTGTGACTCCATTGAAGATTTCTTGGCAGGGAGAACAAACCATCTGACATAGGATGAAGAACCATCGACATATGTTGTAGGAACTTCAGACATATTGTAGAGAAGTGTTTTGCGACGCTTGCTGTTCATGTTGAACATTAATGAGCTGCCAGAGAATATGGCCAGGAACAAATATTTTCAGATGTTTCAGTCATTTCTAACTAGAGAAAAGTATATTCAGTAACGTGTTGGCAAGACCCCACAGAGATGCAAAAGTTGACCAGTGGCTTAAAACCTGAAAAAACCTCATGTACGGAAATTCAGAAAACCCTATAAACATGACTGCACCTTCAGACACAAAGCTGGAATGTCAACTCAAACAAAATATCTGTGTGTTATTTCAGGGAACAAAAAGTCCAGCGATCGCATTGGGTTATTCGTAGGTAGAGTGTGTGTAGTCTTGGCTTTAGTCGTAGAATACGGAGAAAATTTGTTCACAAATGACATTGCTTTCCAAACACTCAACCAAACCATCCAAGGATATTGTTGATGTTCTGCAGATTCATATCAAACAGATGTAACGAGGACTACTGAACAAGCACAATGCAGGTCTCAGGTATATTCGACTCACGCGAAAGTGACACAGAAGTGCTAAAAAATAAAGAATAAATTAAAATAAAATAAACTGAACAGGCAGAATTTGAAGACGTCCACTATCCCACGAAACTCCACTTTGAAAGCTCACGAACCAGTATAGAGCGAGTAGTCTACAGATGTACTGACGACTCGCATACATCGCTCCCGTACAAAGCGCAAGGACAAGGACTTCGTGCAAAATGTCATTTAAGCCATCACATTTTTTCGCGCTCTATAAGTGAATGATTTAGAAAAGAAGCCTAGGAAATGGTACAATGAAACATGTCATGAGGCATTGGCTTCACAGTGGTTTGCAGAGTCAGGAAATGTAGTACTGTTAAATTATGGATTTTGGTAATATCTCCAGGGCTACGACTTCTGTTCTTCTTTGTGCTGTCCTGTCCCAATTTTCCCACTCAAAAACACTGCTACTGTCCAAATCCGTATTAAGATTCTTTATTATAGTATGATATGGGTTTTTAGTTAGATTCTACATCCTTCTTTCAGTAGAAAAACGTATGACTTGATATGAATTCAGTTAACTTGTGCATTCCACTTTTAGCGAGCCACCAAAAGTCGCCGCCCAGTTCTGTTCCAATGGCCATCTGGTCGTGCTGTAACGAAGAAATTTCTTCACCTGGAGTGCCGTACCTCAATGTAATTCCATGCATGACACCTTCACGACACGTCACTAATTTATGGTCTTCCGCTTCTGTGTAGTACAGGTTGTAAAGTATACTTCGGCATCACAGCACACAAGCCCGAAGTGAACTGAGTTTGGACGAAGCACTGCGATCTGTTCGGTGGTAAACCACCACACTCACTTGCCCGTCCACAAATGTCACCCGCTTTCCTCCTTCAAAGTTTGGCACTGTACGCTCGCCACATCGCAGCGAGCGGTACGTAGCTGGCTGATAGCAAAACTCTCTGCAATCCACTACCGACGGTCTCAAGACAAAGGATTCAGTGGAATGCTGTATAAGCGCTCATAAATTAATTTTTGTGGGGAAGTGTCGTGGAGGTCAAGTGCTCTTAATGTAAACTGTGGCATGGCTACGAAGAAAGGAGAGAAGATATAATATGCAAACGATGTACGTGGCATTAGGTGGGCATCTGGCAGGGAGCCAGTACTCCATAAGAAGTAAGATTTCTTAACAAGATAGCTGAAGTCACAGCAGTACAGTAAGGAGCGGCGAGGACAGAACGCTTGTCTGCTTAGGTAAGTAGCAGACATAGGCCTAGGGCCAGAATGTTCTAGAAACATCTGGAAGGTTCTGGATAGCGTTCAGTCATTAGGCAGCATCAGAGAAAGCGGCACTTCGAGAAAGAAAATCATCCAGAAGTATCCAAATAAGCAGTATACAAGTTACTTGCAAACAGGACCACATCTGTGGAAGCCAGTATCATGTATCTGAAGGAATGACTACCAGGAAGAAGCAGCCGCAGTACAACTGCTGAGTCATCGGGAGCAGTCACTACAGTATCATACTTTGATGCTGATACAGTAAAAATCACGAGAACTCTGTAGCCGTTGGAGAGGGTGCATTTGACTTTCCTGTAAGTATCCACAACCAGCTACTATCTTGTGTTTTTTGCCCGTTAGAAACGAACAGGCTCCATAGAGTTTATCGCCAAAGGTAGAAATGAGTAATGATTTACATTTCCTGTGCATCAGATATACAGAGGAACAGGCATTGTGTTACACTTGTCTGCTTTTGTGTGTAAGGTATCTAACGGCGTGAGTCACAATGAATGATTATTAGTGCTGTGGCTAGAGGAAACTACTTTCATCTGGTCATGACCGTCGGTCATTTGAGTGCCTTGGCACAAGGCTCATCAAAGGACAACACATGAAACAGTAGTTCACTTTGTTACATAAATAACAGGTTAATTTAATTTTGACACTGTTTCTCACACAGGATTTCTTGATAATTTACGACTATCACTGACTATTGATGCACAGCTCGACGCATTAACAAATTGGTCTCTTGCAGTACAAAATGCTACATTTACTAAAGTTCATTTTACCAGAAACTTTAACGGCTTGTTGGTCCTACGCTATGATGTTGAATCCTTCAGATGAGGTCACAAACTGTGGCTGAGCTCTTTCATGCTCAACACAACACTGATCTTAGTGGGATGGCGCTGCTGTAGCTAAGAGGGAGACGTGGTCTCCTGGAGCGCCTCCCATACGTCGCTGTTATTGCAATCCGACGCCGTTAACGTTTGTGGTATCGATTCGCGTTGCCGACATTTGTGTAGCTCCGCCATCTCTGGACGATTCAACATTTATTATTATCTACGTGCCAGGAAATAGAGAGGAATGTCTGTTGCTTTGCACTTGCCTCCTAGTGTGAATAAGGTATCTTCATATGTGACTCACAAAGAATATTAATGCATGTTTTATGTGTGTGTCAAAGTATAGAAGGAAAAATGCTTTGACCCGAACTCGCCTCCTGTAGCGCGTAAAACATGTGGTCGGAACAAATTTCAAGCAGAGTTCTCATCACTGATAGCGAAACGTTGAACTCAGGAACTGGGTGTTTCTGAGAAGAACGCTCAGTTACAAATGAAAGTGTACGTCACAATTTTAACGGTAGCGTCCACAGTGACGTCTCTGGTCGTGGTCTCGAATTGGTAATCAATTCGCTTTCGCACGGTGTATAGAGAAGCAGTGTTAGAGTTGGACGGTTTTACTAGTTGCACTTATTTATAGTGTGTAATTGCTCAAAAAATGTGCGTTAGTTATCTTAACTTTCCTTCTGAAGTCCGTTAAGAAACTATTTGATTCGGACGACGCTAACTGGGTGCTTTAAGAGGATAGCGATCCGAAACATCAAAGCCCTCTCTGTACAACGTGGAAACAAAGCAATAGATCTGCAATATCTCCGGATGCAAATCCGATCCAAAAAGTTCGGTCGTATATTGAGACGAAACTTAAAAGAAATCCAGTATATACTCATAGGCAGATGTCATATAAAATCAGAATGATGTGGAGATTGTTACCGAGAGAATATGCAGAAAATCTTGTGGAAAAATGTGATCGATAATGGCGACGATTTGCTTAGCTACTAGGTAATTGGGAAGTTAGTAATAACATGTACTTTTATGTAAACATATATTTATATTGTAGTCTTCTCTTTGGTGCAGATAACGGCGTACACTTTATTGTGGAACTGACTGCAACATGTAGAGTGGTACTGTGTGCTCGTTGATTCGCAAAGATGTTATGACACTGAAATACATCCCTCCAAAATAATGTTTAAATACTGTGAAGTAAATGGTTCCTAATTGAATTAGTAGGTGTTTGCATCCTTAGCCGCTTCCAACGAAGTCAACAACTACCAAAAAAATGGTTCAAATGGCTCTGAGCACTATGGGACTCAACTGCTGAGGTCATTAGTCCTCTAGAACTTAGAACTAGTTAAACCTAACTAACCTAAGGACATCACAAACATCCATGCCCGAGGCAGGATTCGAACCTGCGACCGTAGCGGTCTCGCGGTTCCAGACTGCAGCGCCTTTAACCGCACGGCCACTTCGGCCGGCTCAACAACTACCAATCACTGTTCCAAAGTTACTCTGTTAAGCGTTCTAGTAGACTTCCTCTGTCTCATTCCGTTAAAGCTAACTTAGCACACTGCAGCTGACACTGTCGTCTTTGTCCTGAGTGCGCCACGATGGCCACAGCTTCCTCAGAGCTGATGATAGCATCTTAGCTGGGACGTGGCGGGGTGAATGCATTTGTAAAACGCCCTGACGTAAGGGCGAGGTAATGGGTCAGAACTGTGCGCTAATGCCATGGGGTTAAGCAAGATTAGGAACTGTGCAGGCGGAGTCCGGGCCGTAAATCATATCTAAACTTCCTCACGCTCTCATATGTCGCCCGACGCGCCGGGTCCGCCTTAGTCCGCACGGTGCAGCGGTCGCCGGCCGCTGCACTCGCAGAGATTAGCCAGGGATTTCCGTGGCAGTAGCGCGATCCTCCGCGATAGGCAACCCGACACCCGAGGCGCGCCGCTCCGGGAAGCGCTGATCGATCTGCGTAATGCACGCTCAGGCCATCCGGCCCCTGGGACGGCCGTCTTGTCCACTCGTACCCAATCCGTGTACTTCACGTAGTGCGCGCCTGGACTACCGCTGCTACGCGGAAATGTTCTGGATCGGACGAAACAGCAGATATTATGATAAGCGTGCACGGAAAGAACACCAACTACAGTCGCTCATTAATGGAGGGGCATCGTGGCAAAATGGGACACCTGTGAGGTTCTACGGAGGGTATTCAAAAGAAGCAGCACAGCTTTCAGCAGTACTTTGTCCTTGGTTGCTGTAGTTGCAATGATTATCTAGTGATAGGGTCAAAGTACAATTCATTTCCGTTTCCAAGGGGAGTCTAGGGACAGATGCTAATATTTGGCTAGTGTTCAAGTCTCCCCGTAAATGTAATGGACACAACAGATACACATGACAGAAACCTTTCTCGTCAGTAATACAGGGTGGTCCATTGATCGTGATCGGGCCAAATATCTCACGAAATAAGCGTCAAACCAAAGAATTTCAAAGAACGAAACTTGTCTAGCTTGAAGGAGGAAACCAGATGGCGCTATGGTTGGCCCGCTAGATGGCGCTGCCATAGGTCAATCGGATATCAACTGCGTTTTTTTAAAATAGGAACTCCCATTTTTATTACATACTCGTGTAGTACGTAAAGAAATGGGATTGTTTTAGTTGGACCACTTTTTCGCTTTGTGATAGATGCCGCTGTAATAGTGACAAAAGTATAAGTACGTGGTATCACGTAACATTCCGCCAGTGCGGATGGTATTTGCATCGTGATACATTACCGTTTACCAATTGCGGAAAAGGTCGATATCCTGTTGGTGTATGGCTATTGCGATCAAAATGTCCAACGGGCGAGTGCTATGTATGCTGCTCAGTATCCTGGACGACATCATACAAGTGTCCGGACCGTTCGCAGGAAGGTTACGTTAGTTAAGGAAACTGGAAGTGTTCAGCCACATGTGAAACGTCAACCACGACCTGCCCAAGTAGGTGTTTTAACTGCTGTCGCGGCTAATCCGCACATCAGTAGCAGACAAACTGTGCGAGAATCGGGAATCTCCAAAACGCCGGTGTTTAGAATGCAACATCAACATCGATGGCACCCATACCATATTTCTATGCACCAGGAATTGCATGGCGACGACTTTGAACGTCGTGTACAGTTCTGTCACTGGGCACAAGAGAAATTAAGGGACGATGACAAATTTTTTGCACGCCTTCTATATAGCAACGCAGCGTCATTCATTAACGGCGATATCGTAAACCGGCATGATATGCACTATAGGGCAACGGAAAATCCACGATGGCTGAGACGAGTGGAACATCAGCGACCTTGGCGATTTAATGTATGGTGCGGCATTATGGGAGGAAGGATTATTGGCCTTCTTTTTATCGATGGCAATCTAAATGGTGCAATGTATGCTGATATCCTAAGTAATGTTCTACCGATGTTACTACAAGATGTTTCACTGCATGACAGGATGGCGATGTAATTCCAACATGATGGAGGTCGGGCACATAGGTCGCGTGCGGATGAAGCGGTATTGAATAGCATATTTCATGACAGGTGGATTGGTCGTTGAAGCACCACACCGTGGCTCGCACGTTCACCGGATCTGACGTCCCTGGATTTCTTTCTGCGGCGCAAGTTGAAGGATATTTCCTATCGTGATCCACCGACAACGCCTGACAACATTTGTTAGCGCATTGTCAATACATGTGCGATCATTACGGAATGCGAACTACTCGCTGTTGAGAGGAATGTCGTTACACGTATTGCGTATTGCCAAATGCATTGAGGTTGACGGACATCATTTTGAGCATTTATTACAGTAGTGTGGTGTTTACAGGTAATCACGCTGTAACAGCATGCGTTCTCAGAAATGGTAAGTTCACAAAGGTAGATGTATCGCATTGGAACAACCGAAATAAAATGTTCAAACGTTCCAACGTTCTGTATTTTAATTTAAAATACCTACCTGTTACCAACTGTTCGTCTAAAATTGTGAGCCATATGTTTGTGACTTTTACAGCGCCATCTATCACAAAGCGAAAAATATGGTCCAACGAATACATTCGCATCCCTTTACGTACTACTCGAATATGTATTACAAATGGGAGTCCCTATTTAAAAAAAAGAAAAACGCAGTTGATATCCGTTTGACATATGGCAGCGCCATCCAGAGGGTCAACAAGAGTGCCATCTGGTTTCCCCCTCCAAGCTAGACAAGTTTAGTCCTTTGTAGTTTTATCGTTTGACGTTTATTTCGTGATATATGTGGCCCGGTCACGATCAGTGGACCCCCATGTATATTCCCGTTCACTGTTTCCAGTAGTTTTCCAACGCTGAAGTAGCTTCTCAGTTCCGTCACTGCAGAGATCACGTGGTTTTGAAATGAAGAAATCTTCGAGCGATGTTCTTAGCGTATTTTTATCCGGAAATCAAGTTTCTTGAAGGCTGTTCGATACAGAAAGGAACGGTGAAAATCTGAATACTCAAGATTAAGTGAATAAGGTGGGTGAAAATTCACTCCTCAATCGATCTCATGTATAGTGCTTTTTAGCAGTCTCGCAGAATGTGAGGAGGCGTTATCGTGGAGTAGCATAGCTTCAAGCTGTCTTCCTCGTCGTTGTTCTAGGACTGCGTCTGCGGCACGTCTCACCTTTTGACAATGAATGTCAGCAGTGCCTATCACACGTCGGGGGAGCAATTCGTACTTCACCACACCGCCGCTGTTCCACCAGATGCATAACATTAAGATTTGTTGATGGGTACAGGTCCTTTTACAGGGAGTTTCTTCTTTCTTTTGGGGCAACTATTAGTTTCTTTTCCTTATGTTAGCATAAACACATTTCTCGTCAGCATTAGAGATACAGAATCCGAAAGATCGGTGTTATTCACAAGCTAATTGACGACGAGCAAGCAGAGATGCAGATATAACCACACGCTGATTTTTGTGATATTGAGTTACAATATAAAGTACCCACACACCAAATTTTTGAACCTTCACCATAGCATGGAAATGTTATACGATGCTGGAATTATCACAGTTGATCCATCTGCCAATTCTAGAGTACAGTGACGTGGATCATTGTGGATTAATGCGATTAAACGATTTTTATTATATCACTAAGGTATTTTTTAACCTCGAGAGGCACTAATTCAAAACTATGCTTCTTAAGACGAGGAAACCATCTTTTTTCCGGGCTCTGGCCAATGACATTATCCCCTTACATGGAGAAAATGTTTCGGATTGCCTCTATCACTGGAACGTCGGAAATGTTCCGACTGCTCCACTTGGCACTCCATTTTCTGGCGTCCACAGTTCCACTCACTATCACTAAATGGCAAAATGAAAATATGTTAACTCTAAAAGCACCAGTGAACTAAGAATAAAAAATGACAGTCGACTAATGAACCCATAGCGACAGGAATACCAACAGGCTAACCAAAACCCGTAAGAACCTATGCATCAATCTGATAATTATAGACATATATCACTGACGTCACTCTGTTGTTGACTTATTGCACGCGTTTTTGGTCACGTATGACGACAGTTTCAAAAAACTAAAACGTTCTCTACAAAAAACAACTTGCATTTCCATCATAGATCCTGCGAAAATCCAAGATGCCCTAAAGAACGACTCCTAGTGTTGACGTCTCGCTTCCGTGTCTTCGAGAATGCAACGGAAACATTCTACATCGTCATTAAGTGAACAAACACGCGCTTACAGAATACGGCAGCAGAACTGTGAGTGAGTTCAAAAATTGAGAGCTAAGTACGTGTTTCTCTATGGGACTAAATCGACAGCTGTAAAGATAATATTAAATGTAGCCAAGGAAGTGTGCTAAGACCGTTACTGTGTACATCACATAAATATGTGTTGAAAGAAGGAATGGGATCTACGCGAGAAATGCATGTTCGAACGCAAATGCTGACGCTAGCGAAAGCAGGAGGTTGCGCTGTTGAACTAGATCGCAGACTACATCGGTGTGATACCCTCAGTACGTTGGAAGTAACATACGTGGTCACTATAGTGATACGTATGATTGTGTGTGCTATGTAGCATTATGTCGGAGCTAAGTGAATTCGAACGTGGGAAAAATTATTAATGCTCGTATGGTGGATGTTTCCGTAACCAAGGTAGACGACGTGTTTGGTGTATCAAGAGGCACCATGTCAAAGATTTATAGACATACAGGGAATGCTGAAGAACATCATCCGCCAAGTCACGACGTGGACGAAAGTGTTTCTTGAATGATCGTGAAAGACAATCATTGAAGAGGATTGTGACGAAATGTTTAAATCACTGCTAAACTGAATGTCGAATTCGGGAACCCTGCTAGCATCGAAACAATACGATGGGAGCTCCATGATCAGGGAATCGCATTGAGAGCTGCAACTACAAAACTATTCATCAGTGATACCAATGCAAGCCACACGATGACGTGGTGCTGCAGCCACAGAACCTTAAGTTGAACGTTGGAGTCTTGTTACACACGTTTCCCAAGAAGAATGAAACATGGAGGGGATTTAGTGACTGTTTGGGTAGCGATATTGTGTTCTTCCTTTGGCACCATAGTTATTCTGTACAATCGCATTACTGCTAAGGATTGTAGGACCATTTTGGCTGCTAAGGTCCATTCCCTACTATAATTTTGGTTCCCCAATGGGTCCAAGACGACAGGGCCAATGTTCATACAACTCCCATCGTTGAGGACTTGTCTTCTGAGCAGTACGACCAATTGTCGCGTGTCCATACGCAATACCCCACACGATCTCAGCTTAATTGTGCCTTTTGTGGTCCACTATCTAGAAAAATTTGTCGTTACCAGAGCTTGCCACTATTTTGGAGAAAAAATTGTATGAGAATCCATTTAAAATCAAGGGTTGTTGTCGTGGTCTTCAGTCCAAAGACTTGTTTAACGCAGACCTCCACGCTACACTATCCTGTGCAATCTTCTTCATTTCCGAGGGACTGCTGCAACCAACGTCCTTCTGAATGTGCTTAGTATATTCATATCTTGGTTTCCCTCTAAGACTTTTACCGTCCATACTTCCCTTCAGTACTGAATTGGTGATCCATTGACGCCTCAAAACGTGTCCTACCAACCGATTCCTTCTTTTAGTCAGGTTGTACCACAAATTTTTCTTCTCCCCAATTCTGTTCTGTTCCTTCTCATTAGTTACGTGAGCTACCCTTCCTATCTTCAGCATTCTTGTTTAGCACCACATTTCAAAAGCTTCTATTCTCATCTTGTCTGTTTATCGTCCATGTTTCACTCCCACCTTTATTTATGCATTCCAGGCCATCTGGAAGCTGTTGTGAATATCGAAGAGCTATAAGCATCGTACCAGAAGTGGAAACATATTGCATTTTAAATGTTCCCATACTTTTGTCCAACCACTGTAAGTGCGATCTACTTAATAACGTAGAAATCTCCAATAGGCTATTCGCAGACGCTTCGGTTGTCTGTAACGAGGTAGTAACGTCAAAAGACCGTAAAGAACGGCAGGAAGACCTGCAGGTGAATATTGTTTGTACATGGTCTACCAGTTAAACCTAAACGTAAATAGATACAACGTAGAACAAGTACATAGGCGAAGAAATATACCACCGCATGTATCACGATTGGTGACATATCACTGGAAATAGTAACTACAGTAAATTACCAAGGTGTTACCATTCGGAGCGACATAAATGGGTCTGACCAAATAAAAGATATGATAAGAGAAGTAAATGCAAGCTTTACTTTCAATGGTACGTTGTAGTGTACCGTTAGAACATACAACGTCTGCTGAAAGCTAACGTCAAAAACTGTTTGGTTCTTTTGACGAACACTAAAACGCCAGTCAGCTAAAAGTACGCAAGAAAAGAAAAAAAATTTGAAACTTTACTTTAATCGAATCCTGAATGTGCTTGGAACATTAACGTTCCGTGTCATGCAGTATTATTATTACTGCACATAAAAAGTGTGGTATAATATGAAGTATTACGGACCTTATATAATTTGAGCTTCTTCTCATTAACAGTACGGGAATTGCGATATAAAATCTATTTTCCGAATAATGAACAGAAGTTAATTTATCACGAATGTGAAAAAGAGAATGAGTTGTAATGCACCACTGCTGCACGAATATTAAGAATACAGTTGCAAATGAATAGAAATAGATTCAGTACTTCTTACTCAGTAGATCTGAGAGAAAAGTTCTTTCTAAAAAATATGGGCTACACGGTCGAAAAAACAAAGAGGTGCAAAACAGTGGCTACGAAACAACGTCGGAAGAATTTTATCCTATTCTATAAAGTAAAACATTTGTGCAAGAATTTGGTAAGGAAATGAAAGAAACTTTACTAATATTTGACGAAATACGTGGGTCCTAAAGAACACTCATAGCTCAATTGTAACGACTGATATAAAATGCGTCTAACCTTCGGAAGTCACACTGTTGTATCATTACCTGTAGTGATTCCATGAAAAAAGATATTGTAATGGCACCTGTGCCTGACAGGAACTGTATAAAACTGTGTTGTTTACTTTTTATTCGAAGTGGGAGAGTTTTGACCTCGTAAGGTTACACTTATGATCATTGTGTGAATTTAATTTTCCTGAACTGATTAAACGTGCATGTAGTAGTGCCAATAATTTTCCAAGCATGAGAAAACTTTCGCACATATAATAAGAATATACTCATCTTCTAAGAAGAATGCTGGGAAGTACGAATAGTTAAGGAATATAATAATCAAAAACATCTTAAGCTTGACAAGCAAAGACAATTACCAGCAAACTTGTCTTTGAATACGTAAGAATTAAATTAATAAAATCATGTGAGTTATATCATTCACGGTTGCATCCTACTTTTATAATTCTTTTGGTAGTCTGTTTCTTTTTAAGTTTAGGAAAATACTTTTTTATCTTTCTATTGCTAATTTAACGTATTAGAATAGCATATTACATATAGTGGAGGAAGACGTACTCATTTGCATTGCTGTTACATTTCAGATGTAGACAGAAACCATCCTGATAGTAGTGTATTCATATCTACAATAAGAAGCAGTATGAAATTAGAAATTACTAATAGACTTTTATTATGGAAGGAACAGTATTACCGAAAAAACCGGACGAAATAATGCAGTCCCTCAAAATTAATGGGCAGGCAGTCAATAACGTGTCTCCAATTTCGGGGACACAAGAACGCACTGAGAGCAAGACAGGCGATTATCCAGCCTCAAACTCAACACAAAGAACGAACTGTGGTTTGTCGAGGACAGATGATACGAGGATAAGTGGCCAACAAGACATTCTTGTGCGTTACTTTTTATCGTACAGATTTACTTGAATCTCGTGTACAGAAAGTACTCACTGTATTCACTGAAAAGGAACGATAGCAGAAGTAGCAAATTCAGTCTTTCCGACATCTGGAAGTGACTGTTTTGACCTATATTTATCCTGAGCAGATTCTACGCCGGTTGAACAAATATCGTTTAAGCAGTTGGAAGAAATATCATATAAGACGTTATTACCGATGTCAAGTAACTTTGACCACAAATTTTCGAGTTCAAAAACTGAATTTTCGAGTTTTGAACGAAGGTTACATCTCAACTTCGAAGAAAAGTTTTCGAACTTCCAAATGAGCAGAAGAAAACCGCTCACCAGTTAGATAAGCTTAACCTGAAGCAAAACAGTTTACAGAGAAAGACAGCTTATCGCACGTGGTATCTATGGAGCAAACTAGAATGTCAGACTTGCACAACACGTTGGAAATTTACCTGGCCACGTATAAAAAATACCAAGAGATATTGGATTTCTTAAATTACAAGAGAAACCCATCACTAATGATGTACCAAAATTGAACGATCGTGTTGATGTCGGGTTATTTGGCAGTGATTCTACACTTCCACGAAATGTTTGTAGAGCAATATCACACCCACCTTGCTGAAGCAGAAAGGATTGTATCTGAAAGAAGGGTTAGGATTTTTAACGTACTCGATATCGATTTGAACAACGCAATTCAAAAAATGTTAAATGGAATAGGCATAGTGAGCTTGGGTTCAAGAGAACCGTTTGTTGGTCATGCGACGAAAGTACGTATACCGCATATAGGTCTACAGGAGAATAGATCTTGCCTATCGAGGACTTTGATAGATAAAACACCACTAAAACATATACAAATCCTACTATTTTCTACGGAAACAATTAAGATACATCCGGTGGTATTCATCATATTTTTTCGAGATATTCTACCGTGCAGCTGCAATGAACAGCAAAACTTTCGTTGCGTAGTAGGTTGCAGCCAAGCGGACGCTTTGCTGTGGGCTGAACGTTGTGAAATCTATGATCAATTTCAACAGGCTTCTCTTGCTACGTTTCGGTCATGGAATGTTCAAGAACGACTCGGAAGATAAGTTTTTGACGAAGAGCCAATTAAGAACAGACCAGATGGGCTCAAATAGTATTTTGAAAAATATTTAAATAAGGTACCTTATTGCAGTAAGCCCACATCACTCGTAGGTAGTCTTAAAATTTTACCTGCACACGCAAAAGAGCATCTAGTCGCTGTATCAGGAAATGATTTACAGAGCTTTCTATTTGTAGTTGGCCTCATTGACCTCATTTACAAGGAGGGACATATGGAAACAAGAAACATAGGTTCACCACATGTTGTTATTATGGTGTTATGGCAGGAAAAAAATATAATACCAACAGGGGTGGCAAAAGCCAGTAACACTAAATAACAGACCCAGAAACCATAAATTTAGAGCAAATTTAAATATATAGAAATGGAGATGGAGTAGATATAACCCTGGATACACAAACTTGCATGGGAATGGTAATTACAGCACAGACAAAACAACTGGTATGGTGTACTCTGGAACAGAAATCCAAACAATAACAATGCCTGTCAAGGAAACACAAATGATCACACGAATGCCATCTCAAGCAATAATGCTAGACAAGTAGAAGAAAGTTTTCGTAATTGGTGTCCACATGAGCATCCAGTTCGAATGGTTGAGGTGGTAAATAGTTATGAGAGTATTTAGATGTCACCTCCGGTAAATGCCAGCCTGCCAAATCTTCGATTTAGTGGGGGTAGAAATGGCTACTATTAATTTCTGAGGTACGATAAGCAGCATGACTTAAGAGAGGACCTATATTGCGATGCGACAAGAAGGGACAATTAGGAGATGGCAGATGTAATAGTACATTTAAATTTAGACCATATACCAGTACATTCAAACCTGCTTACTTGTGTGTTTACGAACATGTTGTCAAAGAGTTCGTCGGACAGAATACCAAAGGAAATGCATGTACCCACTTTCTCTATACAGGATCTACAAGGTGTTAACCGTAATAGGAAATAAGACACAACACTTCAAGCACCAAGCAATCATTCCTCTTAACTTAGATAATACAATAAATACAATTTTTTTTTCTTGTTGAGAGGTTGTAAGTAGGCTGTTTAGGTTTTTACGTTGGAAACGCCACGTAGTGCTCTGTATGAAAATCGCTGACTGCGCTGTGTGCAGTCTGTGGCTGGTTGGTCTCATTGTTATAATATTCGCTAGTATAGTGTTGGGCATTTGGATGTGAACAGCGCGTAGCGATGGGCTGTTGGAAGTGAGCTGCCAGCAGTGGTGGATATGGGGAAAGAGATGCCACAGTCTCGAGAGGTTAACATGAGCGGACGATCTGGACATGTCTCCGTCAAAAAAAGGAAATTTGTTTAACTGGATGTCACAAAATTATAGATATTTTATGACTTTTGAACGCTATTACAGCAAATACATTGTTTGTTCTCTATAAAAATCTTCCTTTTGCTAACTATGTCTATCAGTAGTTAGTGCCATCAGTAGTTGGAAACTTTTATTTAGCTGGCAATTTTGGCGCTCGCTGTATTGCAGTAGGTCGAGTAAAGAAGATTTCTGTGAGGTAAGTGGTTCATGAAAGTTATAAGTTATTGTTAGTCACGGCCATTCTTTTGCAGGGATTATTGAAAGTCAGATTGCATTGCGCTAAAATATTGCGTGTCACTTTACTGATGATCAGAATAACTAAAGAGAAATTGTCTGAGTATGTTGAGTTTCGCTTAGCTGTTTCAAAATCAAATAATGTAAGGGTTTTTCCAGCACTGTCATTATTTGCATGCAAAGAGGAAGTTTCAATGTTAATAGTAAATTGTGTGTTAGGAATGGAGTTTTTGATACAGTTTATGGTAAAACTCGTCATAGAAAACATAACTGTTTGTTGCAGGTTGATAAAGAGATGTTATCAATTAATTTTCATCTAGTCAAACCTGAGAGCCTTTTGATAAATGTGCAATGTAGTGAAGAGGTTGTAACCTCCCACCAGTTTCGCACCGAACTATATTATTCACATATGCTGTAGGTGAAGTTATATTTTAATTAATTTAGCATAATATATATCCTTCCTCCTTGTCATAAGACTCATTGTTGTCCACTTCTGTTATTATGAAAACTACAATATGATAACATCTCGTTTCTTAAACGCTGGAATTTATTATTAAATCACTCAATTTATAAACGTTTATGAAAATCAAACACTTTGTGCCATTCTGCCACTCATCTGCAGCTTCGCTACCGAGCAACCTCTCTCTCTAGCCTCTCACATCCGACTTCCACCCACGGACTCCAACACTCGACTACTGCTTACCCACTCGCACATAGTTGACTGCACTGCAATCTTTGGTTAAACAATGTATGATCTCTGTATAGCGCATAATCAATACTAAGTAAGGGTACTGTACCCTTACATAATCCCACCAAAATAATAGTGTCATATGAAAAAATGTAATAGTGATATTTCATTTGAATATTAAAGTAGAAAAATATATAGAAAGACAAAAAAGATAAAATGTAAACTTACATTATTTAGTCAAAACTATTTGATTATTAATGAAGAACCTCAAATCATTAAAAATAATTCTCATTTGTGTAAGGAAAATGGTGTTTAAGAAATTCAAGTATCACTTAATCTCAGTACATTAATAAAACTATATCATTCAATCACTCACTAATTAGCAACAAGATAAGTCAGGTTAATCGCAAATGCATGTGCACACTGCATAATGTCATTGAATTAACATAGCAACATGAAACACAATGCTGTAACATCCCAAATAAATAATATGGGTAACTGTGATACACGAATAACAAGTGTCTATCAGCTTGTTCATGAAAATATATATATATATATATATATATATATATATATATATATATATATATGTAATGAATTAAATACTAATGATCAGATAGTCACTGTATTGAATGAATAGAAACATAGGCCTAATTGAATGAATGTGATCAAAAAATAAACAAAATAATAAACAGACAACTCTAACTACTACACAATAGTCACAGGAAAATATTCTATTACAACCCCACATAAATTAACACTCCAAGTGGTAGCATATTTTGAAAATGCGATCCTGTTATATTTATGGCATACCGTTTACAGGGTTAGTAATACAAGAAATTTGACAAAAGGCACATACCCTGGAAAGTAATCCATAAACAAATAATCACCTTGGAAAACACTTCTTTTTTATGTATCACTTCATATCTAATTACTGTGCTTTAGGTCCCTGCCTATATGTAGAGTCGTAAATCATACGCAGACACGCTGGTCCACTAGGCGCTGGGCTGTGGCGTCGATTGCTTTTTCACTTACCTATATGATGCGATGCAAAACACACGTATTCGTAGCTTTCGATGAATTATAGGGCTGTGGCATCGAAGCCGCCGGGGACTGTAGACTCGTTGTCTCTGCAAATTGGTGGGGTTGTAGTAACGGCGTCATAACAGCGACTCCCGCGCAATGAAGCTTGTCGTTGTTGTTGTTGTTGATCAGCTGGCCGCTGACATCAGCATGCTATGATTCCGCGTTCCACACAACTCGCCAACCTGACAGGCTAGCGCAGCGCTGGAACAGGCGACAGTCGCGCTGTGTGGTAGGTCCTCGTAGGGGTTGGTACATCCTCTACTGCAGTTGCAACATCTGACGATCGCTCTGCGCGCGCTTCGCTTCACGTGAGTGGCTCCACATCGGCTCCCCAACATACAAACACAGAACGGAATTACGGCAGTGGGGAAACAAAATATACTGCGCGCGCACGATAATCAGTCTGTAGTGACCACAACACTCGCGCCACGCGTTCCTATTATTGCTTATAGATGTTTCTCTGACTCAAGCACGGCACATTGTTAACGTGACGGCATAAAATGCTTAAAACTGATTGCATCTAGCTCACAGTACCTACCTACTACTGTCCACTATAACTAACTCACAATCGCTGCCGACCATTGTCCACTTATTTTCACACAAGCTAAATGACATGTACACAAATAGCACAGTGTTCATTTTTTTCTACAGAGCATCTCTTGTCTTGCAACACTTCTTATAGATGATACGGTTTAATGTTTTCTACATGTTATAGGCTATGATACTGACCGGAATGCACCACTTTAATTTCAACCGAATTAGGGTGAACAAGTTTTCTAATTTTGAATGGTCCTCTGTAGTAATGATGAAACTTTTTTATCTCTTCATTCGCAGTTGATGATTTCGTATGACTTCGAATAAGTGCTAAATCACCGACTTTGTACATAATGGGCTTCACTCTCTTGTCATGTGCCAGGTTCTGTTCTTCTGCTCGTTTCTTCACCGTCTCCAACGCGATTTTAAAGCGCTCCTCTTGCGTAATTTCCTTTTCTTCCGGAAAGGAAATGCATTCATGAAAGATACTGTCTGGTGTCTTTCCAAAGAGGACTGTACATGGCGGAAATAACGTTGAATCTTGCGACAAACTATTAATTACATTTTCAAAATCTGTCAATCGTTCTATCCATCTTTTATGTTTCTTCCCACAATGAGCACGAAATAAACGTCCGAGTTCACGCATTTGACGTTCAGTCGGGTTGGACACGGGTCTGAAAGACGAAATTGCAATGTGCCGAATACCTTCATAATTAATAAAATCTTTCCATAAGTGTAACCGAAATTGTGGACCATTGTCCGATGAAATGCACTCTGGCTTTACAGTATTTACGAAGTATTCTTCCCTGAGTTTCTTGATTATGTTCTAACAGTTGGCTTTCCTGAGTGAGTAAAGGCGTACAAATTTCGAAACGACATCAAAAATGGTTCAAATGGCTCTGAGCACTATGGGACTTCACATCTGAGGTCATCAGTCCCCTGGAACTTAGAACTACTTAAACCTAACTAACCTAAGGCATCACACACACCCATGCCCGAGGCAGGATTCGAACCTGCGACCTTAGCAGTCGCGCGGTTCCGGACTACAGCGCCTAGAAACGCATGGCCACCGTGGCCGGCAAAAGACATCCATCACAACCAAAATTTGAGTAAAATTTCCTTTAGATCTTGGTAGCGGTCCATAGAGATAGAGACCTGAAATTTCACCAGGATTTTGAGCTATAATGTTATGCATGAAACCTTTGTGCTGAATCGTAGACACTTTAGTTTTTTAACAGAGATCGCAAGATTTTAGAATTGATCGTACTTTTCGTGCCATGTTATCGAAGAACGTGGCCCAAAATGAGCATAGCTCACATGAACGTATCTTATTAGTTCATCCACTACATGTTTGGGTATACATAGCCTCCAAAGATCAGAATTCAGGTTGCTTCGCCGATAAAGGATAACATCTTGTTTTAAACAATATTGACGTACCTTGCCACTACTCTCGGCATTCGGATCATCATATTTTTCTTTAACTACCCTCAATATTTCGTCTGCGTCCTCTTCCTGTTTGATGTTCCGCAGAATCGTGCGTATATGACGCTCGCCTTCGACACCTCGCATTATGATGAATCATTATATCTTTCTGGCGTGGATGCGGAACATTAAATGAATCTTGTCCTTCTGATAGTCTTGACAGCGTATCCGGTACGACGTTCTGCATTCCTGGTATGTACTGAATCTCAAAACTGTATTGCTGAAGCATTAACGACCACCGGGTTAACACATTGTGCATCAGTTTGCAATTCATGAGGAATGATAATACTTTGTGATCTGTCACTACTTCTAAATAGATGAAAACGAAACTTTTCATGCTCCAAACGATGGCAAGTGCTTCTCCTTCCGTGACAGTATATTTTCGCCCCCAGCTTGTGAGTGCGCGGCGCGCAAATGCGATAGTATGATTTTCAATAACTCCATCGACTTCTATTAACTGATATAATTCTGCAGCAAGCGCATAATCACTTGTATCGGTGCCAAGGTAAAACTTTTCATTTAAATCAGGGTGGTAAAGGATAGATGCTTCACATAGTTGGCTTTTTTTTATCAAACGCTACCTGATGTTCGTGAGTCCATTTCCATATAGCATCCTTTTTCAAAAAAATGGCTCTGAGCACTATGGGACTTAATATCTAAGGTCATCAGTCCCCTAGAACTTTGAACTACCTAAACCTAACTAACCTAAGGACATCACACACATCCTTTTTCAGCAATTCCATTAAGACAGGAGAAGATAGGCAGCATCCAGAAAGAAAACGACGATAAAAATTACAGAAACCAAAAAACAACTTAAGTTGCTTACGGCACTTAGGTGCCGGAAAATTTCTTACTGTGTCCATTTTTGCTGGATCCGGTTCAATCCCTCGCGACGAAATAATTTGCACAAGGAATTTAATTTGTGACTTGGCGAATTCCGATGTTTCCAGGTTAACAGTCACTCCAGCTTTCCTAAATGCGTCAAGTATCCGATGAATAATTTCCAAATGTTCTTCCCATGAAGCTGTGCTAATCAAGATATCGTCAACATAAAAGCGTAACATGTTTCAATAAGTCTTCGCCTGAAACTTTATCCAGTGCTTTAATAAAATCCGCTGAAGAAATCGAGAGACCAAAAGGCATTTTCTGAAATTGGTAACCTCTACCATTATAAAGAAATGCTGTATCTACTATTCCCTTCTTGTATTAACTGCCAGTAACTACTAGTCAAATCAAGGCTACTTAGATATTTGATTCCTTTGAATCTTTGTAACAAAAACTCCAGGTTTTCTGGCTGATCACGCTGTGGTAAATGTATGCGATTCATTCCACGGGCGTCTAGAACAATGCGAACTGTGCCATCCTATTTTGCTTTAGCATGTATTGGGTTTGAATATTCGCTATCTGAGCGCTCAATTGTGTGATTATTCAACATCCTCTGTATTTCCTTGTTAACAGCTTCCCTTTTTGCCAATGCTATTTCGTATGACTTACTGCGAAATGGTTGATGGTCCTTTACTTTGATTTTACAAACATATCCTTAAATTAATCCTGGTATCTTTGAAAACATATCGACGTAGCATCTCTGTAGTTCCCTTAGTTCTGCTCGTTGTGGTTCAGTCAAGTTCACTAACGCTCGAATCTTGGTTTGAATACAATTTAGAGTATCTTCCTCGTTCCTCAATTGCAGCTTAGCGCAGTTCTCTGAATAGTTTAAGGTGATAGCTTCATATTTTCCTCTGTAACGCATCACCCTTATTTTCACGCCCGCAGCGCCCTTATTATCCATAATAAACACTTTGAATACAATTCTTCTTTCTTTATTATCTCTCAACGTCCGCAGACAATTGTCCTCAAAATTAATACAGCATCTCACCTCTCACAACCAATCAAGTCCGAGAACTAGCCCAACATTGAGAGAACCGACGATTAACACACTCTGCTGATATTCGTCCCCTTGAATACGAATTCTTAGTAATGCTTGTCCTTTAATTGGTTTGCTTCGGTTTCCAACTGCACTGAAAATACGTACGCCGTTAACAGGAAATGTGGGAATAGCGACAAGATTGTATAATTGCGAAGATAGATTTTCAGAAATAGCACTTGCCTCGCTAGCTGAATCACTTAATGCATCCATAACAATACCACATAGTTCGACTTCCACAAATGACATCAGAATCTCTTTATTAGCTTCTTCATTTTTCGACACAAATCTTCGTTGACATCACTTACATGTTCACACTTTATGGCATTTATCATAATATCCGACCCTTGCCCCTGTGACAGAGTTTCGGAGCGTGTCTTCTCCGGAATTTTGCTTAGTTTAACTGTTCAGAATCTCGCTGATTACGATGGCGGCTTCTTGCACGTTCTGGCGATCGATACTGTCCTCTGTCTCTGTCATTGTGTGGCCGGTTCGGCGGATTAGTCGACCTGTATCCGTCTGGTACATTTTATTCTTTTCTCCTGTGTCTGTCAGCGTCTCGGCGATCAAATACTTTCGGTCGTTCGTAACTTGGGATTCCTTCCCGTACTGGGCCGTCATGACGATTTGGGTAATTGTTATTACTGTGTCGCTCACGTTGATCGCGTTCGGCATTGAGCAATCCCGTTCTGTCAATTAGCAAACACACTTGCTCCATGGTTAACTGTGGTGTGAGTGCTAACTTCACACGCACCAAAAATGGTAATTTCAGGATTAATATAAGCATTAACTCTTCTTCATTAACCGGATCTTCCAAGTATGCATTGTCGTTCCAGTACCTTTGCATAAATTCACGCATTGTACCGTGACGTCTTGCAAAATTTGGCGGTGTGCGAATTTTTGATTTTACGTCCCACTGATTTTCTTTCTGCAAATTTTTTTTTAAAAATGCCGTTTCAGATTTTTCATACTTTGTGTAATTGTCGGATACAGTTATACCCCAAATATGTGCCTCACCCTTCATGTGACTGACGCAAGTATCAAGTTTAGCACGTTCCGTACAATCCCTCGGAAACAAATGTTTGAATTGTCTAACGAACGCAACTGCGTGGATGCCTTGTTTCGGTTCATATTCATGAAATTTTCGACCGCTCAGTCCATTGTCCACAATTACTTGCGGCAAACCAACAATATTCTTATCTGGTTCACGTAATACTGCATTTATTTCATCACGCAAAATTTCTTTATTAATTCCATTTGACAATGTGTCGTTGTTCGCTACCTTTTGTCGTATCTCATGTACCTCATCACTTAGTTCATCACATCACGTTTGTACACCGTTAACCATCTTAACTATCGACTCTTCGTTGGCTTTACAAGAACTTTTAATTTTGACTAATTCGTTATCTTGAGCCTCAACTTTGTCATTAACTTTGAAAATAAAATCTTCCGTTTGCCTACACCGTCATCTTACTTAAATTTTAAGATCTGTAATTTCGCTGCCAATGGCCTCATGTCTGCCTTGACATTCTTTTCGGAGTTCAAATGAGCTGTTGAGTTCGGTTCGCAAATTGGTAATCACAACAGTTAGTGTCCGACAATAATTTTTCATTTCCTGATGAAACTTGCTTGTTTCCTCATAAAATTTTGTTATTTCCTCATGAACCTTTTTATTTTCCTCATGAAACGCTCTAATTTCTACACGCGTCTGTCTATTTTCATCATGAAAAGCTTTTCTTTGTACACGCGCCTGTCAATTTTCTTCATGAAAGGCTTTTATTTCTACACGCGCCTGACTATTTTCCTCATGAACAATTTTGATTGCTTCTAACAATTGAGACATACAATCTTTACTGACAATAGCAGTTTGTGTTTGCTAGATAATCATCGGTGTAGAACTTCTGTTAGGCAAATCAAAACTAAGAATACCACTGTCCTCTGTCGAATTAACTGTAGTGTCTTCCATCACATTAATTTTTTCTCCATCAACCACGTTATTAAATTGTGTTCCCTCGTTTTTAATAACACTACTGTTTTGTTCCGAATTAGCCTTATTACCACTGTTCAAAACAATAACTGCTCGTGATAACTTATGCTTGCTCTAAATTGAAAAGTTCACTCGCAACTTAAAAGTCAGTAACAGTATTGATTATTCCTATTCCTTTTCATTCCTACACAACGTTGTGATCACTTAATTTTGAAGCGCTGTTGTGCTGAAAAGCTGCGGACTCACCGTTTGCTGTGTTGTCTTCTCCGTCGTTTCCGAAGATTGGTGTGGAATCGAAGTCCGGCACACGCGTCGCCATGTGTAACCTCCCACTAGTTTCGCACCGAACTGTATTATTCGAAAATGCTGTAGATGAAGTTATATTTTAATTATTTTAGCATAATATGTATCTTTCCTCCTTGTCATGAGACTCATTGTTGTCCACTTCCGTTATTGTGAAAACTACTAAATGATAACATCACCTTTCTTAAATGCTAGAATTTATTAATTAAATTACTCAATTTATAAACATTTATGAACATCAAACACTGTGTGCTATTCTGCCACTCATCTCCGGCCTCGCTACTGAGCAACCTCTCTCTCTATCCTCTCACACCCGACTTCCACCCACGGACTCCAATACTCGTCTACTGCTTACCCACTCGCACATTGTTGACTGCAATGCAGTCTTTGCTTAAACCATGTATGATCTCTGCATAGTGCATAATCGATACTAAGTAAGTGTACTGTGCCCTTACAAGGTTTTGGATGTACCATGTTGTGAATGAAGAGGTCTCGTTATTTATCTGGCTCTCAAAGAAAGGAGTTATACATACTACTTGTATAGTACAAACAGGTGTTTCATAAAAAATCCGGTATTATAAAATAACACAGTTTCAAAATGAACATATTTTCACATCAAAAATTTTATCATACTTTTTATGCTATCCCTTGGCTGAAGAAATAGGCAACAAATAAAGAAATGGAAAGTTGGAAAATCACGGAAACCTCTAATTCTCCTAATTGCAGCCCATTGTTAGTTTCCACTAAAGCAAATGGAAGCATTCCTTTAGTATTTAATGCATGATCCATTAACAAAATCATTATACTTGGAAGAGAAAAGTTAAAAATATCATAGAGCAACTTGAAAAATTTCATGTTGTGAAGTGCTTAACTTCATGTGATTTGTGCTTTTCATATCAGCAAGTATTGTTACATTCAGAGGCTAGGAAATTAACTGCATTTGTATGTTCTGGCCACAGTTATTAATTTTGGGTATTAACTTTCGGACTCAATTTAGGTACAGCTCTTTATAGCAGCACTCAGCGCTGCTTTGGGGCCAGCACAGTGCAAGACAGTCACCATATAAGTCGACGATATATTGGTCACAATGAGTTTATAGAGGGAGTTTTGTGATTTGTTAGAGAAGATACTGAAATAATTGAACTATGGCGTTACATTTAAATTGGAAAAGACCAAATTTAGAAGAGAAAAACTAACAGTTTTACGCCACATTACAACTTCCACAGGAATTCTACCTGGTGCAGGAGAAATTAAAGTTATCAACTGCTTTTTTACACCAAGGAAGCGAAAACAATTAAAGGTGTTTCTGGGACTCAGTTCATTCTTTAGGAGGTTCGTACTTAAACAACTGTTAAATACTGGTCCTCTTCTGAACTTGTTAAGAAGCAATAATAGGGCGTTGTGAATTGTAGAAGAGACCTCCAGGTCCTACAGGAAACCTTAGTCGAAATATTCTACATCATCTGAACACAAAACTAGATTTTTGCTTAAACACAGGTGTATTATTTCTTTATCTTTAAGATTCTCTGTTTAAAATTAGACAAACTGATGATAATAGTAAAATTTGTATAATCAGTTTTGCCAGCCAAACACTCAGTGTGGAAGAGCATACTCGGCTACTGAAAAGGAAGCATTACCCATAGTAAGGGGCTTCTTTAAGTTTGAATACTGTTTGTGAGGAAAACAAATAAAATACTATTATGACCACCGAACATTGTCTTTCTTGTTGACTTGTAAGTTGTTCTACAAGTGAATTGCTCCAGTGTTCTTATTCTTACAAGAATTCAGTTTGGTAATAATAAATTTAAAAGAGGAACAAAACGTTGTAGTGGACACATTCTTTAGACTTCCACAAGTTTTAAATGAATTTACAGAACTAAATGTAGACAGATTTTAGGAATTTATTAATAGAAGAGGAAAACTATAGACCATATTACTTAAAACTTTGTTAATAAATAAGAAAGGGATCCTTGATAGACGAAGGTAAAAGAGAAACTGAATAACATAGAAGATGTAAATGTAGGGAAGTACTACACAATATATAAAGTTGTGCTGTTTCAATGGCAAGATTATATGTATCGAATTTTGTTAGTTTTACACACCATGCGCAGACAATATGGAGTAAAGATATGGAGTGACAACATTATGTCATATTGGTACTCCCTAAACTTGCTCGACAGGGTACATTGAGTAATAAAATCGCATATCATATGATAAAGTGTCTAACACACCAATCCATCCCACCCGAATGAGTCACTTTCTGTAGTTAATACTAAATCATTACAATTAGTGGAACTTGACACAGCTTTACCGTTTCATCAACGAAGGGGGGAGGGGTGTCAAATATCTGATTGCTATGTGCACTGTCTTCGCAAAATACCTTTGCATGTATACTACGAGAACCATGGTAACTAACACGATTGTTAGAAGAATAATGGAGGAATGATTTCCAAATCTAGGTAAACCTAAGGCATATTAACCGACAATGCGTCACATTTTACAAATCCTAAATGGAAAACCTTTCTCAAAGAACTTGTAAAACATATTTTAGTACCCTGTTTTCATCCAGACTAAAGCCCAGCAGAATGTATGTTTAAAGAACTCAATCGCTTTGTTAGCTCTTAATAAGTCAAACAAGCAAACGAATTGGATGGATTTCATTGCTCAAATGCTACACATAGTTAATAGTTTATCACACACATATATTGGATTTGTCCATATCAAATTAAAGTTGGGGAAACATGAACATCACGTATGGTTAAAACATTTACCATGTTTACTAGTACATGAACCTTCACTTAAAGATGAAATAAGACAAGCTGCATTTATTCTGAGAAGTGCTATATACAGGAACATTCCATATAGTGGTCATTCCATATGCAGAGTACTATTTGTTCCCACGTCCCAAATCAGGAAAGATGGAAGGGTTGTATCCAGAAAAAGATCTGAAGAGCTCTGTCCAGCGATCAGGCCATGAAGAACACGTAAAAGGGTATAAATATGAAAATAGTTAATAATAAGTTTTAATTAAAAGCATTGTTCCGAAGGAAGATGTGAGGATAAAGACCTATTTTGAATTCCCGCTATGGAACGTACTTGAAAAATATGTGTGTAGTACATAATTTCACGTATTCTGGGGACGAGTGCTAAATAAAAGGTATAAATGGGGAAAGCAGCTACTTTACGGCTTGTTAAGAGATGAAGATATTTCATAAGAGCCAGTCGATGAACAAACTACGTTGCATATCTTAAGATATGATACGGTGTATACTGCTTTCTTAAATGGCAAAATATGAACGATAAGTACATTAGGCTACATGATATATCCAAGCCTCTATAGTGTATACAACCATATACAACATCTACCTGCGAACATATGCAGCTATGTACAACGCAGTAACTTACTAGCAAATACATCTAGTTATATCCAATATGTGCACTAAGTCAACGTTACCGACTATTCTAAAACTAGGGTAAATACTACACCTACAACTATTTATTTAAATTTAAAAACCCTACAGATAAGAGAATCTTAGTATATTACTATGCTCTACGTCTTTAAGTTTAGAAGAAATATATCACAGAGTGAAACTATGCTCAACTGATGACAAGCAAGAAGTGCAAATTCTATGAAGTACTTGCAGTATAAGTGGATGTAAGATAAACACGTTAGTCACTAGAAACTGTGTGTAAATTATTATGAATTTATTAGTAGCTAGTTGACCTGCGGAAACCAGACTTTAATTGGTTGATTACATAATTTTTTTTATAATTAAAGTGATGGAAATAACGCCTAGTACGTTCCACTTTCTGACAGGGGAGTACATTATTAAGGCAGATGCACCAATGCTGGGCCCTATTGGCATTGCAGTTATAATTGTTTAGTGTGAAGGTGGTTTCTGAATGGCATAATGATAATTACTGAACTTTAGTCACTTGGAATCTTCACCTATCGCACGAAAGACAAATACGATCGCTAGTAAAGGCAGGAATCATATTTTACCTTAGCCTTGAAGTACCAAAAGACACCTTCCCTGCTACATACGTATTCTAAAACTTATGTATCTCCTTGTATACTTCTGTGCCTCCATGTATTCATAAATACGAGTACGCTGTTATACATGGAGCTCATACATGACACGAAGTAATAAGATGAAGTGATTATGTGTAGTAGTTTTGTGGAAAACAGTTAATGCACCAATTATTACGTGAATCAGTACTGTTTCGGACGTTGTAATAAACGAATCGGTACATAAGAGAGAAGTAATTAGTTGTAGAAAGAAAACACGTTTGCATACAATAACTAATCCTATATGGATTAGAAATGATGTTGTCACTGGGCAGACATGTAATAAAAAACTGATTACTGACATGCAGCTGTGAAAGAGAAAATACTTACGTCACACATCATGTTGGCTGGCTCTGAGTAATGGCTCTGAGCACTATGGGACTCAACTGCTGAGGTCATTAGTCCCCTAGAACTTAGAACTAGTTAAACCTAACTAACCTAAGGACATCACAAACATCCATGCCCGAGGCAGGATTCGAACCTGCGACCGTAGCGGTCTCGCGGTTCCAGACTGCAGCGCCTTTAACCGCACGGCACTTCGGGCACATCATGTTGTCACGCACGTTAACTGATATGCACCTAGTAACAAACTGCAATTATAAAGCATAAAGCAATACATCATCACATCGGTGCAGTGAGAAGTTGAAGAGCCTGCATGCGTGATGTGTTGAAAAGCAGATAAGCCCTGGTAGATGACATCATCTTGAGATGCACTAGAGAGCCAAAGAACCTGGTACACATTGAAAGTGTTGTTAATATAAATTCTCTATTTAAACTAAACTGAACTGCATGTGACTGCTTTAGTCTTTAATAAAACTTCCATCTGATTGCGTGTTTAACTGAACTGAACTTTATCTGACTGCATGAAAATATTGTTGGAAATTTAATACTCAAAATACACATCTGACAGCATGTAAGTTTAGTGGTAAAAACAAATGAGGCACCAACCTGCATCTGACTGCGTCTGTGGACTTAGCTCGTGCACTCCTTCCCGTTTAGCCGATAATAAAACATATATTCAACTCAGCCGTAGTGCAGTGGCATAAAATTGTCATTCTAGATAACTTTATTCATTTTGGCCCTGTTTGTTACTTAAAAAAATTTCTGTCCTGATCTGAATATTTTCCAACTGTGCAATGGCATATAGATTATTTTACTCTGATAAATGAAATTATTAGCTTTACTCATGGGAACGTTACTTTAATGTACCTTTTGGTTCAATGCAAGCACTGGATGCGGAGAACGATATAAGATGTGAGATGAAACTCTAATTTTATCTAAAAAATATTTATTGTTCAAACTTTTAAGGCACATGTGAAAAACTAAAAAAGAAACTTCCATAGCATGGATTTACGAGAAAGTTTCACAAAACGCTTATTGCATCAACAATGGGATTTCTATCTAGCTTTTAGACATTATTTAACGAAAGGAAACCTATTTTATTAATTATTCTCTCTAGTTTCCCCAGGTATGCGCCGAGTTTCGCTCAATATATAGCTTATTACGTGGGTAGCGACAATTCTTACTTTGATGCTGTCACGATCCGGCAGCCTCCTGCAGGCATCTAGCTCCGACTCAAAACACGTCTGCTGTCTCTGCGCATCTCCTCACCACTACTCCAACTTTTACCACGTGCACCTAGCTCTGTTAGCTGTCGAAGATCTTACTACTCGAAGATGTACTACTCGTCCAACCTTGCGGTTGGGAACTATCGACATTTTTCACTGGCTCTATCCTGATCGAATCTCAGCACCTACCTTTCACAACCCTTAGGTCCGTTGGACCAGAATTTTGTGGGGGGATCTGTGCAGTTAGCACAGGTTTCCCCACGAAATTTGAAAAAAATTACAATGGAAGATACAATATAAAATATACAGAGTATTCTCATGAAAAGAGTATTACAGAGCAATGAAATTGATCAATAAACCTAGGATGTTAAGTAAAATGTATAATACCATGAGATTTGCTATTCACAGTGAATCAAAGAACATCAAAATATACAAAACCAAAACATCTCTATATAGGAGAAAAACATCAGACATATAGGGTATTAAGTGAGGTGTATCAAATCACACTTTACCAACAGTCCAGGTTTGCAAGTCACAGTGACTCAAAGAACATCGAAATGTACAAAACTGAAATACCTGTTACATAATACCAAATGTTACCAAATACAAACAGAGAAATATGAGGGAACATACCTCACATAACAGGAAACTCTACCTAACAGTTATGTAGAATGTGAGAAAAAAATACGTAAAATAGCTAAATACAAGTGAATCATCAATGACACACAATACTACGTGTTATAAATGGAAACATAGAAATATAAGGAAAAATACCTCGAAAAATATCAAAATTTACCTAATAGTTACATCATATAAACTGGAATGTTACCACTTACAAGTATAGAAATATGAGGGAAAAATACCTCAAATCATATCCACATTTACCTGATAGTTATATAGAACATGAGAAAAAATACATAAAATATGCAATAAGATACTTTAATTAATAGTAGGCTTAACTATTACGTCCTTGTCACATTATGTGACACCATAAACTGACTTTCAGGTACCATCATTATCTTGGAGTAAACCTCAGATACATGTCGACTGTCTTTGATAATAGTGAATAAACGGCCTCGGGAGATCAGACACACTGAGCCCTAAATTAGGTCAATTGTACAGGAAAGGTCACATCAGGTGGGAGACCACACTGACTAATTATTGAGCTGTAGAAATATGTGGCCTCAGGAGATGGGACACACTGAGCAACCGATTAGGTCCATGTACACAGTATGTCACATCAGGTGATGTAACACACTGACCCCAATAGTGAGCTGTAGCACAAGAAATGAGAAGAATTCAGGTGATGGGGCACACTGAACCACTACTAATGTACATTGTACTATCTTGTCACTTCAGGTGATAGAACACACTGACCCCAATAGTGATCTGTAGTACAAGAAATGTGAAGAATAGTGTGCATCAGGCGATGGGACATACTGAGACGCCGATGATGTCCATGTACACAGCATGTCACGACAGGTGATGGAACACACTGACCCCAATAGTGAGCTGTAGTACAAGAAATGAGAAAAAATCAGGTGATGGGACACACTGAACCACTACTAATGTACATTGTACTATCTTGTTATCTACGTTTAAGTTAACAAGAAATTTACATTTAAAGTAGTATACAAGAACAGTATGCAGTGGACTTTAGCTGCATAAAGAATGTGTTATATATCTTTAATATAACATGAAATTAATATTTAAAATAATTTACAATAATTGTCTACAGTGCATTTACTGCATAAAAATGTGTTACATATCTATAAGATAACACTAATGTTACCAACTCTCTAGCAAGAATAGTCTTGAGTTGAACAAAAACTATATACAAAAAAATTCCTTTAAAACGTATTTTTTTTATCTAAAAATATTTATTGTTCAAACTTTTAAGGCACATGTGAAAAACTAAAAAAAACTTCTATAGTATGGATTTACGAGAAAGTTTCACAAAACGCTTATTGCAGCAACAATGGGATTTCTATCTAGCTTATAGGCATTATTTAACCAAAGAAAACCTATTTTATTAATTATTCTTTCTAGTTTCCCCAGGTATGCGCCGAGTTTCGCTCAATATATAGCTTATTATGTGCGTAGCGCCAATTCTTACTTTGATGCTGTCACGACCCAGCTGCCTCCTGCAGGTATCTAGCTCCGACTCGAAACACGTCTGCTGTCTCTGCGCGTCTCCTCACCACTGCTCTAACTTTTACCGCGTGCACCTAGCTCTGTTAGCTGTCAAAGATCTTACTACTCGAAGATGTACTACTCGTCCAACCTTGCGGTTGGGAACTATAGACATTTTTCACTGGCACTATCCTGATCGAATCTCAGCACATACCTTTCAACATGCCTAATACCGTGTAGGACCACCGTGGCCATGCAGAAGTGCCGCAAATCGATGTGGCATGGACTCGACTAATGTCTGAAATAGTGCTCCCAGAAATGCTGAATAATGTTAAATGTCTGCGGAGTTTGGTGGCCAGCGGAAGTGCCTAAACTCAGAAGAGTGTTCCTGGAGCTACTCTGAACCAATTCTTGACATTTGGGGTGTCGCATTGTCCGTCGGAATGCGCAGTGGATATGAAGGGATGCAGGTGATCAGAATAATTACGGACGTGTCATATGTGAGAGGCGTATCTAGACGTATAAGGGTTTCCATTTCACTCCAGCTGCACTCGCCCCACACCATTAAAGAGCCTGCATCAATATGAACAATCCCCTGCTGACATGCAGGGACCATGGATTCGTGATGTCTCCATATCTGACGTCCATCCGCTCGATACAATTTGAAACGAGAGTCGTCCGACCAGGCAATATGTTTCCAGTCTTCAACAGTCCAATGTCGGTGTTGATGGGCCAAGGCGAGGGGTCAAGCTTTGTGTTGTGGAGTCATTAAAGCCACACGAGTGGGCCTTCGGCTCTGAAGACCCATGTCGATGATGTTTCGTTGAATGATTCGCACGCTGACACTTACTGATGTCCCCGCATTGAAATCTGAAGCAATTTACGGAAAGATTGCGCTTCTGTCACGTCCTTGTAGGGTCCTTTTCGGGCCGCAGCGATGTCGAATATTTGATGTTGTAGCGGGTTCCTGACATCCACGACTTACTCGTGAAATGGTCGTATGGGAAAATCCCCACATCATCTTTACCTCGGAGACGCTGCTTCCCATCCCTCGTGCGCCATCTATAACACAACGTTCAAATTCTCTTAAAGCTTGACAAACTGTCATTGTAGTAGCAGTAACCAATCTAACATCTGCGCGAGGCACTTGTTGTCTTATATAGGCGTTGCCGACCGCACCGCCATACTCTGCCTGTTTACATACCTCCACATTTGAATACAGATGCCCACATCAGTTTTCCAGTGTAGTTTCATTTCGCTATAAATAGTAATTTTATCTGTACCATTTATCATCTGTAGTGTATTTTCTCTCATATTGAACATCATAGAATTTGGTATGTTCCGTAGAAAATACAGTGGAAGCTAATGGTTCTGTTAGTTCTACTATGGGGAACAGAATCTTTATAAGATATGCACATGTGACTAACACGATTGAGAAAGCTGTCCTTCCGTGTAACATAGAAACACAAAATTTTAGTACCATTTTTACGAGTAAAGCTACATCTACATCTAGATATAGTTTCTTCATCTACATAAGTACTTTGTAAAACCACACTTAAGTGCCTTGCGTAGGGTTCATCTAGTATTTTCTATTATTCCTCTCTCGGAAAGCGCGCTGAAAAATGAACGCTTATATCTTTCTGTAGGAAGTATGAATTTCCTTATTTGTTTATGAAGATCGAAAAACATGGCTCTGAGAACTATGAGACTTAACTTCTGAGGTCATCAGTCCCCTAAAACTTAGAACTACTTAAATTTAACTAACCTAAGGATACCACATACATCCATGCCCGAGGCAGGATTCGAACCTGCGACCGTAGCGGTCACGCGGTTCCAGACTGGAGCGCCTAGAACCGCTCGGCCACCGCGGCTGGCCTTTATGAAGATCGTTTCTCCCTAAGATGGTCAGCGCCAATAGAAAATTTTCGCAATCGAAGTTGATCATAGAAACCCCGTTAGAAGATCACGCCGCGACGAAAAACACATTTGTTTTTCTATGGCCACCACAAATCCTGCATCATCTCCGTGACACTCTCTCCCCTATTTCTCAATTACGCGAAACACGCTGCCCTTCTTTCAGTTTTCTCAATTTACTCCGCTAGTCCTATCTGATAGGGACTCACAACGTGCAGCTATATTCCTTAAGATGATGGACAAACATAGTGTATGCAGTCTCATTAGTAGATCTGTCTCATTTTCTAAGTGTTCTGCCAAAAAAGCGCAGTCTTTGGTGGACCTTCCTCACAACATTTCCTATGTGTTCTTTCCAGCCGAACGGAGTGGCCGCAATGTGTAAGTCTAGGGACCGATGACCCCAGCAGATTCGTCCCTTAGAAAATCACACACACTTGAATATTTGTTCTTTCCCATTTAAATAGTTCTTAAGTGTAATTTCTAGGTATTTACTTGAATTTAAGGCCTTTAGATTTGAATGATTTATCGTATACCTGAAGTTTAATGAATTTCATTCAGCACTCATGTGGATGACCACATACTTTTCATGATTTTTGGTCAATTGCCAGTTTTCGCACCATACAGATATGTTTTCTTTATAGTGTTGCCATTTGTTTTGACCTGCTGATGACTTTACTAGAGAATAAACAACAGAATCATCTGTAAACTCCCTAACTCGGCTGCTCAGATAGTCTCCTAAATCGTTTATATAGAAAAGGAACAGCTGTGGTCCTATGACACTACTTTGTGAAAGGCTAGAAACCACTTCTCTTTTACTCGATAACTTTCCGTCATTTACTACGAACTGTGACCTCTCTGCCACGAATCCTCAGGAATCCACTCGGATACAAAAACACTCATCATCGTGCCCTGTGATGGTTTAACCTTCATCCCTTTATGAAGCACCTATTTCCATAACTTCCGTTCCTTCTTAGCCTTAATGTAATTTCGATATAAACAGAACTCATCCTTGGTAATCAGGCACGAGAAGAAACAGCCAGGATTTGCCTAACACGTCTGAAAAATTTGTGCTGATGATTCGGTTGGGCGAGGTTCATAATTGGTTCTCAGAGTCGCGGAAAACTTCTAGCAGCGACGTTTGTCAATGTTAAAATGTCGTGTAAAATGTTTCAAATTGATCTTTCACTGATTTTCACATTTCCACAATATCCTCGATTGTGATAAGCCTGTCCTGGAACACCAGGGCTTCCGATTCTCCATTCCTCAGTTTTGTCATTCATTTTTGTATGGCCACGGTGGGATTGTCTGGGCCAGATAACCACTGTCTCGTTTAATGTTCAGTTGTTGCCATACGCTTTGTTATGCGTCAGTTTTAGTCAAACTAACACGGAATCTAATTATGAAAGGTGTCGACCCTTTGGGCACTCCACCTTTCACCCCTTGTTAATTACGTAGTCCCCGTGTAAGCACTGCAGCCTTCTTACTTATGTAGCGAGCCATCGGGCCGAGTAATTCCAGGTATGACGGGGAATGACAAAGTTTGTTTGCAGCAAGCTATAATAGTCGTGGCGCTAGATTTCTTCTGCAATGTCGAAGACGGCAGGGAGATGTGGCCTGGTTGGTAGAAGTGAAATATAAAGGCTCAGGCTCCTCCGGGAGAGTATCCGGGTTCCTACAAAAGTGTGGCCGCTTTGCTTGTGAGTGCAGGCTGTGGCATGTAAATGTAATGTCGGCCAACGAGGGCGGCCGGCCTTCAGCCGGACAGTGGTCAGCGGCCTGCTTTGTGGACGCGTGCTGTTCACCTCGGGTGTGCAACCGATAGAGGTGCGCCGAGCTTTATGATTAGCCCTTGGAAGGACGGCAATGTCCTAGTGGATCTCACGCGCGTACCTCTGGTGCCACGTTTAGCGAGGCAGAGCGTAGATTACGGGGTCAGACTTTCTCACTGGAGGACTACCACTGTGTCTTGTCTATACGAGAGTTCTCGCGCTGTGTTGTAAGCATGTCATTGGCGCAATTTGCTCCGGAAGCTTGCTCAAATGAAGGGACAATTTTTGGCGACTCCCCGTAGATTTGTTGTTGAGGAGGGAAGAGAGGACAGATATTCGTGGCATTCGGAGGGTGTCCTCAGTAGAGGATGGTCTGGGGAGGTCGGCCGAGGTACGATGTACGATCGGAAAATTGGCAGAGATGCGCCACAGAGGAAAGTCTTATTTTCTTCAGCGCACCAACTGTCATTCACTGCACAGCTTGGCTCAAGGGTACTCCGGCAGAGGCCTTTGCAGTTGCGCACCGACGGCCTTTGTCCACATTACCCGGTAGTGAGCGTGTCGGCAGCCAGAGCGTATTAGCAATCTTTGTCTAGGACTTCTTCTTCGCTGCAGCGTGGGAGCATATTGAGAAAGGGCGGGCCAGAGGGGGGTAGTTTTCACGTTGCATGCGAGGTCTAGGGGTAGCGTCTTTCACTCTTAATCAAATTGTTTTCGGTTCCAGGTTTGAATCTCATTGCTGCTTGAATTTTGATTAAGAATCACCATTGGCGACCGAAGACTTCCGGTATAAGAATTCACCCTCATTCTGCCAACGGCCTTATCGAAGAGAGCAGAGGAGCGGACAGAGGTTTAGGGCACTCTCTTGTCCTAGGGGTGGGAAACTGCCCCTAAAGTGGGAAGAATCAGCAATGATCAACGGCGTGAGGGTGCAGAAGGCAATGGAAACCACTGTATTAAAGACACGTACGTGTATCCACAGGACATGTCGCCTTTAATTGAAGAAGTGTCAGGAAGATCTCTCCATTCGCAAAAAGATCCCGTAATAGTTCCCCGTTAGGATCTCCGGGAGGGGACTGCCAAGGGGGAAGTTAACATGAGAAAAAGATTGAACAATCAAGGAAACGATAACGCTCTACGATTTGGGGCGCCGAATGTCAGAAGCTGAAACGTGGTAAGGAAACTAGAAACTCTGAAATGGGAAATGCAAAGCCTCAGTCTAGATATAGTATGAATCAGTGAAGCGAAGTGGAAAATAAGAGAAGGATCTCTGGTCAGATGAGTATAGGGTAATATCAACCGCAGCAGAAAATGGTATAACGGCAGTAGGATTCGTTGTGAATAGGAAGGTAGGGCAGAGAGTATTTTACTGTGAATGATTCAGTGATAGGGATGATCTTATCAGAATCGATAGCAAGCCAACGCAGATTACGGTAGTTTAGGTATACATGCTGACGTCGCAAGCTGAAGATGAAGAGATAGAGAAAGTGTATGAGAATATTGAAAGGGTAATATAGTATGTAAAACGGGATAGAAATCTGTCATGGGGGAATGGAATGCAGTTGTAGGGGAAGGATTAGAAGAAAACTTACAAGAGAATATAGGCTTGGGGCAAGGAATGAGATAAGAGAGAGAGGCTAATTGAGTTCTATAACAAGTTTCAGCTAGTAATAACGAATACTCTGTTCAAGAATCACAAGAGGAGGAGGTACATTTGGAAAAGGCTGGGTGATACGGGAAGATTTCAGTTAGATTGCATCACTGTCAGACAGAGACTCCGAAATCCGATACTAGATTGTATGGTGTACCCAGAAGTAGATATAGACTCAGCTCGCAATCTAGTGGTGATGAAGAGTAGATTGAAGTTTAAGACATTAGTCAGGAAGAATCAATACGCAAAGAAGTGGGATACAGAAGTACTACGGAATGACGAGATACGTTTGAAGTTATCTAACGCTATAGATACAGCAGTAGGGACTAGCGCAGGAGGCAGTACAGTTCAAGAGGAATGGACATCTCTAAAAAGGGCCATCACAGAAGTTGGGAAGGAAAACATAGGTACAAAGAAGGTAACTGTGAAGAAAGCATGAGTAACAGAAGAAATACTTCAATTGTTTGACGAAAGGATGAAGTACAAAAATGTTCCAGGAATTAAAAAATACAGAAATATAAGTCGCCGAAGAATGATATCAATGGGAAGTGCATGGAAGTTAAGACGAAATGGCTGCAGGAAAAATGTGAAGACACCGTAAAAGAAATGCTGGTCGGAGCGACAAACACTGCACACAGGAAAGTCAAAACAACCTTCGGTGACATTAAAAGCACATTAAGAGAGCAATGGGAATTGCATCTATAAATGCAGAGGAGAGAGCGGATTGAAGGAAAGATTACATTGGAAGCCACTATGAGGGGGAAGATTTGTCTGTTGTGATAGAAGAAAAAACAGGATCCGGCTTAGATGAGATAGAGGATTCAGAATTAGAATCGGAGTTTAAGAGAGCTTTGGAGGACTTAAGGTCATATAAAGCAGAAGGGACCGATAACATTTCTAAAACCATTGGAGGAGGTGGCAACAAAACGACTATTCACGTTGGTGTGTAGAATGTATGAGTCACGCGACATACCATATGGCTTGCGGAAAAGCATCATCCATACAATTCCGAAGACGGTATGAGCTGATATGTGCGAGAACTATCGCACAATCAGCTTAACAGCTAATATACCCAAGTTGCACACAAAAATGATATTAAGAAGAATGAAAGAGAAAACTGAGGATACGCTAGATGACGATTAGTTTGGCTTTAGGAAAGGTAAAGGAACGAGAGGGGCAGTTCTGACGTTGCGCTTAATAGTGGAAACATGACTAAATACAAATCAAGACACATTCATAGGACTTGTCGACCTGGAAAAAGCGTTCGACAATGTAAAATGGTACAATATTTTCGAAATTCTGAAGACAATATGGGTAAGCTATAGGGAGAGACGGGTCGTATACAATATGCGCAACAGCCAGGAGGGAATTATAAGAGTGGACGACCAAGAACGAAGCGCTCGTATTAAAATGGGTGTAAGACAAGGATGTAGTTTTTCGCTCCTATTGTTCAGTGTGTACACCGAGGACGCAAAGATGGAAATAACAGATAATTTCTGGATTGGAATCAAAGTTCAAGGTGAAACGATTCGCTGATGACATTGTAAACTTGAACGAAAGTGAAGAAGAATTACATGATCTTCTGAGCTGAATGACCAACCTAATGAGTGCAGGATATGGATTGAGAGTAAATCTAAGAACGACGAAGGTAATGGGAAGTAGTAGAGATGAGAATAGCGATAAACTTATATTCGGGATTGATCGTCACAAAGTAGATGAAGTTAAGGAATTCTGCTACCTAGGCAGTGATCAACCAATGATTCATGGAGCACTAATATCACATATCGGCTTTAATTTGAGGAAGAAATTTCTGAGAATATAGGTCTTGAGTAGAGCATTGTATGGCAGTGTAACATAGACTGTGGGAAAGCCGAAGCAGAAGAGAATCGAAGCGTTTGAGATGTGATGTGGTGCTACAGACGTATGTTCAAAATTAGGAGCATGATAAACAAATTACAATAAAAATTCCTCTTATTTAGACTGGTGTATTTATCCACCCTCTCATTCTGTTATGCAGAAAATGACGTTTCTACTATGCAACAAGTCACAAATGAGTTCTTAATTTGGGAACTTATGGAAATTTTAAAGTTGTATAATGCCGGATCCTTTGCATTTTCTCTACCAAAAATTGTTCTAGCCTCTCGGTCGAACACAACAATATCAGATCTCTTCGTTCTAATAGGTCTTTCGGTAACAATCATGGTATCCCACAAATTTCACGCTCGTTCTTCAGTTCCTCAGCTCAAATCTAGATGGTAAGAGGAACAGTGAAAAATGATATTGGAGGGTGAAGGGAGATTAGAGTGCGACTATGTCGAAAGCTGGTTAGACTTTTCCTTACTTGTTTGTGATAATGCAGTGCTCTTAAGTTACGAAATTATATCTCTGCTTGGTGGAAACCCCGAGATTATTGACGAACAGAATGATGAATCGTTCTTTATGTAAACTGTTTATTTTATGGACCAAAATTGAGAAACTGCACAATAAGATTATGTTATGCGCTAAGGGCAGGGAAAAGTGAATAATACATAGTATTAAAGTGTAAAATATGTCATATCAAGTATAAAAGAAAACAAAATAAGCATGATTTTACTTCCTATCAAGCGAAAATATGAAAACATGCAATAACAAGTCTTGAGACTGCCTGCAGCAGTGACATAGCACCAATGATAATGTTTAAAATTACTGAAATTTTATCCATCCCTCGCGGATAGCAGCACCCGTTAGGAAGACGCTTCCAGGATTTGGGGTGCGTTGTTGATCCTTGTTACAGAACAGTGAATTGTGTCTTGAGAGCAAAGAGGGAGTACATTAACTTGGATTTATAATTCATTTGGCAATAAGGTGGAATTATTGTATTACAAAATAAATAAATTTGTAATTGTCCGTTTGTGTACTTCTTCCGCACTATTGAGTGTAAGTTATACCTTTTGAAGAAGACCTGTTCTTGCTTTGTTTTACAGACCAGGTACTAATTTTATGAAGACCCATCGAAAGAAAATTATGTACATAAAATCAATTAAAAATGAATGTGTTTCCGGGAGAAATGGCAATCATGAGACCTTTTAAGGACTTCTTTAACAAGCCCCCCCTCCCCCTCCCCTCCCACACCTCTGGCAAAACCCAGTCTACGCCCTTCCAGCGCGTCCATCCGACCTGCAGCCCTGTATTTCAACCGAGCTTCAACGTATTGACGTGGAGCTAGCTGTTCAGTCTCGGTCAGTACCTCAAATATAGTCAGAAAGCGCTGTTGCTATTACCTTGAGGGATGCATTGGCTTAGCTTGATCCCCTTCCTCTTTAATAACTTTTACAGCCATCAACACAATCTGTCACTGTGTATTTTGTTTCGTGTTTGTCATTTTTTTTAATTAATCCGTATGCTGTTTCTGGGAATGCATGTGTGAATCTGTGATGAACTAAGTCTGAAAAGAGCAATATTTCATTTCAGTATCCTGTACAACCTGACCATTTGAATTACAATAAATTTTGGTTAGCTGAGGGTACGTAATTATGGTAGGAAACCATCCTGTTACCATTCGCTTGTTTAAAATAGGAGGCCCTATTAAAATCACACAGTAGTGCACTTAGCTATTCGCGCAAGTACAAGTTATTTCAGTGTTTGCGAATCCCTTTAGTTTCTGTTTAGTCTTTTTACACTTTGACGTCCTATATTCCTGCCAGCATTTTAGACGAGCTACCGTGGGTCGGTTCCCCACAGGGGGACGATATGGGGCTATAGTTGAGTTCCTTTCAGATCGCTATGAGTGCGGAAGCGGTAGGTGGGGTCATACAGAGTCGCTAACCAAGGGCGAGTCCTGGTGAGATTGTAGAACTCCAGGGGTCGTCCGGTGTCTTAGCGCAGTGGCTAGCACACTGGACTCGCATTCGGGAGGTCCACTGTTCGATCCGGCATCCGGCCATCCTGATCTAGGTTTCCCGTTATGTCCCTCAATCGCTCAAAAGAAATGCTGGGATGGTTCTTTTGAAAGGTCACGGCCGACTTCCTTCCCCGTCCTTCCCTAATCCGATGAGACCGATGACCACGCTGTCTGGTTTCCTTTCACATACAGCCCAACCCGGTGTCTCAGGGTGGCTTTCCAGAAAGTTACGAAATGCATTTTAGAGAGATGCGGATCTACTGGTGGAAAAATACTACACGCAGTGATAACGGAAAGCGAAGCCGTAGTTAAGAAGGAGTTAGCTAGGTGTCGTTAATGAAACTTTTAAAACCAACGCTGGTCGGCTCACCAAAAATTATTTGGTGGCCAGATGAACGGCTCACGTGTTAGTACGTGCCTGCCCTCTCATTTACCAGGAGGAAGTCATGCTTTTGACTGGAAAGAACTCCGAACTTCTGCCGCCGCTTTGAAGAGAGTAAATATCAAACTAATGGAAGGGATTTTGGTATCGTATTCCGGAGCTTTTCATTCATCGGAGTTCGCAGTCTTTTCAGTAACTGGTAAGAACTTCCCGTAATTGGCATGAGAGTTTCCGACGCTGGGACAGCCAGCACAGTTTTAATAACAACGAGCGTAGTCACATTTCTCCTTGGCCAGGTAGAGAGATAACTTCAAATTAAGCTGACACCGGGAACTCCTCGGCTTCCGGAGCCCAGAGGCCATCTTCCTCCCAATCTCACAGAGTTGGGACACTGTCGCAAAATGTACGCTGGTGCGGCGGCCACAGGCACACACCACAGTCGCCACTTCAGTCACACGCTACGGCGTATGAATACGATGAGTGTGCAGCAAACACACGTGTCCTGGAGAGGGATTCACGAATTTGCTGAATTCCGGACTGGCACAATTGAATTTACACTGTCAGCTCACCTGACTTACTATGCGCTTAGGCGCTGGAATAGGTGCATACTTTTAATGCCCTGGGTCTCTTGTTTATGGTTTGGTTATCAAACCCATTGATAGTTAGCATTCACAATGATTAATGTTTAGGTGGGTGCTTTTAGCCATTTATTCGCAATACTATTTCCATGTACTCATGCCAAAGTATACATCAGTGAATCTTATTAATCACTGTGCATTCTATTCTGACTGTAAATTCGGTCTCCGTTTATAAACGATATTTGGATTTTTGTCAAAAATTTAACATGTCTTCTATATTATTTTCATTCTTTAACCCTTCTTTAATATATCTGAGTGAGCTACTGACCCGTGTTGTCGCGTTTGTAGGGCCACCTCTATCGTCAACCAAGAGCGCTGTAGTTTCTCTTGTGTTACCCATCGTTAATTAATTTTACTTGACTTCGTGGGTGGCGCGACCTGTTTACTAATTGGATTACCACTGACGTGTGTTACCATCGTTATAGGGGTAAGTCAGCACCCAACCCTAGTCATTCTCAGCAGAGACTTGTTTTATTATTTTACTTGTTGAACGGGTTCCATATGATACCACACTTTCAAGTGCCGGCATAATTTTGTTTTGGTTCCTCTAGAAACGCCATACAGCGCTGCGGCGCGGGGATTCAATGTGCTTGAAGACTGTAGACATGAACCTGCAAATAAACAAAAAATTACTTACGTAATTTAATTTTTAGGAATTTACGATGAAATTGATAGTAGAAATTTATCGAATCCGTCTAGCGATGAAAGATGTGGCAAATGGGTTTAGATGAGCTCATGTTTCTACCACCATTTTAGACCACTCCTATGGAATCGCTAATTGCCAAGATAAGCTAAATCATTGGTGTACGGTAGTACGTAAGATCAGTCCTAACACATGCATTAGACTCATACAGCCTGACAAAGACTGATTCACCGCCCGCTGTAGGCTTCTTATAAGGACACACTATAATTTGGGCTATGATTCGGGTAATACGCCGTTATGACATTCTGGGTGTACAGCTTTTAGACTTTGGCACGCACAGATTGTGACTTGCTCCGCACCACTCCGGTTGCATCATAATAAATTATGTGTGAATTCCTAAGGGACCAAACTGCTCAGGACATCGGTCCACGCACTTACTATTTAAACCAACTTATGTTAAGAAGGACACACACACACACACACACACACACACACACACACACACACACACACAAACACACATGCGCGAGCGCGAGCGCGCGCACACACACACACACACACACACACACACACACACACACATGCCCGATAGAGGACTCGAACCTCCGGCAGGAAGGGCTGCGCAATCCGTGCATGGCGCCCTTAAACGCGTGGCCACTCCGCGGGGCGGCCGCTTGATTCCCGAGGGCGAAACAGTGTACACGGGAGTGCTTAAGAGTGCTGTGAGACACTTTTTTGATGCTGGTAAAGTCCTTTGTTCAGTGTGTGAAGGTTTGTGATTTCTAATGTGCAGCTGCGCCAGATAGTCTTTTGCTTTGAAGACTTTTATTTTGCGATTCGGAAGGGCTGTGTAAATGAATAAACAAATGAGTGCGTCATGAAAGAAGTAGCGTAGTGGTGTTCGGTTTTTATCATCTCCGTTGTGCGTTATTTTCTTTGGATTTTAATTCTGGCACTGCTAAAATGAACTATATAGCGCTATTCTTAAACGTCTTTCACACGAATAAATTGTAAATCGAAAATCTTTAACTTCAGGGTGCTAAGACATATTTAAATTGCTCACAGGCGTATATATAGTTGCATAATTTCAATAGGAAAGTACCGATAAAATAATACTGTACTTTAATGTGCATTAGGTAGACGTATTACATACTCATATCACCGTTTTTACGATAGATAACGTGTGTTCTGGAACAAGATTTGAAGCCAAGTTGGGCAGATGTGACCACTTTCCCCCATGTCCCCCGCAGCTTTCAAACTCCCGCGTATAGAGGGCTCCGTTCTCACTCCCATGTACAGTAGTTCGCTCTAGGGCAGTACTTTCTGAAATGGGGCGGAGAGAGTGACAGACAAACGGTGTTCGCGAAAGTATAAAAGCTCTAGTTTCAAAAGCTAACTGTAAGAATTATAGCCCAAATTTTCTTTCGGCTTTAACAGTTGTAGCTGTTATATCACATGTATACTTCCTTCTCCTAAAACATGAAGTTGATGATGTTTCCCTGTAAAAGGAAGTACTTGATGTAAATGATTCAGAAAATAAAAGTGGACAAATTAGAAAAAGAGCATATGTAAGAGATGAGATAGCCGTTATTGGTGTCACACTGCTAGAGCAAGCCAGAAGGCTCAATCGTAAGTGTTTGGTTACATGTTATGGATGGGGTCAAAGAGAAGTGCTCGAGTGAATCAGGAGAATGGTCAACACGGTCGGTTACGCCACTCGTTATTGCAATCCGCTGCATTAGACTTTATGTTTTGAAACTTCAATGCGCTCTGATTGTGGTCGTCTATGTTGCGGAGTGGAATCTCTCGGATACACAGGGTGTTTCTGTAATAGCGTGCAAGAATGTTACATAGAGGATGCTCCACCGAACAATTTGAGGTGGGGAACCTGGGATCGAAGAAGCCGGTTTACTGAGATGTTATTGTTGTTGATGTTGTGGTCTTCAGTCCTGAGACTGGTTTGATGCAGCTCTCCATGCTACTCTATCCTGTGCAAGCTTCTTCGTCTCCCAGTACTTACTGCAACCTACCTCCTTCTGAATCTGCTTAGTGTAGTCATCTCTTGGTCTTCCTCTACGATTTTTACCCACCACGCTGCCCTCCAATGCTAAATTTGCGAACCCTTGATGCCTGAGAACGTGTCCTACTAACCGGTCCCTTCTTCCTGTCAAGTTGGGCCACAAACTCCTCTTCTCCCCAATTCTATTCAATAGCTCCTCATCAGTTGTGTGATGTACCCATCTAATATTCAGCATTCTTCTGTAGCACCACATTTCGAAAGCTTTTATTCTCTTCTTGTCTAAACTATTTATCGTCCACATTTCACTTCCATACACGACTAAACTCCATACAAATGCTTTCAGAAACGAGTTCCTGACACTTAATTCTATACTCGATGTTAACAAATTTCTCTTCTTCAGAAACGCTTTCCTTGCCGTCGACTGTTTACATTTTATATCCTCCCTACGTCGACCATCATCAGTTATTTTTCTCCCCAAATAGCAAAACTCCTTTACTACTTTAAATGTCACATTTCCTAATCTAATCCCCTCAGCATCACCCGATTTAATTTGACTACATTCCACTATCCACGTTTTGCTTTTGTTGATGTTCATCTTATATCCTCCTTTCAAGACACTGTTCATGCCGTTCAACTGCCCTTCCACGTCCTTTGCTGTCTCTGACAGAATTACAATGTCATCGGCGAACCTCAAACTTTTTATTTCTTCTCCATGGATTTTAATACTTACTCCGATTTTTTCTTTTGTTTCCTTTACTGCTTGCGCAATATACAATTGAATAAAATCGGGGAGAGATAACGGGAGTAAACTCACATTACTGTGTACTTTTTTGTTTACATTAGTTCCAGTTATCTGCAAGCTCCGTCATTGACACAATGAACGTACCATTTGTACTGTATCTTACAAAGTGTGCTGCGACTGACAGCCATCAACCTCAATGCAAACATGATTCTGACGCTCCCTGACAAATAGGCCTTTTGTGTTTCGAATCACATCACAGGCAGCTACAATTCTCCCAGGCAATGAACCATTCTCCTACATTCGTCGTTAGAGAGAAATAAACACTCTTCGTGACTGGTGATGCCTTTTCCCTGCACACTCATTCAGCAGCGAGAGCATGATGATGATGATGATGTTTGGTTTGTGGGGCGCTCAACTGCGTGGTTATCAGCGCCCGTACAATTATCCAATCTTTGCTCAGTCCAATTTCGCCACATTCCTGGATGATGATGAAATGATGAGGACAACACAAACACCCAGTCATCTCGAGGCAGGTGAAAATCCCTGACCCCGCCGGGGATCGAACCCGGGACCCCGTGCTCGGGAAGCGAGAACGCTACCGCGAGACCACGAGCGGCGGACAGCGAGAGCATGGCAACGTACTTCCCCATACACAATGCGCGTGTCGGTGAATTGTGCATCAGCGTACCTGTGCTGCTCCTTTGTACTGTACTGTACGTCTCTGTATAACAATAAGTAGTGAATGGCTTTTCGTTGATTCATAGCATCTTATGTCATGGGACAATGTAAATGCGATACAACAGAGCCACCTTATGGACAAGTAAAGTAAACAAAACCAGCATCATGACTTGCTGGTAATCAGGCTCATCCTCCTTGTTTCCTTGGAGGAAAAAAAGAATATACATGTATGTTAAGACCACAGCACGTATAGACTGGTATCCGTCTTAGTTGTAAGTAGGCTGAAAAACAGTGACGCTAGGCAAAGTGGTGACAAGTTTACTTCCGTTTCTCCTTATGCTGGATTCTCCGACCCCAGGTTCCCTGTCTTAAATTGTTCAGTGGAGCATTCTCTATTTTCCGCTACATTTTTGAACGCTCTTTTGGAAACACAATGCGTGTCAAAGAGTGTACATTCAGGTCCCGTCGTTCACGAGTGGCCGTCGAAGTAGTGGCTGCCACGTCGGCCGCCGGGCCGTGCAGTGTGTTGAACAAGTGAGCGTGCTGCTCGGTCACTCCGATTTCTCACATATTTGCGGCTCTAAGTGAATCTCATCGGGTCCTATATAGAGGGGCATGTGGTCAGAACACCTTTTACCCGGTCGTTGTCGAGTTCCTTGACGCTGGATTCATTACTAACCAGTCGAATAGCTCCTTAGTTATCCTCACGAGGCCGAGTGCACCCCTAACCGGTCCTAGAAGTAATGAAAGTACAGGAATTCTAAACCTGGTCCCTCGCATGACAGTCAGCCGCGCAACCTCTCAGCTACAGATACGGACAAGCCTCGGCAACCAAACATACAAAAGATCCGATTCATAGAGTGCGGTGCTCCAGATCTACATTCCAAGAAATTTAATCCTCAAAATAAGGCTTACGACTGACTGTAATGGACTACTTTTAGCGACAGATGCCCTCCGTATCTGTGTTAGCTTGCTTCTCATTTCCTCCTTGTTTCGGCTATCCTGCGTTATTTTGCGTCAAAGAGAGAAGAACACTTCATCTATTTGCACGGCAACCAACTGTAACGCTAAGCCCTTCATCGGTAATCGCACTGTTGACGTGAAATATTAATGGCCGTCGCACCAATTTCAAAACTGCGGCTGCATGTAATAATCCAGACTTCGTTACTGGCGGACGTTTCTTGGAAAAGTTGTATCACGTGTGAACAAGAATTATTGTGATACTTTCTTATGTCTTCATTCCAGTGCAGTACGACAGTTGTGTAAGAACGTGATCTGTAACTGGAAGAAAGACAAAAGCGCATCCTTGGAGGATTGTGAATTTTACTATCACAGTATTGGAACTCGTGAAGAAGACATGCAGGCCTCTATTGTGCGGATTAAATTTTGAATGCTCTTCGCACCAAGAGTTAATGTAAAGTTAGGTGCCGCGTTCTTTCGCCTCGCCTCTCGGACGCCCATGAGGTCCTCGTCCGATAACTACACTTCAGCTTCAGCAGAGTTGTGCAACATCTCCAGTAGCAGATGGACACGTAATTCCGTCATGGGGTGGACAGTGCTCGCCGCTTTCCCGATAATTTACTCATAATTACTGTTTCCCGCAGTGGTAAGCTGGCTTCTAGGCAGTCTGCACAAGTCACTTCTGTGTCGTTCTGTCTAGGTGGGCGCTGTGGTTGCTGAACCTACGCTCCCATGTGTTTGTTTGACGTGGGTGTCATCCTCAATTATATACTAGCCTGACAAGCCTAAATTTACATTTTCGTAATAATTTGGTGGCACCTTATGATGAAGCTTGAATTTCGAAACCTGTAGTGGAATAAATTTAGAAAATTACTAGCAACTGAAGCAGATTTTTATGCTATAAATATGTTACTCAGTTGTGGATGTTCACCTGATCAAATATCTTGTTTAGTTCGTGAATCTCTAAGTTAATTCAAATTAATGTGCGTGTGTGTGTGTGTGAGTGTGTGTGTGTGTGTGTGTGTGTGTGTGTGTGTGTGTGTAGTCTTTGGTTACAATGACTATCTCAATGGCAAGTCCAACAAAGCTAGCATAAAACATAATAGAACATACTGAGCCACACTGCTGCTGACGTTGGTTCGGTTTGTAGGTTTCCGTCCCCTGTTGGATGCCAGGCAGTATCGTTTAGCTGACATGATTGCGGTTGTTTGTCTTCTCGTGTTGACTGGCGCCACGACGTTCGCAAGCGTAGAATGTTCGCTAGTGGCAGCAGCGGCACTTATCGATATGTAGTAACTGTGGTCCAATCTTTGGGGCGACGTTGTTGTTCTTCCAAGTCGTGTAAGTGTGCAGATCCGGTGTATGTAAGTGGGGGGGTGGGGGGGTGGGGGGGGCGGTACTCAGGGGGAGCCACGTCCGCGCAGTGCAAGAACACACCGGGACTGCTGTCAGCGCACGTGGACTGCCGGATCGAAGGCCTGTGGCCACGAGGGTGCTCGACCTCGTCGTAAACCTGATCCTGCAAGCTTTAGATTGAGTGCATTTCGGTTCAAATAGAGAAACCTCCACCATTGTGAGATCTCGCGATTCTCCAGTGACCTGGGTTCGTGCTGATGCTGCTTGCCAAGGTGAACAGCAGCGAGTGGAGTGCTTGGGGAAGGCGGATCTGATTAGCTTTCCAAAACTTCTAATTACTATTTATTGCATTCAGTTTGTTACTATTTGTAAAGTCCAACCAGCGGTATTTTTCCTGCTTCAGGGCGGCTAACACACCATTTACCTGCCCTGGGGATGAGTGTGCGTTTCCTCGCATTGCCGCTTCTGTCCGGTAAGGCGTGTAGTTTTGACAGCTTTCTTGATTGTAGGTTGGTTGGCGATTTTTCTACTCTGGTGGTAGGGATTCCTTTCTCGTTCCAGGCGCTGTAAGCACAGTATTCTGCGGGTGGAGTCCAGCCCGCCGGTTCCGGCTTCGGTGTATTTTTACATCTTTGCATTTGGTTTATTGGACGTCAAGTAGCTTCAGCAAGATTATCGTTAGTCATTCGTTAGACTGCCAGTAGTCTGAGTTACCATCTTGTGAAGTGAATGCAACTCTTGGCTGCCTATCTCATCGCTCGCGAAAGTGGTTTTTTTTTTTTTTTTTTTTTTTTTTTTTTTTTTTTTTTTTTTTTTTTCAGACCTTCTCAGAGGTCGATTGCTGGTGCACCATTTTACCCAACTACACATGGAGAACACAAAAAGTTAATGACGCACTGCAGACACATATAGGGACAAAGAAGAACCACAGTTTGATTAACCAATGTAAAGTATATTGAGTAGCAAAATAAAGTAGGATGGTTAGCGAAACTAGGTAGTATAGTGCTGAGCGATATGTAACTCAAGTAGATGAAGAGCATGAGCGACCACTATTCACGAAATAGGTGAGTAGGCCGAAGAATTGAAATTACGATAGGAACAGAAAAACAATAACTAAGTACTATCTCTCAGAAAACTGAGGAACGTACTACGAAAAAGACAAATTTAGCAACAAGTACAGATTTTTCGTAAACAATAAAGAAACGCTCAAATCAATAGTAGTCAACACCAGAAACAAGGTGCGAGGTCAGTTCTCACAAATCGGAAGAAAAGTTAAACGAGGTGGTGACGGTAATGATTTGGATGTTGTCTCACAGACAATTTAGATGGACATCGGAATTCATGGCACGTAGGTCACCTTCTTTGGAAACTAAATTCATCTCGCAGGCTGAATAGTGGACCCTCAAGGTGACGCAACGAAGAGTATTTAAGTACAGCGAAGAAAGATAATTTATATTAAAAGCATTTCCTGACAGGCAGGAAATTTAACGTGTTCCGAAACTCTCGCAAAGAGAAGAAACAAAAGTTTAAAATGTTTGCAGTAAATACTTCACTTTGTATATACGTAAATGGCCATATTGTTGTACCCAAATGGCTGTTTATTTGATTAAGAAATGTACTGCTGTGATTTTACTATTATACTGCAAGTCTCACGTATTGCATAGTACAGAGTATGTGGTATGTAGTAGCCAGAACTTTGCTGTGTATTTAGATACTTTTCTACATGTTTAAGGAATGTAAATCTACAAAGAAGGTAACAGTAAAAAATCTATTTTAAAGTTCGTTACACAGAATAAACTAACTGTCGGCAGCTAATCTAAGTGCCTGAGAAGAAAGAAAGATATTAAGACTTACATGACTGAAGACAAGCAAAGAAAGAGAACATACAGAACCCTTTTACCTTCTTCTTCTAATAGAAGCACTACTTTTGAACTTACCTGTTAAATTAATTTTTACCTGCTGTGGCATAGTTTAAGTTCTAACGTGACAAAATGACCTGATGTGGCTACATTTACTTGTTATAATAATCTTTAACAACAAAAGTTGACTTAATATTTTCACAGTGAACCCCTGAACTGACAACTTTTAACCGCATCTCGCAATTGGACTATAGCTACCATCGCTGGAAGCTATATATATGTATATAATTATTTCTCGATATATAACTTTGTTTATATTTTTCCATTATGCAGATGTTTGTCAGAACAACGTATTCTCTACAATCACACAACAAACGCATCTCGCATGAATACCTCACTGTATCGTAATTGTGTATTTATTTAATGAATAGTTTACTAGTTTTCCAGCAACTTCATGAAATGTTGATTGCAAGTGCTATGAAAAAAATTCCTAATTTTAAAGTGATGAGTCACATTTGTTAACAGACACCACAATTGAAAGGAGAACCAAAAGACGCTTCTGTCAAGAAGACATAAGTAATTGTTTAAACAATATCTAACAACAACCTATTGTCATTTATCGTGAAGAAACTTGCGCGATACTGCTGGATTATTTATTTATAAACCACCTATTAGTTACATTTAAAGTAAGTTATCTTAGCGTATCCGTATGTTAATGAGATTTCTTTATTTGATTATTGGTGTAATATATTGGTTTACAAAAGGAAGAGGACAGGTTGAGTCAAATGAAGCCTGCAGAACGTAAGGGCAATGTATTCCTGATGGGGACAGCCTTCAGCCAATTGAAAAGCAAACAGAAAAAGAATTATATGGAAGCCAGGTGAAGACTGCGACTTTTCGAGGTAAGAACTCAAGGGAGCGATTTCGGACACTTCAACATTTATGATGCAAGGAGGCAGCTGCCTATGGTACTGTGTGTTTTTTGATGGAGTGAGTGATAGGTTCTGGGTGGTAAACGACCTCTACCATACTGTAATTTCTCGAGTTACTTCATATTTTAAGAGCTCAGCATGTGTTCCCGAATAGGATTCTAACTTCCTCTGCTTTTATAACGGAATACGATAGACATGTTATGAGTTACTATTCTTTGCAATATGTGTGATATTTCGTGTATTGTAAATACAAAATGGATCTTGCTACGATACTCGTAATGTTCTCAATGCAACCTTATTGTCTGTGATAAGGGAATTTCCTGTCTTTAATGTAACTGAATGTTGTAGGAACGCTTTCCCGTTAGTTTCAGGTATCCGTTCTCGAATGGATATAATTAAACATTATTCTCTGTCGTTTGTATCAATTACAGCTGCTAAAATAGGACCCTGGGTATTAAATTATTCTTTTATCTTTTATTCTCTACTTCCGTGTATTTTATGGGTTGGGACACAATGCAACATTCTCCTTACGAATCTTTCACCCTGAGAGTTTAACGCATTGTACGACTTGAAGAAAGACATGCGAGGACCCCGATTTCAGAAGGACAAGGAAGTGCAAAAGTGTGTGCGGTTATGGATCCGTCAGTGGGCAGAAGCATTACAAAAAAAGAATGATTGATCATCTCATCTCCGAGTGTGATATAGGTCTTGACATCTGATTTGAATGGATCTACTGCATGGTCCCATTATAGCATGTGTGCGGATTTAGTTTGACTGCCCCTATTACCATTCAGAGGACAAAATCTATTCAGGGGTATTTGAAACAAAGGGTTTAAAATAAATGTTACTTGAAATCCATCTTGATTGCAAATTTTTTTATTCATATGACCGGTTTCGGTTCATTCAGAACCATCTTCATATCTGATATTTCAGAGCGTGTGAAAGTTGCTGGATCTGGACGAGTTACTCCTGTAACTGAAATATCAAATGTGAAGATGGTTCTGAATGAACCGAAACCGGTCATATGAATAAAAAATTAGCAATCAAGCCGGATTTCAAGTAACATTGTAAAATCACTGATTGCTGTTATCCCATAAGACATTAAGTCTGTTTTTGCAGATGTAAAATAAGGCACCAGATTGTTGAAATTGTTCTGTAATAATAGACATCGCTACAGTATTCGAATTTACACTAGCAAAGTAAATGTTAAAAAAAAATATAATAAGAAATACTATGAATTTTTGTCCATATATTATATACCGATAAATGGTATTCCAGTGTAATTTTGGCAAGGAGAGTCATGAAAATGATTACACACACACACACAGACATACACACACACACACAGACATATATATATATATATATATATATATATATATATATATATATATATATATATATATATATATGTGTGTGTGTGTGTGTGTGTGTGTGTGTGTGTGTGTGTGTGTTCATTTATATATAGTTAGTTCCCTTAGACTAACTGGTAAAGTAATTCCCAAAGTAATTGTGACGACCAAATTTAAATGCGGGCTTTTGATTGCAAAAGAAAATAATCAAGGAATTACGGCTCTGAAATGCCAGACAAGTGAGTCATTGCAGTTTTTCCGCCGGACATTCGAGTGAAATCGGAAACGTTATATTCAAAAGAAGCGTTTACCGAAAAATTCCTGAATATAATTAAGATTAAGCTGCTAGAGACCTTGCTGACCAGATGAGTGCACATAGCATTCCATTGACAAAACAGTGAAATGATATCGAACGTCAGAATTCTATCTGTTTTTGAATGCCACTGTTGTGAATGCGCTACATGTATTCCAAGTATCAGAATATTTTCGTATCCATTGGTAATTTGTAGACGCTCTCACACGACGTTCACATGAAGCAACACCAGTCAGTGTCGACACACTATGAAGCAAACGCCATATGAAAAGAAAGAAAAAAAAATCGAAAATGAGATATTCACTCTGCAGCGGAGTGTGCGCTGATATGAAACTTCCTGACAGATTAAAACTGTTTGCCCGACCGAGACTCGAACTCGGGACCTTTGCCTTTCGCGGGCAAATGCTGTACCATCTTTTTTTTATTTAAAAATCTCATTTTGTTCGGTTTTGTTTGTTGAATCTGCACGGGGCGGACGTCGTAAGACATCCATTTAAGTTCGTTGTTGATCGATGAACTCAGTTTTTTTTATTACAGAGGGCGGCTAACCCTCTGACCGAACACGCTGAGCTACCGTACCGGCTGGCCATCTGAGCTACCGAAGCACGACTCACGCCCAGTACTCTCAGCTTTACTTCTGCCAGTACCTCGTCTCCTATATATTGTTCTGAATGCAACAAGACAAACACACTCGGAGGAATGCAGGTAGAAAATTAACTAAGCACGTGATGACCTTTCATAACACGTACAAATCTAAACTCAGAAAATGAGTTTTTAATTTCAGAAAGGAATAAGTACTTTTCATAAAATTAATGTTTTAAATCAAAGTTAGCTATTGAATTCTTCTATTTATTGAATAAAGAAAGATGGTTTTCCAAATGTGTAACATGAATAATACGAAACTAAATTATAAAATATTAGCTCATACCATCACCTTTTCAGGAAAGAAACCAAGAAAGCCTCCTGAAGCAGAAAGAGGGCGAAGCATGTGAGACCGCCACTCTTAGTTTCTTTTGTGTACACGAAATTTTCACTATTACTCAAATACTTTTATCATCAACTTTGACATTACTACTATCATTCATAACATTACAACTATTACTTCTAATATTATTATTTCAGTTCTAATAGTATTAAATTCCGGTACATTGCTCTGGAAATACGTCTGCGTCTTGCAGATAATAGATACGTATGTTACATATGTATTCACATAAGAAATTTTAAAAGAAAATGAAGGATAGCATTGATATTTCTTAAACTTTCCTGTTTAGGACAAAGGCAGTAACTCCATTTCTCCTGTCCAATGCTTTGATACTCTTTGGTCGGGCTTTCTTATAATTTTAGACGTCATTGGTCCATTATACGTGTGTTCCAGTTCACCATACGAGGGCGAACAAATGAGTCCTCAGGTTCCTTCACGGATCGGGTCTTAACTGGACATTTCGTTGTACGTTATTAAAAAAAAAATCTTTCGTATCGTATACCATTTCGTGCCAAAGTCTCTCCACAGTGAAAGATGATGATTTCATGAATTTGCAGTCTGCTTATCAAATACTCTTGTGTTTCCATGCTCTGTTTCAAATTCCACAAACCAACGTTCTTATAACATTCTATGTATGACCGACTTCATTGTGAAAATGTGATCTTGTTGTATCTCAATTCATGGATGTTTAATGAACGATATAGTGCATGGAGCGAAATATTATGATTCCTTTTTCCCCCTCTTCAGAATCACAAAACACTTTAAAAACTTCAACATTATTGTGTAGATACTTCATAACAACGTTTTGTGTAGATACTTCATAACGAAGTAAAAATAAATGACGCTACCTCAGTACGACGTCTCCTAGCAATACTCTCATGGTGCGCATAGAAAACCGTCTGTCCCGTGAGGACGAAGTGAAAGATCAGTAAATACCTTAATAGCTGACACCTATAGTACACGTCGTTCGTAGTTGCATTATGTTTTGAGAAACATTTAACAGAATATGAACAAATTGCTTCCTTCTTTTTGGTTTTCGTAGCTTTGTGTCTTGTTCCTCTATTGCGTTAGTAGAATGTTTCAGCTTTTCTTTTGTGAATATTATTCACGTTTGTTAACTTCTCAATTTCTTCTTTATCTTTAAGGTAGGAAACGCAAAAAAACAGATTCGACTTTAATGCAATTTATTTACCGTTGTTTTTCAATCCAGGAGCATATTCACGGTACTGTACAGAGACAAAACAAAAACTACATTAAAATACAGTCAACAATATGATCTGCAAGGCAGCAAGGTAACAAACTGCGATAACAGCATCCATGAGAAGGTACTTACTTCAAAAATGCAATGAGAAATCATCATTTCGTGTCATACATTTTTCAAATTCCAGTGAACATAACTTTGGTCAAGTAGTACATTCTGAACAGAATAACTTTGTCAAATACAGGCATTAATCACTAAAAATAAAGATGTTAAACCGGCTCAAGATAGTCAACAACAGAATGCCTTTTCATCAAACTATCATAGTGAACTGTATTTATGTACACTGCTTTTAATTTAGTTGAGAATTTATTACAGTGAGTGCACGTGAAACTTAGTGTATCTTTGGAAACATGATGTGTAGGGTGTTCTTTACCATCAAAAACATGTTCTTTCTATTCAGATCTTCAGGCACGTAGGTGTTTCTAATCTTATACGCTATAATGGCTATGTAGACCTATAAAATTGCTTGTAAGACTGTAAATCAACGATACCAAGCGTAAATAAACCCTTGAGTAAACTGTATTAATTTCTATTTCATGCTGCTAATTGAGAGTCGATTCTATGGTGAATCTAATGACTTCTCAGATTCAGTTTGAGAAAAACAGCAACTTGAAAGGTGGCTACACTGAGTCACAGCGCCAGAGATTGCGCCAAAGAGTATTATTCAGCCGCCTCCACTGGCAGTACATGTTGAGATGTGGTAGAGAGTGCTTGTCGAGAAGTCGTCGTGGAGAGTGCTTATTGAGAAGTGGGCAGTAGGAGTTCCGATGTAGCCGTGACTAGTTGTGAGCATGTTGTATGCAGTTATTCTGATGGGCTGGACAGCCGATGCTGTTCGATTGCGGATGTTGTAACGATCAGAGTGTGTGTTTCGTCAATATATATGAAGGTAATAAATTTTTTTTATTTTTATTTCAAATGTCTTAAACAATAACGCCTCTTGGTCGCAGGTTCAGTCAACAAAGCATCTGGCGTGTGTTCATGTATTAGAGTGTGATTCTGGTTTCTTTGTGCAAGTATAGTATTTCAGTTTTACTTAATTAATTCAGTGTAAATGGTATTTAAAATACCTTGTTTTATTGAGGAAGAACCGTGCCAGATGTGTACGTTGAATCACACTTCCACACACAGAACAGCTACATTTGTGCTTTATTGTTTCGTAGCTTTTATAGTTGCTGGGGCCTTAATTAATTATTTGTGTTAACGGAAGTTTTGTTTCATTCTTTGTTGTTATTCTATGCAGTCAGATTGAGTACTAATACTAGTCAGGGCCAACCGGTTACGAGACTCCGTAATCGGACAAACAGCTACAAATATTAAAAATTATTTGCATTATATTTAATTAAGCCCCCATGCACGTGGCGACCGCTGCTTCGGATCGTCCCTTGGAATTCTTTTGATTGTAAAAATAGCAGACAGTAATATTGTTGAAGTAATTTGTAGTTTAGTAATTGTAGTCTATATTGCATGTGTAGATTTCGGAATGAACATTTGTAGCTGTCTTGTCTTTCTTCTAATGGTATTTTTGCAGAATTTAATTTTTGATGTCTTGAATACGCGTTTGACAATTTTGTGCAATTATGAAGATTTCAATTGTACATTAATCGTGTTTGAGGGAAGCATTTCGTGTAAATGGTATTGTTGGAGATTAAGTGTCATTGTCTGTAATTTTCGTATAGTGACGAGTTTTGTATGTTTTGCGGGAAATGTTAGAGGCGAAAAGAATTTCGAACCAGTTAATATGGAGCTGTTGATGGGTGCTATATTAAATTTGGGATCACGGATGGGAACAATAAAAACACAGTTAGACTCACAGCGATCGCAGTTAGGATTGGAATTAAAAACAGAGATGGGAACTTTGGCAACACGGTTAGACTCACAAATAGGAACAATTAAAACAGAGCTAGGAAGAATTAAAACTGATATGGGAACAATGGAAACACGGTTAGACTCACGAATAGGGACATGTTTCAAAAACATGAAAGATGAATTAAAGAAAGAAATTAGAGAGGAAGTACAACGGATTTTGAATGCTCACGATAATAGATTAATTTCAATAGAAGTCAGACAAAAGGAACAGGATAGAGAACAGGAAGAAAGAGATCGCGTGATAGTACAAAAATTTTCAGAGTTAAATTTACAACGTGCACACGATAACGAAGAAATATTTGAAAGAATCGAGGAATCCGTGCCAAATGACAGAATAAATAACCTAACACAACAGTATGAACAGTTAACTCTTAAATGTGTCAATGCTGAAACCCGAGTCGCGACCCTTACGGAAGACGTAAATAAACAGAAAGAACAAATAGGTGACTTATGGGAAAGAGTTGAGGAGATCGCAGATAAATTGACAAGTCTTAGTTTAAATGGGGACAGAGATTCAGATGATACAGGTCCATTGCCATTTGCAGAAACCGAATAGTACCAGAACATAACTAAGCATGTTGAAAATCAGGGAGAATTTAATGAACGCGTCAAAAGGGAATTTGAGGCATCATGAAAGCAAGTCAAACAAATGGAAGATGAAATCGTTGGAAAAGACAGTAGAAGAAATTTAGAATCACAGATAGCAGAGGGGTTTGAAGAAAATAATTTGTTTCATTTACGAGATGCAACAAGAGAGCGCCAGGCGCGCGAACTTGACAATAATCGACATTGGGACTGGGACAGACGCGGTAGGTCTTTGTCGCCACGAGGAGAAAACTTTGACTATAAACACTTCTTAACTGTTCGGAAACTTAAGATCTTTCGCAATTCTAAGAACGACATGCATCCATGTTCATGGTTAGATCAATTTATGCACGCACTTCCACCAAATTGGGCAATAAGTCACAAACTGGAATTTATGTGCGGCTATTAAAGTCCTCAGGGGATTCACTATGCTAAGCGAATATGTGCCTTAGCATGCACAGGGCCCCGAGCTGTAGTGGTGCTATTTCCCTTTTAGTTTTCTGCACCGCTGCCTACTCTTCTACTATTCTTTGTATCTATCAAAACAACTCTTCAACTATCAATCTATCTAGAGAGTCGGTAAAGAATAACTGGATATGACTATTTTACCCAAAAGTGATTTCGGAAATTACCGTTTGGACTTACCGTATCTTCAGCAGCATTCATTCGTAGTGTAAACGAAAATTAACCTGTTTATCTTCGTGACAATATTACTTCATATGTTGACGATATTCTTATTGCTAAACGTTCTTGGAGCGAGCATAACAAAATTTTGGATTCATTATTACGTATTTTTGCAAGAGTTGTCGTTTCAGTGAACTTGGAACAATCTGAATTTGGTCGTTCTCAGGTGAAATTTCTTGGTCATATTATTTCTACAGAAGGTATTCTTCCTGATTCAGAGAAACTAGATGCTATTTGTAATTATGCTGTTCCTACCACAAAACGTGATGTTCGTAGTTTCCTTGGTGTGTCTAATTTTCTTAGACGCTTTGTTAAATTGGACAATTTGGCCACACCTCGTTTTTGCGAACTATTTGGAAAGTTCTATTTAAACGAATATCGGTTGACAACTCTTTTTGGTTAGTTTGTATTCCTGATGAGTGAGTTAATAAATTGATTTGGTATACACATTTCAGTTATGCACACTTTGGTCCCAGAAAATGCTTTCATAAATTACGAGAAAATTGCTACTTCAGTAATATGAAAAAACGTATTCGATCTGTTCTTTCCAAACGCAAATTATGTCGAAAGGCTAAGCCGCCAACTGTTTTTCACAGAGCACCGTTGTTTCCTATCATTACAGCGAAATTAAAGGAGACGGCTACAGTCGATTTGTTCGGTCCAGTGGTTCGTTCTACTAATGGTTTTGCGTACATTTTAGTAGCAGTGGAATTGACATCAAAATATTTGTGTTTTACACCTTTACGCAAAGCAACAGCTCGTTCAGTTTCTAACGCTTTCTTCAAACATTTTCTTAAAGAAGTGGGTCATGTTGGTAAGGTTATATCAGATAATGGATCACAGTTTCGCTCTAAAATTAGGCTTCGTACTCTACTGCGTCATAAAATTAAACCAATTTTCATTTCGCTTTTTCACCCTCAATCTAACGCTTCAGAGAGATGGATGAAGGAAATCAATAAATTGTGTCGTCTTTCTTGTCATCAGAATCACAGAACGTGGGATCAGTATCTTCATATTTTTCAAAACATTCTGAATGAACTCTCTAATGATTCAACTTCTTTACCGCCGATATTGATATTAAATAATAAAGAACCGACAATTCGCATTTCTGAAATCGTTCCTTTTCCGCCTACACGGAAACTGCGGCATTCTGAAGTTGTCAACCTGGCTCTAGGAAATATTGCGTCTGCGGCTGCTAGAAGAGAGAAATCAGCTAAGCGTCCTGGTCGATTAAAAACCTTGTCAGTTGGTCAAAAAGTGTTAATTAAGTCTCACCGTTTGTCTCACAAAGGAATAGGCTTGTGTCGCAAATTTTTTCTGCTTTATAACGGTCCATATAGAGTTCGCAAAATCATTCATGAAAACACTGTCGAAGTAGAAACTCTTAAATCTCGGCGCTCTAAGGGAACACATAATATATCGAACGTTAAAATTTTTGTGGAGTGACTTACTTTTGAGAGACTAACAGTTACATGTAAACACGCAGAGAATACAAGGATACCGCGCCGTGTTCCGGCGGCGGCACATATTCAGAGCAACAATCAAGTCTGCGCACCGCACAAGGCAGTCGTTGACCGCAAACAATTACTTCCTACGTCACGCGAGCGCTCAGTGTGAATGCACTGACAGCCGTAAACAAATACACAGTCTAATATCTCCGAATAAATTCAGTATAAAGCTATAGTGACTTGATAAATTATGTTATTAACGTTCAGTATTTTTCAGGATACGGTTGTACAAAAATATTTAAGAACTTCAGGTAAATTCTGTGTGTGTCCGACGTTAAGAGAAAATTTCAGGAAGAATGTAATTTCGATGAAGAAAGTAATAAACTAAAAACGTAACTATTAATTGAGTTTATTTTTCAGGTAACATATTTCCACTTGGTACGTACTTTAGACGTAATTTCCTGCTCGCGATTACGTGATTCATACTTCGTGTTAACTGATATTGACAATGATTGATTAATGAACAGGGTTGTTACTTATGTATATTATGCATCGCTCGGTTGCTATGCTTTTTCACTGATGTCACATTTTTTTATTATGTGTCTGCTGTACTTATTTATTTAAATTATAATTGTCACCTGATTAGTTGTGCTGATATGGTTATGTATGTAAGTTATACTTTGTGATTTATCTGCTTGCGCCTTCATGTTTACTAATTACGATTACATATGAACATTAATTTGCTTATGCTGATATGATGCTAATGACCTGTTTATTATGTAAGATACATATTTGCTGCTTTGCGCATGGATTGCATATTTATACATTTCTGTTTGTTGTCATAATTATTCTTTAATTTGGTATATAGAAATGCTGATATACTGTGTACGAACATAGAGTTTAGGTCACACTATGGTATTAATAATAGATGGTTCGCTTGCCAGAGCCTCGTTGTAGGAATAGTGCTGCATCCACTTGTTGACATTCTGTTCTCTACTGGTATATTTACTCGCTATTGCATGTTTTGTTTACGCTCAGTGCCTTATATTTTTAAGATAAGAAAATGACTGTGTACGAACATAGAATTTAGGTTACACTATGGTATTAATTATAGATTGTTCGCTTGCCAGAGCCTCTTGTAGGAATAGTGCTGCATCCACTTGTTGACATTCTGTTCTCTACTGGTATATTTACTCGCTATTGCATGTTTTGTTTACGCTCAGTGCCTTATATTTTTAAGATAAGAAAATGAACTGCTATAATTCGACGATCGACATTAGTACAAGAAACTTCATAGAAGTCACATGAGCAGGAGGTTTTATGGAAGCTGTATAAAGCACAAGGATTTTGTCTGTACTTGTTCGAGGAGACTGACTAGAGGAAAGAGTTGTTAAGGAAGTGAAATGATATTGGTAACAAGGTTTATATGTATCGACATATTGAAGAGGTATTATTGAGGTATTGAGATTGTGTGAAGTTGATGTTTATTGGAGTTTTGGTGGACAAGAGGTAAGGTAAATGATATTGATGATAAGGTTTATATGTATCGACGTAAGAGGTATTATTGAAGTATTAAGATTATGTGACGATACTGATTATTGGAGTTTTGGTGGATAAGAGGTGAAGTAAGTGAGGAGCATTTTTTGTTTGTTTGTTGGTCTATATAGAACAAGGAGGATGAAGATGGAAGACCAGAACACTCAAGTGGAAGGAAGATTGTCTACACACACACTTTTTTAAATCACTAAGCAGTATATATTTTTATTTGTTGATTTTTATTTTATTTTATTTTATTTTATTTTATTTTTTTTGGAGAGAGGAAGTATTTGCATATCTTGGCACACTGACAGTTGTTCAGCAACCGACATTTGATTTGGCTTGGCAAACATTGGTCTTGACATGATGACTACGATGTTGACTAACTATTATTGACTGTTATACATTGCTGCCACTACTACTTGATACACAAGTTGAACATAAAGTTTTGGACTGAGTTGCATTTACACAGTTAACACTATTCAATTACACAGTAGTACTTAATGTGGATGAAAGATGAGTGAATGTGTTTTGTGTGTTTTCCTTTCCTAATCCCAAATAATTTGTACCGACCTATCTCCTAAATATTATTTTACTTGTTGTTGTGGCTTGCACTGACACCCATAATTATTATATGTTTACTGGTATTTGTGTATTTGTAATAGTTAGTATGACAATTATCTGATATCAATTGTGTGTTTATTATAATTTGTATGTTTAGTGTAAGAGCATTGATAAAATTTTGTAAAAGCAATTGTGTGTGCATTCAAACTGTTGTTCGTGCTTGCACCTGTTTAACATTGGTAGGTGCCACTTGGAAATGTTTAATTTCTGCTAATGAACTCGGATGAACTGTCTAATCAGTGATAGTAAATATTATGGACTGTTACTTGCACTTGTTCAACATAATGGGTGCCACTTAGAAATGTTTAATTTCTGCTGATGAACTCTGATGAACTGTCTGATTAGTGATAGTGAATATTATGGACTGTTACTTGCACCTGCTCAACATTAGTGGGTGCTACTGATGGACTGCTTCTACTGACATAATGTCATTTGTTGGTGTCTGCACCTGCTCAACATTACTGGGTGCCACTGATGGACTGCTTCTACTGAAATGATGTCACTTGTTGGTGTCTGCACCAGCTCAACATTGCTGGGTGCCACTGGTGGAACTGCTTCTACTGAAATGATGTCACTTGTTGGTGTCAGCACCTGCTCAACATTGCTGGGTGCCACTGGTGGAACTGCTTCTACTAAATTGATGTCACTTGTTGGTGTCTGCACCTGCTCAACATTACTGGGTGCCACTGATGGACTGCTTCTGCTGAAATGATGCCACTTGTTGGTGTCTGGACCTGTTCAACATTGCTGGGTGCCACTAATGGACTGCATCTACTGAGATAATGTCACTTGTTGGTGTCTGCGCCTGCTCGCCATTTTTGGGTGCCACAGTTAAAGCTGTTTAAATATTCTGATGAAATGTTATGAGACTGCTATTTGCACCTGTTGATCTTTGCTGGGTGCTACTGTTGGAACTGTCATCTACTCTGAGGAGTTCTACTTGTTTATTGAACTATTGAAAGGATTTTATGTGAATATTTGTATAAATTGATTTATTGTGTGTTTACTGTTTATGAGATGTTATGAGACTCTTACCTGCACCTATTCGTCATTGCTGACGCTATTGATTGAATTGTTTAACCACATGATACTTGTGTAAACTATTATGTAAAATCATATGTATGCAAGCATTTGTATTCCTTACTGTATTTTATATATTAGGTTATTGAAGGGTCAGTGCAAAGGGAAAATTTATTTAGTTATGTGATATTTACTTATTAATATTAGTTTTTAATTTTTGTCTGTATTTTTTGGACGAATTACGTGGTATTTTCACCACCAATGCTGGCAAAAATACCATCAAATTCTAGCCCGTGGCGGAGGGGCATATGAAAGGTGGCTACACTGAGTCACAGCGCCAGATTGCGCCAAAGAGTATTATTCAGCCGCCTCCACTGGCAGTGCTTGTTGAGATGTGGTAGAGAGTGCTTGTCGAGAAGTCGTCGTGGAGAGTGCTTATTGAGAAGTGGGCAGTAGGAGTTCCGATGTAGCCATGACTAGTTGTGAGCATGTTTCATGCAGTTGTTCTGATGGGATAGACAGCCGATGCTGTTCGATTGCGGATGTTGTAATGATCAGAGTGTATGTTTCGTCAATACATATGAAGGTAATAATTTTTTTTATTTTTATTTCAAATGTCTTAAATAATAATGCCTCTGTGTTACAGGTTCAGTCAACAAAGCATCTGGCGTGTGTTCATCTATTAGAGTCTAATTCCGGTTTCTATGTGCAAGTATAGTATTTCAGTTTTATTTAATTAATTCAGTGTAATTGGTATTTAAAATACCTTGTCTTATTGAGGAAGAACCGTGCCAGATGTGTACGTTGAATCACACTTCCACACACAGAGCTGTTACATTTGTGCTTTATTGTTTCGTGGTTTTGTTTCGTAGCTTTTATAGTTGCAGGGGACTTAATTAATTAATTGTGTTAACGGAAGTTTTGTTTCATTCTTTGTTGTTATTGTATGCAGTCAGATTGCGTACTAATACTAGTCAGGGCCAACCGGTTATGAGCCTCCGTAATCGGACAAACAGCTACAAAAATTAAAAATTTTTTGCATTATACTTAATTAAGCCCCCATGCAAACTTCGCTTGGTTTATCCCAGTCTTCGACATAACGTAGAAAACATAAGACCCAAATAGTGCCTTCTTCTTGTTGAATGTGTTGCTTATCTTGTAGCGCTAATGACGAAAATGATTAGGCTCTTTATTGTTTTAGGGATAATGTGGAGATACTCGAGACAATATTTACAATATATATCCATCACTGTGCTTCGATATGGAACCAAGAACGTATCTAATTTCTCAAAAACCTAAAGAATCTTTTGATCAAGCCTCATAGTTGTGAAGTAACTGCTATATGCCCAAAACAGAATTCCTCAGAAGCAAATACAATGTGGAGGCAGATGCATTAGATCAGATAAACACATTTTAATATATCGATACACAATATGTATTCGTAAGGCGCCTCGGAATAAGTAACTATAAACACCACTTTTACGTTCTAAGTCCTTAACAGTACGTACCTACCACTTGCCTTGAAGAATTATTTATCACAGTTTCACGTCATTAATTTATCTGAAACGTAACAGGATGCTGTACATACGAAAACCTGTTCAGCCATTAACTACAATTTCCTCTAATTTTTTTCGTACCACTTTACCCTTCACATTTGACCAACTCCTTTTATGTAATGCCTTTATTTCGTTCTCGCATAATTACTGTTCTATGTCCCTATACACAGGGTCTGAGTATTAATTCCTGTACCATTCACCGTTTACTCCGAACAGGCTTTTACGTTCTGAGTGTGAGACACAGAGTTTGATTTAAAACTTGCTGTGGGCTGTGTGGTGTGTTTAAGAAACCGCTTCGTTACTCGAATTACAAAGCCGGTTTATTACTGTGACGTGTACTTTATAAGTAGCTGGTAAGAACGCACCCATCTTTAAAAATTCTAAAATATCTTGCGGGCTATTTATATTACAGGAGGAAAACAGTACGAGCTATTCATGTAACGGAAGCAATATGGAGACGCAAAGACAGAAAAAGGAAAGAAGAAGATGTGGGATAGCTTTTACCTTTCGACACCCACGAAGACCGCAGCTCATTACGTTTATGTGGTAATAAGATGAAAGTGTAGTGTTTCTATCTTCTCCACTGCACCAGTGCAGATATTTCGTAGAATACATATGGCAGGAACGCACTAATTTCAAGCGTCTCCTTTGAAGTGCTGCCAACATTCCAAAGTAAAACTGGCAGTGTTCTCACTAATGACAGCCTTACAGCTGCAGAAAACTCTCACGTGGGGGTATTCGTATATTACGGCCGTTTCGTTTAAACGCTGCAACATTGGATGAGATAGAAGTGTTTCGTCTTTCTCTGCCATATAACATCTGCTGCGAATAAAGACCTCCGCAATTCGCTTTGCATGATTGTCTTTAGCCATATGTGTCAAGATGTTAACGTCAATTGTTTCGAATACTAAACAGCCTCCGCAGTCGACGTCCCGGCGGCGCCCCTGAGCGGTAGTGGTATATTAGGAACAAAGGCAGTTCGAATACTGTTGGTAGATGAAATTTTCGCTGACAGTATTTAGCCGGCAAGGAGACTGGAGGTAGTGGCATTCAATTCTTGATTGTCTTTGTGCCAATGTGCTGTATTGAACTTCAAACTTCTCAGCAGTGTCTCACGAAATGAGGGCATATGATACTGTTTATGGTGATCGTCCCGTCGGCTGGCGACATTAGGCTCTTTGTTACCATTCAAGAGGAGTGGGCTGACCACAGGTTTCATCCTAACTCTTCTCTCACCACGCTCATTGTATTCAAACAACTCAAAAATTACACTGCAATAAACACGCATCCATTACACTCACCTACACACCATAAACACACATACGGTACAGCTTTCACCGTTCTGCAAGGAAATGGCCCAATGGCGCGGAGGAGGAACATCCGTTCCTACTATGTGGCTGAATCCACCCCTTGGCGTTTCCCAGCCACGATTGCCACACTAGAATTAGTTTTTAATGTCCAAGACGATGGACTATATCGGTATTACTGGGCTATGAATATATCGACATATCCAACTGAAATGTAGTTGTTTATTACAGAACTCACGTGTTGTTTACAGGCATTTTCTCATCAATTGTTTTTGTAATGAAATTACTGTATTAAAAACTGAAACACACAGTATTAATTTTCCAACAGATTAGTTTAATCTTTTGTTGTGAAATAGCCTTCTACGCAATCAGTAATTGATATAAAATATTGTGTAACATTAGCACTATGTACCTCTGTCTATGAGTGGAGGGGCAAAGGTCGCAAGAGCACAATTTAGTTCTGCAGCATGCATACATTCAGTAGCTAGCACACATTCAGGGGTAAACGTATTGTTGTGCTCAATGATTTATCACCCCCTGGGGTTGATTTATGAATCTCTGAGGCTAATCCCTCCTTCTGAGAAACCCCCAAACCTTCCCCCTCCCCCTTTACTTTCTCCTCCCCTCTCAGAAACCTCCAACCTCTGCAGCCCCCAACACTGATATAAGCACACTTCAGTTATCAAATAAATTAACTAATTGATAAATTTAGCAATATATTACTTCTTTCCTCTTCTGAAAACATCCCAGCCTACCCTTCACATCACCCACTATCCTCCCATCAGAAAACTGGCGGAAAAAGAAACAGTCTATGCCGAGTTTCTGGAGAGGAAAGACACAGGGAGTTGAATTTCTTTATTTCGGTGCTACCCTGTTGTAAATTGGCGTGAAAAGCTCAGCCCCTCACCTCCACCCTCCCCCACCCCAATTAGTGTAGTGGCAAGAACTGATGAATCTGTGCTGAACATTATTGTATTGTCCAGCAACTACATGCCATAATTATGTAATTACTCTGATGCCGATTGAAGGTGTAGTCTTGCTGGAAAATTTTCATATGTGTTCTCACTTTGATGTGCAGGTTTTGACTGGGCTACCACACACTGCCACAACCAGAGGACTTCCACACCCACCTCTGGGCCCTCCCTCCACATCCCTCCAAAAATATGTTGGTGGGAAAAATCGATGAGCTGTTGGACTGGAATTATCCCACAACTGAAAATTCAAATGCAATAAAGTGGACATACTAGTAAATAAGAATAATGCATTGTTTATTTATAAAACTGAATTTTGGAGGGATGTATCTCCCTGTTATTTGTTGGGTGAAGCTCATCATTTTGTGCTGTTTTGGAAGATGCAGGTCTTGCAAAATATGCACATAAAAACATTTTGCATCACCTCAGTTCCGAGAGTTTCAGAACCTGAACAAAAAACTGGAATATAAATCAATATAAACATCATTTCTGCCATTGTTATTGCTCATATAAACGAGACATTGCATTTATACCACCATACATTGTGACCTTCAGAGGTGGTTGTCCAGATTACTGTACACTTAGGTAATTCTAATACCTAGTAGCACGTCCTCTTGCATCGATGCATGCCTGTATTCAGTGTGGCATACTATCAACAAATTTATCAAGACACTGTTGGTCCAGATTGTCCCACTCCTAAATGGCGAGTTGGCGTAAATCCCTCAGAACGGTCGGTGGGTCACGTCATCCATAAACCGCAATTTTCAATCTATCCCAGGTTAGTATCCCGCGTGGATCTGCTCCTGTAAACAGAGGTGTAGGCCGGATGTAGGAAGTGAGTAGGAGCGGGAAAAGGTGAAATGCTTCTGTACTTCGTATAGGTTATAGCTCTTTTACTGATGTATGAACATACGCAACTGATAATATTATTTAACTTTGCGTACAGATGAGCACGTTGGTGCGAAGTCGTTCATCTATGAAAGCTAACATCTACTACAATTTACGAAGGCAAATCTGTAGTGGCTCGCTTACTATGAAATAGAAACAATCTAGCTTGGTCGTCTACTCGGAATCAAACGACCTGAATCAGGAGCGGCGCTCACAGAGCTGCACAGCGCCGGCTAGAGGGCGCTGTCGGTGTCGGTGGCGTAGTGCCATCCTAAGAACTTGTACCTACGCCGTGGCATCGTAGCCATCGATACCACACCAGGCATTGTCGATAGGATCCAAGTCTGGAGAACATGCTGGCCACTCTAGTTGAGCGATGTCGTTATCCTGAAGGAAGCCATTTACAAAATGTGCACGATAGGGGCGAGAGTTGTCGTCCATGAAGACGAATGCATCGCAAATATGCTACCGATGTGGTTGCACTATCGGACAGAGGATGGCATTCACGTATCGTATAGCCGTTACGGCGCCTTCCATGACACTAGCGGCGTACGTCGGCCCCACATATTGCCATCCCAAAACAGCAGGGCACCTCCACCTTGCTGCACTCTAAGGCGATCAGCCTGACCTGGTTCCCTCCAAACACGACGATTATCTGGTTGAAGGCATATGCGACAGTCATCGGTGAAGAGAATGTGATCCCAATCCTGAGCGGTCCATTCGGCATGTTGTTGGACCCATCTGTACCGCGCTGCATGGTGTCGTGGCTGCAAAGATGGACCTCGCCATGGACATCGGGAGTGAAGTTGCGCGTCATTCAGTTCGCAGTAAAACGATATCCTGTGGCTGCACGAAAAGCATTATTCAACATGGTGGTGTTACTGTCAGGATTCCTCCGAGCCATAATCCGTAGGTAACCGTCATCCACTGCTGTAGTAGCCCTTAGGCGGTCTGAGCGAGGCATATCACCGGCAGTTCCTATCGCTCTGTATCTCCTCCAGATCCAAACAACATCGCCTTGTTTCACTCCTAGATGCCTGGACACTTCCCTTGTTGAGAGCCCCTTCAAGCACAAAGTAACAATGCGGACGCGATCGAACCGCGGTACTGACCGTCTAGGAATGGTTGAACTACAGGCAGCACGAGCCGTGTACCTCCTTCTTGGTGGAACTAGAGGATCTTATCGGCTATCGGACCCCCTCTGTCTAACAGGCGCTGCTGATGTATGGTTTTTTACATCTTTGGGTGGTTTTAGTGACATCTCCAGACCGTCGAAGGGACTGTGTCTGTGATTAAATATCCACAGCTAACGTCTGTCTGCAGGAGTTGTGGGAACCAGGGTGTTGCAAAACTTTATTTGATGTGTGAACATCGAAAAGGTAATGAAATATGTAAATGGTTCGTTTATCCGTTCTTGCTTAAGATATCTGACGGAAAGACAGCTTTCCAATTGCACAAATGACACATACTTTCTTTTTCATACACATGTGCGTAGAACAGTGGGCAGTGACTGTAGAATTGCCAGGCCGCTGAAGGTAGCAGCCCCTGGTCGCTTACTACTGAATACCTGAACAAAGCATCAGCTGTCGGCTTCCCCTTTATACTTGCCACTCTTCTTGTTTTGCTGCCAAACAAACACCTCCCATACCAGGCCAGTGAAAGCAGCTGCTTTTTGTGCTCGCCCTGCTGTGCAAATTCTGAATGAGTTATTTCACAATGCCACAGGAAGAGGACCCTGGAAGAAGAAACCTTGCCAGCTGTCCTCTCTCCTATTCCCGCTTCACGTTATCTTTGCTCCTCCAGTTATTAACTATCAGACAAAGCATCAAGAGGATGGAACTCTTTTATACTGATAAGTGAGCAATTCTTGTCGAAGCATGTGCTCACTTTCTGTCTTGCTCCCCCTCTCTTTATATATCCTCTCTCTCTCTCTCTCTCTCTCTCTCTCTCTCTCTCTCTCTGCCTCAAATGGGTTCTTCTATTTGTGTGTGAACTAACATCTCCGAAGATGCAGATGGAGGATTTCATCTCTTCTCTAAATACTGTGTTCCTTTTGGCTAATGCTGGGGACAAATGGAGAGCTGATCAGTTTCGATATCAAAAATGTAGGGAAATAGTCCATTTGCACTACTCTGACAAATTAATTGTTTGATAATTTACAGATGTCAGATAGATCGCTTAAAACATTCACAACCACTTCTCAATGATTCTTCTTTGTAGTAAAAATATTTTCAAGACAAAAATTATTTTTCATGTGAAGCAACTAAATTTCCCCCACAAATCTACCGAGGCGCAAAATATTTCTGAGGTTCTGTATGCACCAACGTTTGACAACACAAGCACTCACCTCCACCACAATGTTTCCACTAAACATATCCGGTGAAAACATCCTACCGATCACACACGGTCACAGTCGCGAAGAGCACACAATCCACCAGCTTGTGAGAGCCGCGACCATGCTGCTGGCTGGGACATGTCGTGCGGATGCCAGTCAGGAGAAACCCACAGGCGCATCTGCAGCTGCATGCCCAATCCCAGCATCCACACGGCAGCCCTTCTGAACGCTAAGAACTTGGAGGGACTGTTACCAAGCAGTAAACTGATCAATTTACATGGGTGGAGTAATCGTCCACAGCAAACACCCAACATTCTGAAACTTCTCATGCGACACACATGTACGCTCCTGTCACCGTTCATCCAGCTTACTGGACGTTTTGCTAGTGAATCATCCAGCCGCCGCCGGGACTTGCCTCTTTGGCCCCGGTCAAGAGCTTTCAGGTTGGAGTATTCTTTGTAAGTAACCAGTCATCACAGGTTAAATTAATCCGCGACCTCTGGTCGATTGAATCCTAGTATGGCTTGGACGTCTGTTTTTAATTGCAATTCCACCCTAACATAGACCCTCCCCAGTTTAAGGTCATCAGCCCCTAAGCTTACACACTACTTAACCTAAATTATCCTAAGGACAAACCCACACACCCATACCCGAGGGAGGACTCGAACCTCTGCCGGGACCAGCCACGCAGTGCATGACTGCAGCACCTTGGACCGCTCGGCTAATCCCACGCCGCTCTCCCCCGTTTAAAAATTCCATTTTACGCAATCTAAGACAGGAATGTTGTTGACAATATACCTCGAATTTCTCACGAAAAATGTACGTTTCTAAGTTCTATATCACTTATTCTCGAAGACAGAGGAAATTGAAGCATACAAGCATTTGCACATCATTAAGAAATCTTTACTTCTTGTGAAAGACCTCCAACAGTATGGCATAGGCGGTATTTCCTGTAAGTCTTCTCCCATTCGATAAAAAAAATCTGTCTAATTAGCATTATATCTGTTATGTCCTGCGTCATTGATCTATAATATTCTACTCATTTTTGGCTCGTTGCTGAGTGATAAGATTACCTCAGTCACAGGATGTTTCCTCACTTTCCAACTGTCTTAAAGCAACCAAATGTTTCGTCACATACAATGTCTCTTAAGGTAACAGCACAGTGAATTAGTAAATATCAGACTTATACAATGTATCACTCTTTAAATTCGGTACTGTACCTGATTTTATTACAATGGTAATATCTTCCTGTGTAGGTGGGGGATACGAATATTGTTAGAAGATATCGCCGCAACGAAAACACCGCTGATTACCACTCCAAATCCCAAATCATAACGTTGGTACTCTAACCCTTGCTTCCAACCGACTGGCGGCAAGTCATTGACACCAAATTGATGGGATAGTTAATTAAGTAGATAATGAGAGCCGCTTTGCATGGCGAGTAATTTTTTTCCAGCACTTACACTAAACTCGCCATGTAGCCCAAATGGGAATCCCTGGAGGGAAGACGATGTTCTTTTCGAGGAACACTATTGAGAACCGACATATCAGGCTGACTGCGGAAGGATTCTACCACCGGGAACATCCATTTCGCGTAAGGACCGCGAAGATAGGATACAAGAAATTAGTACTCATAAGGAGGCATATAAGCAATCTTCTTCCGTCGTTCTGTTTTCGACTGGAATAGGAAAGGGAATGGTTAGTGGTCGTACAGCATACCCTCCACCACAAACCGTAAATATATAGCTGTAATTGTAAATTTTGTCTGCCTATTAATATGTCATTCCATCCACTCATAGGCACACTAAATTCATGTGAGAATGTTGTCTCCAATTTTCCGAGTAAACGAAAGATGGGATTTTATTGCTGAACGTCTCTCGGTAAGAAATCTTTATATTGGCCCCTAATTTTCTCATTGAAGTCACTTCGCGAGACGATTGTGAGAGGTTCTAAAATGTTTGCCAACAATACTTAGAAGAAGGGGTATAGAGTTCGCCTCTCAACTCATCTTTCATCAGAGTATCTTATACCGGCCGTATTCTCACGAAGCTTCCAGTCTTCGATAGGTAGCATCTGAATTCATGTGATTTCCACGTGTGAGAGACGTACCCGCCGAGTCACAGACCTCAGCCAGTTCTCTCGAAATCCGTTCCGACAGCACTGTTCGATTAGTTAGAAGGCATCTAGTCCTTTACCCGTCGGTGACTATGTAGGCGGACATCACAAGGAGAAAAATAGCACAAGAAAGTACAGGAGGAATTTCACTACCATGTAGAGTGTACACGGACTGCAGAAATAAACTCAGGAGCATAACATCCATCATAAACGTCACTCTCTACGCGTCCTGATCTCCTTTATCGCATATCTATGATTAGCATGCCAGAAATACGGCAGCGTAATGATGTCGCTGACAATGTAGCACCTATTCTCGACCTATTTTGCATCTGTATCGCTATTTCTACGTCAATTTGTAGTGTTGCCTATCTAATATGTTGTACCTGTCACGGAAATTCTTTGACTATGTATACATATTTCAGTTATGCGAATTTTGTAATTGGTGTTGTTTAAATTGTGCTTGTGGATGTAATTGACTACTGGAATAACTGTTATATAATGTACTCTAAATGACTTGGTCCGTAGTTAGGGAACGTAGGGTTGAATGTACAATCGTGGGGAAGCCCTGGTGTTACGGAAGTTGCTTGGCGGAGTGGAAAAGGTGTGGTTGGCGTGCAAATGGCAACTCGACCTTTGTGACGGGTAAGGAGTCAGGGCTGAGCAGTGCTGTGGTTGACATGACGCCAATAGGAGCGGATCATTGTGGCTCATGTTCTTGAAGTTTTGAGGCAAGAAGAACTTGAGAGCAGTATTTAAGGCCCTCGGATGCTGCATGTGGTAATATTACTATCATGGCATGGTTCGTGACCCTATAAAAATATAATACCGACGCCAAGAAGATCTGTAACATGGCAAGTCCAACACTACTGCTATGAATGCTCAGCCGCCATGTTAACAGCCACTGCAAAATACGCCGCCAGTACCACCAGCCTTCCCATAAACTATTTATATTTGGCACTCTGTAAATGGAGCAGGAATTCGTGAAATTTGGTTGGTTCTGATGGTTATCGTGGTGTTGTTAAAAACTCTGTCAGACACCTGTGAATATCCCAAATCACAAACCTGGACAGGAATCACATCCTAGTGAATTTAATTCCGAGTGTAATGATTTATTGTGGAAAGGCTTATTTGGCAGCTATGAAATGAGTTGTGTTTGCTTTCTGATATATGGAGTTATAGTGGTTCAGGTTAAGTTTTATAGTTTGAGATATTTTTATACACTTTTTTGCATTATTATACATTTTTATTCACTCTGATCATAATTACAAAGTTTTATCAGTGTTCGTTTCATGAGAAAGTGTTAGAACTTGAATTTAATGTTGTGTTGGCATTTTCACAGCCAAGTATATTTTGAGTAGATTACATGATTGCTTATCAAAGTACAATTAGTTATTTAGAGGGTTATAGTTTGTTATCCTTTACTTAGTTAATAATTAATAATGAGAATACTTAACACATCTCATACATACTTGTGTAGTTTTGTTAATGAGCAGGGTTCTTTAAACAATGAAAGTTTAAGGGGCCAAATGTGCTAGCCTAGTTAGGTAATTAAGCACATCGAAGGATACTTTCAGAGCCAGTGTAGTTATGTTTGCATTATGTTTAATTTCTTTAAACCGAGCTTAAGAAAGAAATATTTACTCAGTTAGCTATTCTAACACAAGTTCATTAATGCACAGGCATAGAGACCCTGCTCTAAGCAATGATGTTATAGAGTAAGATAGGTAACAGACCCCCTGATTTAAATCAAAATCAATTCACGATCTTTCCTGTTTAGTATTGGTACTAGTTTCATGTGTGTTGGTGATTGGTTCTATAAACTGCTGCATCTAGTTCATATAAGGTACGTGTTGTCAAGAGGTACATGTTACTATTTGCTATCTCATTGCCCATTTTTTTTTTTTTTTTTTACTTTCATGTCAGCAGTATATTTATCTGCAAATTTAGATTACTGTGTTGTAGTGTGAACAGATGTAAAGAAAAAGTTTAGTGTGTGTGTCAAAGAAGATTAGGTTAATCTTAACACTGCCTTCTACTTTATTATATTGCTTGACACAAAAATGCCTAATTAGGCTGGTGACCGATATTCATATGTAATGTTACAGCTTGATTTTGAGCTTGGAGACCGTCTGTTCCTGGCCCACTGGTTACTGTTGGTTATACTCTGCTGGAGTGTTTCGGAAACGAATCCTATTTGATTGCTCTGATCCCATTAGGTTATGTTACGGCCACAACTTTCACAAAAATTTCTCGCACAGGTTTAACGTTAGCATCGATTGCCGTTTAAGGTGATTGGTGTTACCGTCACAACAGCACAGCCTCTGTCTCTCTCTCCCCTCGTTATTTCTTATTACATCTAAGGCCCGCCCCTGGTGGCTGAGTGGTCAGCGTGACGGAACGTCATACCTAACGGACCGGGTTCGATTCCCGGCTGCATCAGAGATTTTCTCCGCTCTGGGACTGAGTGTTGTGTTGTCCTTATCATAATCATTTATCCCCATCGGCTGGCAAGGCGCCGAAGTGGCGTCAACTTGAAAGACTTGCAGCAGGCGAACGATCTACCCGACGGGAGGCTCTAGCCACACGGCATTTCCACAAAATCTAAAGGAGTAAAACTAAAACCTATAAAAACTTCGCTAACATCACCTGATAGAGAACTCGATGAGATATTACTACGTCCCTCTCTTCCGGTACAACGAAAACAAATACCGTCAGGTTGTTGACATCTACCATGTCAAATTTACACGTACTGGTCCACTAGAGCAAGTGGCCACTGACGAGACTTGTGTAAAGTTTTGTCACCAATACTGTGGGAGGACCATATGGCACTATCAATCACAAGAATGGGTTCATGTGTTAATCTTTCATAAGCAGGATGATACAACGTTTTTTTCTGTTGTAACACATGCAAGCAGTGCATCACTGTAGCTTTGTATACCGCCATATATTTTGCTTTCCTACCACATCTTTCAGGTCTATGTCAAGTGCTGAATCGTACTTAACACGTTTCGATCCAAAGGCTCTCATAGAAAGCTGGACATCGCATATGTAAGATAAGCTGCTTTCACAATACGCAGTATTGTTGAAATCAAAGAGGCGGTGTTTCTCATTGACAAAAATGTGGAAGTTATTTCAATATATGGAAACTGGAAGAATCTGTGGAATTGTGTAGGGGTTCCTAGTAGCTATATGAAGGTGATGACTTCTACATTTAATCTCACCTTCCACACAGATGGGGCAGCAGGTGTCTCGGTATTCTGTTTTCAATGAGATCCAGAGCAGAGATTCCTGATAATGGTGGAGTATACTGCACCCACTTGTGTCATAGCTATTTCGGTAGCGTGGGTGGTGGACATCCTGACCCTCAAATCTTTGTACACTGCGTCTTTCATTTTTATAACTTCCAATGCGTAACCGCATATGCAACAAGGGGTATACTGCAGTACATAAACCCACAGGACATGGACAGTAAGCAACAGCAGGTGTGAATCCCACAGTTGGAGGAATGCAATGATTCTCATACATGCAGGCGAGCGTGTAAGTACCCTCATCCCTCTGAATTTCTTGAGGTATTTTCATCAGTTTTACGTATTTTCCATCAATTTTCGTACTTTACCAGGTTTTCCATACTTCAACGCATTTTCCTCAGTTACTCGAGGTCCAAACCACCACTCTCGGTGAGTTGTCACGTCAACAAACGTTTGCCAGCGTCGATCTCGTGATGCTATCAGCCAATGACATTACAGCACGGTTCTCAAATCCTGTATCTTTGCTAAAGCACACCCTTCATTACTTTGCGAGCGGCATATACATTTGGACGTATTGCAGAGGTCTCATACACTGCCTGTATCACAGGACATAAATTCTGTTTCTTAGTGTAGGAAATAGGTATCAGCAGAGGAAAGGTGCAAAGCTACGTTCTTAAGCTGAAACACTTTTTTAAGTTCGGTAAGATTTTATTAGGATTTGCCTCTTCCCCTTGTAACCTCCCCACAAAATTTAATTAAATAATAATAATAATATGATTCTATTTTCGTGTAACCTCAGAACAAAATTGGTTCCCGTTTATAACCTCCCTACAGAAATTCATTCACATTTAAACTCCACACAAAATTTGTTTCCAATTTAATGTACCCACAAAATTCTTTTCTCATTAAATGTAAGCTCGAAACAGAAAAATTCCTAAACCTCGTAATAAAAAATAAATTCAGTAATCCGGTAAATTTTGGACGACTGCAGTGCTGCGTCATGGCCCTGTAAGATATTTCTGAATAAAAAGCAAAAATTCTTACCTCAATAAAGTCGCCAACCATCTGCTCTTACAATAACTTTTTCCGGCACAGCTCTGTGCAATGCTGGCCGATAGATTTGTCATTTATCAAAGGAAGCAACTGATTTTTCTTTTGCAACAATCGGAATGATCATGGATTGGAGAAATTTGTAAATTCTTTAAATTGAAATGAATGCTTGTTGGAAATTACTTTATATGACAAATATTATTATTAGGAGACTTTTAAAAGACTTACATGGGAGTTCACATAACATTACTAGATATGCGCGAGGCTGCATTTTACCTTATACAATAATATTTGTATAAAGCGTTTATTTTGCATTTTGTTTACGACCTTCCACTAAGGAAGGGATTCTATTTGTGTTTATCTGCTCTGCATAGTAACTAACAGTTCTTGATAAAACTTTACGTAGTTTTCGTGTTAGATTCCTTAGTGTTATCTTGATCGTTTAGAACAGAAAGCGCCCTAAAACCGTCTTTTGTTTGTTTCGCGGCCGTTAGCCACTAGTCACTTGAATCAGCAGTTGTCTTGTGACAGCCAGAGCGAGAGCACCAGCAGCAGCGAGTACTGTTTGTATAAAGCGTTTATTTTGAATTTTGTTTACGACCTTCCACTAAGGAAGGGATTCTATTTGTGTTTATCTGCTCTGCATAGTAACTAACAGTTCTTGATAAAACTTTACGTAGTTTTCGTGTTAGATTTCTTAGTGTTTTCTTGATCGTTTAGAACAGAAAGCGCCCTAAAACCGTCTTTTGTTTGTTTCGCGGCCGTTAGCCACTAGTCACTTGAATCAGCAGTTGTCTTGTGACAGCCAGAGCGAGAGCACCAGCGGCAGCGAGTACTGTTTGTATAAAGCGTTTATTTTGCATTTTGTTTACGACCTTCCACTAAGGAAGGGATTCTATTTGTGTTTATCTGCTCTGCATAGTAACTAACAGTTCTTGATAAAACTTTACGTAGTTTTCGTGTTAGATTTCTTAGTGTTTTCTTGATCGTTTAGAACAGAAAGCGCCCTAAAACCGTCTTTTGTTTGTTTCGCGGCCGTTAGCCACTAGTCACTTGAATCAGCAGTTGTCTTGTGACAGCCAGAGCGAGAGCACCAGCAGCAGCGAGTACTGTTTGTATAAAGCGTTTTTGTACTTATTTGCTGCGCTTAGCTTTTAAATAGTTTTTCTGGGAAAACCTAGCGTAGTTTTCGCGTCTCGTATTTCAGTGAGTGTTTCTTGATTATCAGAGTAGCTCATCAGAAGATTATCTTGGGAATTTGTCACCGTATAGAGTAGGGTAAACATAGTCATGTGTAGGGACTGTGGTTGTTGTGAGCGGACGCAAGGAGAATTGGCCACTCTTCGGGGGCAGGTGGAGGCTTTGTCTGTTAGGCTCATCGAGCTCGAGGTGCAGGCGTCGGCTCGTAGTGGCGTTGGGGCAACTGTGGTGAGACCTATGCCTACTTCGGTGGCCTTGGAATCACATGGAACCCCTGATGTCGCTGCGTCTTCCGGCAGTGAGCATCTTACAGGTCAGCCATCACTCCAGGGTGAATGGCGGACAGTGGTGGGCTCGCGCGTGCCTGGCCGAAAGGCGAAGGTGGGATCTGGCCACGTGGCAGCTGCCTTACCCCTTTCCAACAGGTACGGGGTGCTTCCTAGTGGTGATGACATCGTTTCCGAGCCACCACAGGATGCCTCGCCTGCTGGGCCAGTGGCCGATTCTCCGGCAAGGTCCCGACAGTCACAGAGGGCGGGCCTATTAGTTATAGGGAGCTCCAACGTTAGGCGGGTTATGGAGCCCCTCAGGAAAATAGCGGGTAGGTCGGGGAAGATTGCCAGTGTGCACTCGGTGTGCTTGCCGGGGGGTCTCGTCCGTAATGTGGAGGAGGCCCTTCCGGCAGCTATTGAACGCACTGGGTGTGACCGGCTGCAGATAGTAGCACATGTCGGAACGAATGACGCCTGCCGCTTGGGTTCTGAAGCCATCCTTGGTTCCTTCCGGCGGCTGGCTGATTTGGTGAAGACAACCAGCATCGCACGCGGAGTGCAAGCTCAGCTTAATATCTGCAGCATAGTGCCCAGAGTCGATCGCGGTCCTCTGGTTTGGAGCCGTGTGGAGGGTCTAAACCAGAGGCTCAGACGACTCTGCGACTATAATGGTTGCAAATTCATCGACCTCCGTTATTGGGTGGAGAACTGTAGGGCCCCCATAGACAGGTCAGGCGTGCACTACACACCGGAAGCAGCTACTAGGGTAGCAGAGTACGTGTGGCGTGCACACGGGGTTTTTTTAGGTTAGAGGGACCCCCCCTTGGGCGAAACGATAAAATACCTGAAGGCTTACCAGAGAGGACATTATCATCGTTGATAAAGAACGTCCGCCCTCAGAGACCAAAAACAGGAAAAGTTAACATAATATTGGTAAACTGCAGGAGTATCCAGGGCAAGGTTCCTGAATTAGTATCTCTTATTGAAGGAAATAGTGCGCATATAGTATTAGGAACGGAAAGTTGGTTAAAACCGGAAGTGAACAGTAACGAAATCCTAGACACAGAATGGAATATATACCGCAAGGATAGGATAAACGCCAATGGTGGAGGAGTATTTATAGCAGTAAAGAATTCAATAATATCCAGTGAAGTTATTAGCGAATGCGAATGTGAAATAATCTGGGTTAAGTTAAGTATCAAAGGTGGGTCAGATATGATAGTCGGATGCTTCTATAGACCACCTGCATCAGCAACCGTAGTAGTTGAGCGCCTCAGAGAGAACCTGCAGAACGTCGTGAAGAAGTTTCGTGATCATACTATTGTAATAGTGGGAGACTTCAATCTACCAGGTATAGAATGGGATAGTCACACAATCAGAACTGGAGCCAGGGACAGAGACTCTTGTGACATTATCCTGACTGCCTTGTCCGAGAATTACTTCGAGCAGATAGTTAGAGAACCAACTCGTGAAGCTAACGTTTTAGACCTCATAGCAACAAATAGACCGGAACTTTTCGACTCTGTGAATGTAGAAGAGGGTATCAGTGATCATAAGTCAGTGGTTGCATCAATGACTACAAGTGTAATAAGAAATGCCAAGAAAGGAAGGAATATATATTTGCTTAACAAGAGTGATAGGGCACAAATCGCAGAATATTTGAGTGACCACCATCAAACGTTCATTTCTGAGGAAGAGGATGTGGAACAAAAATGGAAAAAATTCAGAAACATCGTCCAGTACGCCTTAGATAAGTTCGTACCGACTAAGGTCCAAAGCGAGGGGAAAGATCCACCGTGGTATAACAATCATGTACGAAAGGTACTACGGAAACAAAGAAAGCTTCATCATAGGTTTAAGAGTAGTCGAATCATAGCTGATAAGGAAAAGCTGAACGAAGCGAAAAAGAGCGTAAAGAGAGCAATGAGAGAAGCGTTCAACGAATTCGAACATAAAACATTGGCAAACAATCTAAACAAGAACCCTAAAAAGTTTTGTTCATATGTAAAATCGGTAAGCGGATCTAAATCCCCTATTCAGTCACTCGTTGACCACGATGGCACCGAAACAGAGGACGACCGAAGAAAGGCAGAAATACTGAATTGAGTGTTCCGAAACTGTTTCACTGCGGAAAATCGTAACACGGTCCCTGACTTCAGCCGTCGCACGGACGCCAAAATGGAAAATATTGAAATAAACGATATCGGAATTGAAAAACAACTGCTATCACTTAGTAGCGGAAAAGCATCCGGACCAGACGAGATACCCTTAAGATTCTACAGTGATTATGCTAAAGAACTTGCCCCCTTTCTATCAGCAATTTATCGTAGATCACTGGAAGAACGTAAAGAACCTAGCGACTGGAAGAAAGCGCAGGTCGTTCCCATTTTCAAGAAGGGTCATAAATCAGATGCGAATAATTATAGGCCTATTTCGCTTACGTCAATCTGTTGTAGAATAATGGAACATGTTTTGTGTTCTCGTAGTATGACGTTCTTACACATCTCCTTCATCATAACCAACATGGATTCCGCAAACAGAGATCATGTGAAACTCAGCTCGCCCTATTTGCCCAAGAAATTCACAGTGCCGTAGACACTGGCGAGCAGATTGATGCCGTATTCCTGGACTTCATTAAGGCATTTGATACGGTTCCGCACTTACGTTTAGTGAAAAAAATACGAGCTTACGGAATATCGGACCAGGTTTGTGATTGGATTCAGGATTTCCTAGAAGAAAGAACACAACATGTCATTCTTAACGGTTCAAAATCTGCAGATGTAGAGGTAATTTCGGGAGTACCGCAGGGAAGCTTGATAGGACCTTTATTGTTTACAATATACATAAATGACTTAGTTGACAACATCGGTAGCTCCGTGAGGCTATTTGCAGATGACACGGTTGTCTACAAGAAAGTAGCAACATCAGAAGACTCGTACGTACTCCAGGAGGACCTGCAGAGGATTAATGCATGGTGCGACAGCTGGCAGCTTTCCCTAAACGTAGATAAATGTAATATAATGCGCATACATAGGGGCAGAAATCCATTCCAGTACGATTATTCCATAGGTGGTAAATCATTGGAAGCGGTAACGACCGTAAAATACTTAGGAGTTACTATCCGGAGCGATCTGAAGTGGAATGATCACATAAAACAAATAGTGGGAAAAGCAGGCGCCAGGTTGAGATTCATAGGAAGAATTCTAAGAAAATGTGACTCATCGACGAAAGAAGTAGCTTACAAAACGCTTGTTCGTCCGATTCTTGAGTATTGCTCATCAGTACGGGACCCTTACCAGATTGGATTAATAGAAGAGATAGACATGATCCAGCGAAAAGCAGCGCGATTCGTCATGGGGACATTTAGTCAGCGCGAGAGCGTTACGGAGATGCTGAACAAGCTCCAGTGGCGGACACTTCAAGAAAGGCGTTACGCAATACGGAGAGGTTTATTATCGAAATTACGAGAGAGCACATTCCGGGAAGAGATGGGCAACATATTACTACCGCCCACATATATCTCGCGTAATGATCACAACGAAAAGATCCGAGAAATTAGAGCAAATACGGAGACTTACAAGCAGTCGTTCTTCCCACTCACAATTCGTGAATGGAACAGGGAAGGGGGGATCAGATAGTGGTACAATAAGTACCCTCCGCCACACACCGTAAGGTGGCTCGCGGAGTATAGATGTAGATGTAGATGTAGATTCAGGCTCCGGCATCGCTGCACCACGACTGGCCCAGCCAACGTGATACACTATACCAGACCAGAGCAGACTGCAGACCAGACACAGACTGGCAACAACTTACTGCTACAGCTACACAGTTCCTACTGAGTCAACACTGCTCTCTGGTCAGCGATTCTCTTATACCTTACATATCGCAGGCAGTGCATGAGCAATACATCGAAATAACATCTGCTTGGACGTCTTACATAACCCTCCATGGGGGGGGGGGGGGGGGGGCAAAAATGTGGCAGCGATGGTGAGTCAATTGGACTTGCCATGAGCAACAAATTTTTCTTAATTAACTAAGTTTACAGTCACAGAGTATATATATATATATATATATATATATATATATATATATATATATATATAAGTGCAGAACATGAAATGAAATAGAGTGCACATGCACTGAGTACAGAACATGTCAAGAAATTACAAAATGTATACGCAATGAGTACAAAACATATTAACAAATGACATTAAGTGTATACGCACTGTAGTACAGAACATATCTAGCAATGACAAAATTTATACGCAATGACTACAAAATATATTAACAAATGACATAATGTGCATATGCACTGTAGTACAGAACATATCTAGCAATGACAAAATGTATACGCAATGAGTACAAAACATATTAACAAATGACACAAAATGCATACGCACTGTAGTATTTTTTTACCATTTTACAAGAACTAGGATAGGAAAGGGAAGGATTGCATCATGGTTGTAGCACAGTAGGTTGCACGTAGCTGCACTGAAAGTCCATATCTTTCTACAGAAGCACCACACCAAGTGAGATAATCAGAAGTTCTCTTCCCTGAAGTACTAATCAGTGTAGCCAAGACACTGAAATTTCATATTAATATTCAATGTTATCATTTGGTAGTACATTAGGTACACCAAACAGTGGAACCATAATAACATCTCCATTGTTCAAGGTGGTGGACACCATGATGTGTCAACACCACACTCTTTCACCAACGTAGAATAAGTGCAAAAACCAAATATGGTGCTCCATGATCATAAGGATGGACAGGACAAACGGATATTGCAGTAATTTCTGGTAATTAGGTCAGAAGGTGAAGGACATTAAGTCTTATGCTAGTCCTCATTGAGAATTACACTAGTCTATCAACCGATTTGAGTAATTGATGGCACTCATTGCCTAGTTACTAAACATTTCTGTACTATGTATGAAGTATTACAGAATATTATTCATAAGTCATCTGATTACAGTGAACATTGGCACTCATTGGCCAGTTACAAACCATTTTTATGCATTATTCAAAAGTGATCGTTCAAAGCAAGAGTTAATTAAAGGCATACGATTTACATAATTCATCTAGTAATAGTAATCATTGGCACTCATAGGCCAGTTACAAACCATCAGAAGTCATCATTCAAAGCAGGAGCTAATGAGTGTAGCATCAAGCTACTGTTATTCATATATAATAGCATGTAAGTGACATAATACAAATTTATAATATAAGAAACAGTGGCATTCATTGGCCAGTTACTAAACATGTAGCAAGTATTGAATATAACAAAACATTTTTCATCATTCAAGTGACATACGACATATTTATAATAATTATTGGCACTCATTGGCCAGTTACAAACCATCAGAAGTCATCATTCAAAATGAGAGTTAATTATTAGCATAGCATTTATAGAGTATAACAAAAATATTATTTACAGAAATTATTCGCATTGCATGTATGCATTATTACAAAATATCATTCACTATTACTCATAACTCATCATTCAAGTGACATAGGACATATTTAAAAGGAACACACTGTAACTATTACTCAAGGTCTGTGATTAGAAAACATCATTCAGTATTACTCAGAACTCTCTTAAACTAGTAGCATTATTTGGGACTTTTTATTTTGCTAGCAATGCATTGCGTTGGGATCGATAATTAATTGCTGGGGAATGAAAATATTTGCTTTTGACTTATTGCTGCAAATAACGATTAGTAACATCATTCGTCATGAGTCAGCTGTAACAAGGTTATGATACAAGTGGAGTACATGTGATCACATTCATGAATGACACACACAAATGGATAAAAAAAATACAAGTACTACAACAAGTTTAATGACTAACTGCTTATATCACATTAATTTCATGAATAGCTTCCCCTGGAAAAATACAAAAGGGATTATTAAGCTGAAAGAAGAAACGCATATTATGCTGAAAAGTAGTGAATTTCGAATTAACAGGTAACGAATCGTGTACTCAATATGTATGTACTCTAGCTGTCCTTTCCAAAACATTCAGTCAATATACTATGCGACATAAGACATACTGTCAAAACGAACTGCAACAAATACTTAAATAACTACATAGAATCTCTTAACTAATAGTAAATATATAAACTTCATCATTATTCTCATCTGCAAGGAAAAACTTCATTATTCAGATTACCATAACTTCATTACTATCATCACCTGCAAAGAAAAACATCATTATTCATATTAGCATATTCTTCATATAACTATTCATCGCCATTCATTATCATCTGCAAAAAAGACACTTCATTATTCGTATCACCATTTACTTCATACAACTATTAATAGTATAGAGTTTCTTATTTCTAGCATATTTCATCACTAAAACTAAGAAGTGTAGTTCTGTCTGACAGCCTACATCAATCGCCTCGTATTCTGAAAGAAAAATAATTTGTTAAGACTGCTATCATACGATGTGTATAGTATATTCTTATTAACGCTAGTTAATTCAGATCCATTTACTCTTCATGACGAGCTATTGCATCTTCTTTCGTTCATTCCGAAGGTGAAATTCCTATTTCATAGTAATCCACTTTGGTTTGTTTCATATATTTCTTTTATACGTTATTGCTTTCTGAAAATGATGCATAAGGATTAATATCTTGCATTTAAATCATATACCCATTAGATAAAAACTGGTTTCTAGCGGTATAATTAAGCATACAGCATAGCATGACAGAAAACGTATTATGTCAAAAACATAGACAGTGTTCAGGTGCAAAAATTTACACAGAGAATCACAATGTAGTAGCAAAAAAAAATGTAAAACAGTCACGATGTTGAGATATCATAAGGCAAAATGTCAAAGTCAACTGGTGTTTGTTATATCTTAAAGATTTCGTAGTGCATACAAACAAAACAGGGAAACAATCATACATTCAAGAAAAATGGAAAATGTGCACGGTCTGATATATAATGAAAAGAAATGACTATCTTTGTGTTCAGCATGTATGTTGTGTAGTTGATAGAGGCGAGAGTTGAAGACTTAAATGGAGAAAGATTTTGATAAAATTAATATGTCACTAGATAGAATTGCATAATTGGTCATAAAATATGTAAGTTTATGTGAAAAAATGTGCACGGTCTGGATGTGTAACGACAGGAAAAGCGACCTGCTAACCTTACCTTGCCGGGCACTTGCCAAGAAAAAAATACGATAATCATCAGTAAGTATTCATATAAATATAATTGCATAAGTGGTCATATAAAAATCAGGAAATGGCATTACAGTGTGATAAATTATAAAGTATGTTCATTCAATAAAGGGTTTAATATTGGAGACATGGTGATTGCCTTTACTTTTTCTGGTTCTCAGAGTTTCGACGTGTACTACAGTGGGGTGAGGAATGCTGCGAATTCGATATGGACCTGCGTATGGAAGCTCAAATTTACTACATCTACTCTTTCCTCTGTTGGATAAATTATATGTGCGTACTAATATCTTCTGTCCAATGTGAAAGTCACAGCGTGTACAAACCTGTTTTTGCTGTCTTCTCCGGCGCTCTGCGGCACGTTTGATGTTGTTCAGCGCAATGTCTATTATTTCATGGTGTCGTAGTCGACGAGATGTAGGAAAGGATACTAATTCTTTAATTTTGTTAGGTGGTTCAACATTTTTCAGTATAACAGTCGGAGACAGCATTGTAGATTCATTTGGTATGGAATTAATTACATCCTGTAATGAGAGTATGTGTGTGTCCCAATCAATATGTTTTTTATGGCCGTATATTCTACATAGTTTACCAATTTCTTTCATTAGTGGTTCACAAGGGTTCGAAGAAGCATGGTACCTGGATATATAGATCGGAGAAATGTTTGTAGCTCGTAACATACGTGTCCATATAGCAGATCGAAACTGTGATCCGTTGTCGGAAATTACTTTCAATACATGCCATACATGGAATAAAAAATGTTTTACAAATGCATTCGAAACAGATTTAGCAGTAGCTTTGCGTAACGGAGTGAAGGTAACAAATTTCAAAGTGAGTTCAACAGCTTCAAAGATGTACCAAGAACCTCTATTAGTTCTGGGAAGCAGACCAAAAATGCCTACAGCTGCCATGTGTCTCAATTTAACAGATACAATGGGATGTAATGGAGGAATATGTGAAGTCGTGTCTGAGTTAGCTTTCTGGCAGATTTTACATGACGCTAAAACTCGTCGAATACGTTTCTCCATGTTGGCAAAAGAACAGTTCTGTCTCAGTATAAGAACACATTATCTGGCTCCGTAATATGCGTAACTTAAATGAGTATACCAAATTAATTTGTTAACAAGCTCGTCAGGAATACATAATAACCAATTGTTGCTGTCGGGGTGAGAGCGACGAAACAGAATATTATTGCGCACAGTGTAATGATTTCTAATGGTAACATTATTCCTATCTTGCCAAAGGCGTTTAATTTCTTTCCATACGTTGTCTTTACTCTGCTCTTGTGCTATGTCTCGTAATGACGACGAAATGAAATTTTCAAATGCAACTTGTTGAATATACATGACGCTGAAATTTGCTTTGCAGAAGTTGGTTGCGATGTCTTGCTGATTCTTGCTGAGAGAACGGGATAGTGCGTCTGCTACAATATTTTGTGTACCGGGAATGTGAACAATTGTAAAATTAAATTCCCGTCAATAAAGTTTCAATCTGCTTAATCTGTCGTGTGTAAATCTAACGGAAAGGAATTTGTTCAAAACATAACAATAATAAAAGCCGAAAACAACCATCATGGAAATATCCAAAATAACATTCGAACTGCAATGGATTTATCAGAGACTACACTGAGTCTGCTCAGATCGCTGGCAACATAAATGAAGCTCCTTTCAAAATTAGGTTTCGATATTAATGCAGCTTCCCCACATCTTCCTTCTAAAGATGTAGATAGTCTTATAACCCACATCTTTTGCTCATTTTGAGTGCTTTTTATTTATTACTCATGAGTTTGAAGAAATTCTTCTCAAACTCGTTGTGTGCGCTCACTTGTTTTCTGCAATAAATTCAACGTATGGCTTGATCCAGGGAGCTTGCCTAAACGGTACGACTGAATAAATCATTTTTAAACCAGCTTTTTGCCTTAGATTCCTATAATGAATGGAATAGTTTTTCTTGTCTCTCTTTATTGTAATGGTGGTGCCACTTTTTCCAAGCATGCAAATCGTCTACTGTCACTATGTACCCTGTGTCTAAATCATCTTTTACACACTCCCCACGTCTCTGGACTCTCTCTGGAATAACATATTCGTAATTGGTAATCGTTGCCCATCCGGCTGTATAGGCTACTGATATCGAGATAAATTATCCAAGTGTGGTGCAATTTATCTACATAATTGCCCATGAATCAGCTGCTGGCCACTGCATATCTCAAATAATAATGAACAGTTCCGTTCCCGAAGCCTTATCCCACCACCGGGAGTTCTTCTGTATTCGTAATAAGCTGCAGTTTTCCTTTAAGAAATTTTCAGCAGAGCGCCCATACCTTGCCATGTGAGGTAACATAATGCACATGATTCGTGCATAATTTAATCTTAAGGCAAAGACCGTAAAATCTTATGAAGACATCATTACAAATGTTTTGCTCTTGAATACATTCCATACAATGCTGTATCTTTTGTACTAAGCCTCTATTGGCCTGTTTATCAACTTTCGTACTTTTCGATTGACGGCAGGCGATAGCTCACCTATTCGTACGGAAAAATTAGCTTGTGATTCACAATAGTGGACTTATGATGAGAACATTTCCTTTTTGCACACATTTCGAGTTAACATGTCAAGAGATTTATCAAATTGATAAACTGGATATCTATGTTGAATTACTTCTCTTAGTACATTACGGGGGTATTGCACAAAAATTACCTTCTGATTCACAATAGTGATCTTATCATGAGATCATTTCTTTTTTGTACACATTTCGAGTGTATATGTCAAGATATTTAGAAAATTGATAAACTGGAAATTTATGTTCCATTTCTTCTCTTGGTGCTTTACTGGAATTTTACATGTGTTGTTTACCTATTAAAACCGAGACCTGGTACCAAGGAAGGTAGGACTGGGTGACGATTGTGGACGGGCTGTAATCAGTTGCTGTTGGTTAGTTTACCTTTAAATCACGTACACTTTATTTGGAAACAACAACAAATAAAAGGTGACAATAGATTAAGAAGTGTTAAACCTCTGATGGCCTTAATGAAAACAAATTCAAAACTATTTCTCTGCTGAAGGCCCCAATAGTGACACTTCCAAACTGTTTCACAGCTGAAAGCCTGAATAGCTTTGTGAAGAACCAGTTAAACTACTTCAGCCTGAAATTACCGTTATTAAAATATTTTTAGAAGAGCAGTCATCAAAATGTCACTGTTAGAATACAATTGTGTAATTAAAATTTTTAAGACATGTAACATCCACGACTGGAGACCTCAATGACAAGCAAATTCAAATTACTTCTAGGCTGAAGGCACCAATTGATAAAATTTAAAATCAGTTTCATGGTGAAGGCCTCAATAGCATTCCTTTAAGAACCAGTTAAACATCTTCAAACTTGAAATTACAGTTATTAGATTTAAAAAAAAAAAACAGTCAACAAGTCTGACCAAACCATGGATAGGGAGTGGGGGGGGGGGAGGGGGGCGCAGATGTTGCTCCAAGGATCGATCTGGGAACGTCCCTCAAAACTTCGCAAGCGATGAGACATTCACTTCACGAGATGGTAACTCAGACTTGTGGCAGTTTAAACGCATGACGAATAATCATTTGCCGAATATACCTAACGTCCGATGACCAATGCAACGATGGAATAACACAACCAAGCCGGAACCGGCAGTCAGCACAACGTCTTCAGACTGCGGTGTTCAGAGCATCCGGAAGCAGAAATAAACCACTACTAACCACACACTACCCAGCCCACAAACGAAGGAAGCTGTCGAACTACACGCCTTACCGGACAGCAGCGGCAAGGCGAGGATAAGTACACTGCCGTAACATACACTAAGATTAATAATAAGAAGTGGAGGAAGACTAATTAGGTTCGCAATCCCCAAACGCTCCACTTGCTGCTCTTGGTCTTGGCAACACTGCGAGCAGCAACACGCAAGTAAATGGCGAGATCTCACAATGCTGGAAGTTTCACTACTTCAGTTAAGGTCCACTCAACATAAATATCCTGGGTCCGGTTGATAACGAGGTTCCACCCCTCGCGACTACAGCCCTTCCATCCGGCAGTGTATGCGTCCCACCAGGAGTCCCGGCGTGTTCTTGAGCTTCCCGGACCTGTCTGCTCGTCCGTCCACCAACCGCACAGCCGACTCACACCACACGGAAACACCACAACGTCGCCCCAAACATAGTACCACCGTTACTAGATATCGATAACCACCGCTGCTGCCACTAGCGGACAGGCAATGCTAGCAAACGGAGTGGCTCCAATGAACACAAGAAGATGACGACAACCGTAACTATAACGATGCCAACCTAGCAATGGCACCAACGCGAGCCGCTGCAGGGCTCGAAAACTTTGAAAAAATCATTGTTTATATCATTCCTTACACTATATTCCATAACTGTTTCAAATTTCTGAGTGAAATTCACATCTTCAGCTTCAGGACCCTTCTTTCACATATACGTTTCTTAGAAAAGCGTGTGCTCAATAAAGGTCAAACACAGTTAACAGAATCCGCGTTTTTTTAAAGTTTTTTGTGTAATAAAGTACCCCTTCCCACAGTGTACACGTTAGAGATAATCTGTTGGTATTGGCAAGGCTGAGCAAAAGGATGTTTTCCCTTTGAAATGTAGGACGTCATCTAAACCTGCCTTTCGTTCAGTTTAAGATCATAATTGGGTTATCGGTCGACAGTATGGGAGCAAATACCTCTGTAACTAATTTGTGCTGCACAATTAAATGCCTGTCTTAAAAGTTATTGATACGTGTTCGTTTCTGGATTTGGTTGGTGGATGAAGGTATTTTTCTAATCTTAATACCGCTTGTTGGGAGTAGCCTTGAGGCGAACAGAGGTGTTAAGCCTCCTCAGGGAGAGAAAGCATTTATGGCCACTAATGAGGATGGCGGCGCTCCCGTAGCTAAGTATTGGAACGCTGGTCGCACATTCTAAAAGCAACAGGGGGTTCGCTGGATGGAAGGGCGGAAGCAAGCATTGCGTCTGTGCCTTAGGATGGCGCCTTTTGGCCGTCCAGTACAGTGCGAAGCTATTCTGTTGTGCTGTGCGGATATTATCAAACGGAGCCTGGGACTCCGGCAGAGAGCCGCCGGCGAAATTTTGTGGTCTTAAGGAAGGGCGTACTTTCCTGAAGTTAGAAGGCGATGCCCTATCCCATCCTCCTTGCTGGACGATTGCTCACGAAAAAAGAAAATCTGTTAACAGAAAGGTGAATACAGTTTAGAGTGAAATGGGGAGCTCTGTGGAGTCCGCAGTAGGAACGCTTGGCTAGAAGAAATTTTAGGATAGCGTCAACTCTTGCCAGCGTCCCTCTGAAAGAATACAGAAGGGTCGGCCTGCGACTGGATACGCACTATGCCATGTTACGAGAAAGCGATGCTTTAAAATTGTATGCAGGGGGATTTTCTGTAGCTAGAAAATGTGCGGTTGGCACAGAGATGCGGAACAACGATTGCAGTGCTGTTTTAATATATTCTTCTGACTACTTCACGAAGAATAATGTTAAAATTTTGTGGAGCGCACGTTTAGTAAACACTCTTCGACTTTCGACGGGGAGCGGTGAAGACACTACGGCCGTGGGAGCCGGAGAGTAAGGATTCCGCTTGCGGGCGTCGTAGGAAAAAGAGACTTGGGCCCTTTCCAGAATGGTCATTGTATTAAGGCTGTTTTCCTGCGCCGACGTAAATTACGGGATAGAAATTTATAGTTGGTACCCCACCACCACCTCATTTTAAGGTTCATAAATTAGATTACATCATGGTCAGACAGAGATTCCGAAATCAGATACTGGATTGTAAGGCGTACCCAGGAGCAGATATAGTCTCAGATCACAATATGGTAGTGAGGAAGAGTAGGCTGAAGTTCAAGACGTTAGTCAGGAAGAATCAATACACAAAGAAGTGGGATACGGAAGTATTAAGGAATGACGAGATACGTATGAAGTTCTCTAACGCTATAGATACAGCAATAAGGAATAGCGCAGAAGGCAGTACAGTTGAAGAGGCATGGACATCTCTAAAAAGGGCCATCACAGAAGTTGGGAAGGAAAACGTAGGTACTAAGAAGGTAGCTGCGAAGAAACCTTGGGTAACAGAAGAAATACTTCAGTTGATTGATGAAAGGAGGATGTTCAAACATGTTCCGGGAGAATCAGAAATACAGAAATACAAGTCGCTAAGCAATGAAATTAATAGGAAGTGCAGGGAAGCTTAGACGAAATGGCTGCAGGAAAAATGTGAAGACATCGAAAAAGATATGATTGTCGGAAGGACAGACTCAGCATACAGGAAAGTCTAAACAGCCTTTGGTGACATTGAAAGCAACGATGGTAACATTAAGAGTGCAACGGGAATTCCACTGTTAAATGCAGAGGAGAGAGCAGATAGGTGGAAAGAGTACATTGAAAGCCTCTATGAGGGTGAAGATTTGTCTGATGTGATAAAAGAAGAAACAGGAGTCGATTTAGAAGAGATAGGGGATCCAGTATTAGAATCGGAATTTAACAGAGCTTTGGAGGACTTACGGTCAAATAAGGCAGAAGGGATAGATAACATTCCATCAGAGTCTCTAAAATCATTGGGGGAAGTGGCAATAAAACGACTATTCACGTTGGTGTGTAGAATATATGAGTCTGGCGACATACCATCTGACTTTCGGAAAAGCATCATCCACAAAATTCCGAAGACAGCAAGAGCTGACAAGTGCGAGAATTATCGCACAGTCAGCTTAACAGATCATGCATCAAAGCTGCTTACAAGAATAATATACAGAAGAATGGAAAAGAAAATTGAGAATGCGCTGGATGACGATCAGTTTGGCTTTAGGAAAAGTAAAGGGACGAGAGAGGCAATTCTGACGTTACGGCTAATAATGGAAGCAAGGCTAAAGAAAAATCAAGACACTTTCATAGGATTTGTTGACCTGGAAAAAACGTTCGACAATATAACATGGTGCAAGCTGTTCGAGATTCTGAAAAAAGTAGGGGTAAGCAATAGGGAGAGACGGGTCATATACAATATGTACAACAACCAAGAGGGAATAATAAGAGTGGACCATCAAGATCGAAGTGCTCGTATTAAGAAGGGTGTAAGACAAGGCTGTAGCCTTTCGCCCCTACTCTTCAATCTGTACATCGAGGAAGCAATGATGGTAATAAAAGAAAGGTACAGGAGTGGAATTAAAATACAAGGTGGGAGGATGTCAATGATACGATCCGGTGATGACATTGCTATCCTGAGTGAAAGTGAAAAAGTGTTAAATGACCTGCTGAACGAAATGAACAGTCTAATGAGTACACAGTATGGTTTGAGAGTAAATCGGAGAAAGACGAAGATAATGAGAAGTAGTAGATATGAGAACAGTGAGAAACTTAACATCAGGATTGATGGTCACGAAGTCAAGGAATTCTGCTACCAATGACGGACGGAGCAAGGAGGACATCAAAGGCATTTCTGGCCAAGAGAAGTCTACTAATATCATATACCGGCCTTAATTTGAGGAAGAAATTTCTGAGGATGTACGTCTGGAGTACAGCATTGTGTGGTAGTGAAACATGGACTATAGGAAAACCGGAACCGAAGAGAATCGAAGCACTTGGGATGTGGTGCTATAGACGAATGTTGAGAATTAGGTGGACTGATAAGGTAAGGAATGAGGAGGTTCTACGCAGTATCGGAGAGGAAAGGAATATGTGGAAAACACTGATAAAGAGAAGGGACAGGATGATAGGACATCTGCTAAGACATGAGGGAATGACTTCCATGGTACTAGAGGGAGCTGTGGAGGGCAAAAACTGTAGGGGAAGACAGAGATTGGAATACGTCAAGCAAATAATTGAGGACGTAGGTAGCAAGTGCTACTCTGAGATGAAGAGGTTAGCACAGGAAAGGAATTCGTGGTGGGCCACATCAAACCAGTCAGTAGACTGATGACCAAAAAGAAAAAAAAATTATGCGTGATGCTTAAATGATGTATGTATTTCCGCCGAGACTCTAGGGCGGCTGGAGGAAATGCGGTGGCATGCGATGTGGCAATGTAATCTGTGGACCGAGATGATCCACCCTGAAGAGCCTGAGAACAACTTTGTTGCATGCTACAGAGTGAGCAAGGCCGTTCAGTATAGGCACTGGCTTTCGAGTATAGACGCTGGGCTCGCAGCCAACTTGGGCACTTTCCTGAATAGCCAGCTAACCGTTCGAAATTATTTCTGAGACAACCTACTGGTCGTTGAATCAGCTATGTTACAGCTTGTGTTTCGTGCAGGTATGAGCTTCGCAGGAGTTAGTACACGCGAAATGCTGTATAGTTTTTAGCAGTGAGACCCGCTGTACTTGCAAGTTTAAAACGCCACCAACCAGTGAGGTTCAACCGTTTTCGCTTTGGTATTAATTTGCTGGATTCCATTATCCGTGCATATGATCATGGGGGAAGCCGCGGAAATCCTTCCTCCACTTCGCCAACTCAAATTACTTTCACACAGAGTATGCTCGTTAAGTTTATCAATCAATGTACTTATCTGTATACACATTTGTCTGTGAGTGGAAATAAACATTTTCGTGTTCCTTAGTGCGGTCTGTAAATCAAGTAGATAATACATCCTGATATCATTGTTTCTGACATGCAAGTGGAGAAATAATATGATTATTTCCATAATTAGAGAGAGAGAGAGGGAAAGAGAGAGAGAGAGAGAGAAAGAAAGAGAGAGAGAGAGAGAGAGAGAGAGAAATGAAGTACTCCATTGAGTAGCCCCGACTATAAGATAACTTGCATTAATTACACACAGATTGTAGACCTTAGTTTTAAGGGTGTTTTTCCGTGCCGATGTAAATTACGGGATAGGTACCCCACCCCCACCTCTATTTAAGCACCATCGAACCTTGGCCAGAATTTTGACCTTTAGAATTTTCCCAGACGACGTCAGTAATTATTTTTAGTCAGTTGTAGTGTCTGCTGGCGGAGTTCTTAAAATGTGCATTTTTTTTAAACTTTAGTTGATAAGTGTTTGGTTCTGTGGTTTCTGTGCCACTCGTGACTGTTGTGTTAGCTTCGGTGCTAAAAACGTTGTTCGTTTTGGATAGCTTACTGACATTTTATGTTGTGTTACTGAAGTGTTAGGATGATTTCTGTGAATTAGCAAGTGATTACTCTATTAATTTAGTTACTGCATGCATTTGAATAAATGTTAAACAAGAGTCAGGCTCCCTTCAACGGGAAAGGCGTGAGAAGACAGTGTTTCGCGAAATGGACCATGATTCGATTAGGAAATTAAACATGATTGACGATGAAATTAATTTCCCATCGGAGAGGACAAGCATCTAGGGTGATGTAACGTGTAGGTCTGATTCAGATTGAAAAAACCATTGAGTGAGATGGATGCGAGTGTTGATGACGAAATTTTAACTTCCAGAATTTAGTAATGATCAGCTTCGCAACAGCAAAGGTGCAGTGTCCGAAGTTCTCGTGCTGGGACACCAGTTGTGGATAAAGATAGTAATAGATAGATACAGGTTACCGATTGTGGTTAGTTGGGGAGGTAAGAGAGGAAGTAAGGGGAAATGGCAAACTAGGGGTAAAAGAAGAAATACGCAGAACCGATGGTTGGGCGTATTGCTAAGCATGAAAAAGGAAGGAAGAAATTTGAAGAATCAATGAAAGGAAATATTAACAACACTATTGGTGAGATTGCCGAAATGAAGAAGATTTCGTCCGACACGAAAGCTGTAACGAACGAGACGAAGAAAGAAGTGTGATTAGCTAGAACAGAAAAATGGCTCTGAGCACTATGGGACGTAACTTCTAAGGTCATCAGTCCCCCAGAACTTAGAACTACTTAGGTTTAACCTAAGGACATCACACACATCCATGCCCGAGGCAGGATTCGAACCTGCGACCGTAGCGGTCGCGTGGTTCCAAACTGTAGCGCCTAGAGCCGCTCGGCCACCCCTGCCGGCAGCTAGAACAGAAGCAGCAGGCACAAGAAAGCAATTGTAGCGAAGAGACAGGATGAAACAGACAGGTGTGCCGTGACACGAACGAAAAACGTTTTAACGACACAACATGAGCATGGAAAGAAGATCGTGCATGAAACGGAGAAAAAAATTTCGAAGAATTCAAAAAGAATAGTTGTAACAGGAGCGGAAGAATCTGACACAACTGAAGGGAGACCACACGCGCTTTAGTGCTTAGCAGATCAACACAGGAACGTGTCAAGAGCATTGAAATCAAGTGCGGTAGACGTCAACAGGGAGGGCAATTGCGACCGAGACGCACGGAAAGGAAGTACGAAAGAGAGGAGTGTATTAGGACGTTACGGAGCCAGTTCATATGGTAGATGGACCGGCTGATAGGTCAGCTGATACCACTACCGTGCGGGACTGTGAGGCACCAGTTGTCACTAACAACTCAGAGTCTGCGCCTGTGCATAATTGCGTTCTACTGAATACGTGTAAATTCTCATATTTAGGAGAGAATAGTGATAGCAGGAGTGGCAGCATGTCGTAAAATGTGATTACTCGTAGCAGAGAAGAAGTGCATGTCTCAGAACATCGAGAACAAATAAATGCGAACCAAGAATTGGGTTTTGAACACAAACACTTCTTGTCGGTTCAAAATTTGCAGACATTCTGAGACACGGAGAGGTCATCACTTGACAAAACATGAATAGCTCAGTTTAACAGATCTTAGCCGCAATCTTTGTAGGTCGACTAAAAACTAGAATTTATCTGCAGCCACATTGAAAGTTCGATCGCAGAGAAGATGCACGCGATCGCAACTAATTTTGGTACGAATCAAGAATTTAGGAACGCTTTCCTCGCTAATTATCGGTCCAGAGGAACACGGGAAAGGATAAAGCAGTTGATAATGTCTTTTACAGACTGTGAATCATTAAGTCGCAAGAGCCCTGTCAAATATTTCAATCAATTATTACGAAAAACCAGTCTCTCGATACACCCCTGCAATGGATGTTTCTGTTGCATGAAACTAGCATCTCACTACCAGTAAGTATTGACTGATAGATGGCGCAATATCAATGAAGCATTTAAGAGTATTGACTTCGCGCATGAAGTACATACTGCACGAGAAAGGAGAAGAAATGAAAGAAATCGTAGGGAACAACCAAATAGAACTAACGACAGAAGAAACAATTCTCCGGATGAGAAATCAGGAAGTGACAGTTGCGGCAGGTGGCGTGGAGACGGTCTGCCAGCTGGTAGGAGGCAGAATTGGAATAATTTTGTGGGAAACAATAATCAGCGACGTTTCGAAAGAAACTGGCGTGAACCAGATGTGAATCGACAGCCATTCTAGATTACTGAAGTACGATATCCAAAACCAACAGAGGAACACCCCAATGCTAAAATGGATCTGAGCACTATGGGACTTAACATCTATGGTCATCAGTCCCCTAGAACTTAGAACTACTTAAACCTAACCAACCTAAGGACATCACACAACACCCAGCCATCACGAGGCAGAGAAAACGCCTGACCCCGCCGGGAATCGAACCCGGGACCCGAACGGTAACTTGACAAGTAAGTGGGTAGTTTTCACCGTGGATCCGGTTCATAATTCCACGTAAACATGTTAGAGTCAGACGTTATTAAAAGAAAGGTAATGAAGAAGTGGGAGGATTTGCAGCCGACCTTGAAAATGACAACTGGACTTGTTTCACCGACTGGTAGTTTGGTTAGTGGTAGGCACACCACTGTCATTTCCGAAATAGCTATTAGAATACTTTAGAAATAGAATCCATTCGGACTAAGATGTCAATGGCTATTTACCTAATTTGCCACGCGGAACTCCATGTAGAATAATTAGATTTGTAGTTGTGCAATGTATATAGTTGTAAATATGAATACTACATGGATAATAACTTTTGGTGGTATAACTGCGGGTCCCTCAGGTACTATGAGGAGTCATCTAACCTGACTGAGTGTATGGTAATTCTGCGAATGTCGTCCTGGCACTCGAAAGGAGATAAATGATATTTAGAAATGAGATAACTTCTGTGATAGTTACATCATCCTTAGGATTGAAATCACTGTACAACCGTAAATTTAGTCTTCAAAAACGAGCTTGTTTCAGTTTGAGGAGTTGTGCGTCAGTGATGGTTCAAATGGTTTTGAGCACTATGGGACTTAACTTCTGAGGTCATCAATCCCCTAGAACTTAGAACCACTTAAACCTAACTAACCTAAGGACATCACACTCATCCATGCCCGAGGCAGGATTCGAACCTGCGACCGTAGTGGTCACGCGGTTCCAGACTGTAGCGCCTAGAACCGTTCCGACACCCCGGCCGGCTGTGTGTGTGAATTTAAAGTCTTGGTCATCTGTATCACCAGGCTAAGACGTATAATCTGTTGGTAGTATTGGGTCACGCCAGTTTATGTATCTGCATGTTTTGAGTCTCTTTCATTGTAGTTTTATAGTGTTCACGCAACAGTTGCGTTTGACACGATATTCTCGAGTCGGTCTGCGCCACACTTTGTCAGTACCGGATGCGGTTCTCGTTAGAGTAGTCCCGACTTCATAGTACGAACGTTGGGCATTCGATACAGTCTTCGATGGAGTAGCCCCGACGTCTTAGTACGATTGGATGTAATTCGATTAGAATCTTCACTGTAGTAGCCCTGACATCGTAGTATGAACGTGTGGCATTCGATTAGAGTCTTCGTTGGTGTAGCCCCGACCTTATATTACGTTCGTGTGGGGTATTCTCGTTGGGTTAGCCCTCACGACATCGGACTTGGAAGAGATGTTCGATTTGCGATTATGAGAGGAGGCTCACGTACATTGCAAGCAGAGTGCACGTCATAATCACATGACGATTAGATAAATCGAAGGAGGCAGTTGAGCAAGCAACAGATTAAAAAATAACCACATAGTTTTTTGAGATGGTAGTTTATTGAATATCGCAAGGAACTAAACTGCATAATATCTTAAACCATGTTTTGAATAGCGTGTACAGCTAATTTAAAGTTTACCGTAAAGTTTCATCAAGGAGCAGACTAAGGGAAACGATAGGTACAGATGACCGAAATAGCCAGAGGCAAGACAGACAGACAGACAGTGCGACGACCGGACAACGCACGGTGAGCTACAGGGAGATGGGTAGGTATGCTGTAACCGCGTCAGCAGCAAGATAATAAGAATAGTTGAACAGCACCAAGTAATAATCCGTTATTTTTTTGTCTATTTTGTTTTCTGCTCGTTTTATTAAAACTAAAATATTCACAGGTATTTTGATCGCGTCTCAGTAGCAGTGAGAGCGGGGTCATTATAATGCGCCTTGTTGTGAGTGAGCTTTGTTCAAAATAATTTATTCACCACGACAGAGGACCCAACGAGTACAGTTTAGAGATCCCCTTACTTAATTTAATGCTTAAATCAATTGAGAATTGATGACTGAATACTAAAAGGGTTTAATGGCCGGTGAAGGGTGATCACAACTGCATCGTAAGTGTGGATGCAGTGAGACTATTGGAGGAAGCAATTAGAACAAGACGCATATCTAAAGATCTCTAGTGTGACAAATATACACGAAACCACACATGACCCCACCGATATCAACATTGTTGCAAGATAATCTAAGGAAGAATCTTAGTAACTTATGCAATAGTGTTGTATCGAATACTTTTATAACTTTTTTAAAAAATTTATAAACAGATTATTTTCGTGAAAATGTTATTCTGTATGAGGCACCACTGCTGAAAGTATATTGTATATCAGTGGTTGTAAAATATCCCTTTTAAGATGTGTGCTGATTTTACGATGCGTGCCACGTGAGTGACGCCACTTGAGGCACGAGTCGCAGCATCCGTGAGAGGACGGTGGTGTCCATCCGACAGTATCGCACAGCACGGTCAGCTGGAAGCACCCGCCGAGGCGAGCTGGTGGCCCGGCCAGTTCTCAGCGGGCAGCGGCAGAGCACCTGTCGCACCATGCGTTGCCCGTCAGCCATGCACTTCACGTTACCTAAAAAATGACTTGTAGCTAGGGCTTCCCGTCTACCTACGTAGACCGGTCGCCTGGTGCAAGTCTTTTGAGTTGACGCCACTTCGGCGACTTGCGTGTCCCAAATGTCATGTTGCTAAGGCCTCTTGTCGGGCAGGCCGGTTGCCTGGTGCAAATCTTTAGGTTGACGATATTTCGGCGACTTGCGCGTTAATGAGGATGGGGTGATTATGATGAAGACGACACGAACACCCGGTGGGAGCGGAAAAAAAATCTCCGACCCAGCCGAGAGTAGAACCCAGGTCCCCTAGCATGACATGCCGTCGTGCTGACCCCGCAGCTATCGAAACGGACTTCAGCTTACAAGAAAGGTGACAACAGACTATAGCTGAAAGAGGGAGACCCTGGGTTCAGGCACGTGTGCACATCATGATCCGAGGGAGACTGCTTTACGGCAGGAGGGCAGCTAGTAGGTGACACTTCTCATGCAAATAAAATAAAATATTTAAAAAAATTAATTCACATCTCAGCTGGCGTCTATAGTAATTCGACACCTTGCCCTGATCACTCCATGGTTCATAGTTACGTGTTTTTCTGTCAAATGGTGTTCGACTATGATTCTAAAGTAATAGCGAAAGAGTTTTCGGAACTCTTTCATACAGCTATACTGTAGCCAACCTTTGTTGTGGTAAGGATAGTCAGGTTACTTCGCTCTGTGGTTTCTCATTACGAGTACTGTCATTCCCTATCGCCCATACAAACGGATCCGGAGCCCAATACGCCTACCCAGACAGAAGAAAATCACAATACGCCAGTTGTGCTACTATACTGACCCGCTATTACTTTGCTCACCACCGAGCAACAATGAGTCGTACTTACGCTCTATGCCGGCCGTTGTAGCCGAGGGGTTGTAGGCGCTTCAGTCCGGAACCGCGCGACCGCTACGGTCGCAGGTTCGAATCCTGCCTCGGACATGGATGTGGCTGATGTCCTTAGGTTAGTTAGGTTTAAGTAGCTCTAAGTCCTAGGGGACTGATGACCTCAGAAGTTAAGTCCCATAGTGCTCAGAGCCATTTGAACCTTACGCTTTATGACCCAGACACGTGCTACACAAGAATTACAATTCCTGTAATACGACACCCCCCTCGTCGGCCACACAATAGAGATACGACCCCACGTCAACACTATGAAGAAGATGTGGGCCATCTTGTCCGATACCGCCTCACCACATCGAAGGGTGGACATTACTTCCACAGCATGTGCTCGCCACCCAGAGGTACTCCTGAGAGAACGTCCTCACCCCTGCTCCTGAAGATTCCACACTGGAGTTGCACGGCAACCCCAAATATACCGAGGCTATTAAGATAGGTTGAGAAGTTTTACGAGTGCAGTGAGATTGTGTTAAGTTATAAAGTCTGTGTTTGATAGGATTGCGATTTCACGAAAGGGATTGGCACAGACTCTCTAACATTAGTTCTTTTTAAGAAAGACTATTAAGTTACCATTGAAATTGGTTTTTTTAAAGTATTATGTAGTTTCATATCTGCAATGAATCTGTTAATTTTCTCTGTGTTGAGTAGTATTTCGGAGATCTTGTCTCAACAGAAAGGTTTTAATAGATCGCTTAATCCTAAGTATTTGTTGACACAACAAGACGTACACAGGACACGAGCACCATAGTTACACCGATACATGTTTCAAATATTGATACAGATATTTAGACGATTTATTTGAATGTAATTGTTTCGCACGTGTTGCTATTGCCAAAGTACTAGTAATGATAAGAATATTTTGAAATAGAGTACATGATGTCATGTGTTAATATATTTTTCATTATCAAATGTTCTTTAGTTGTACATGTTAGTTAAGCGCTAAATTTACTAGTGTGCACAATTTGTTTCACTTTAGACACTAAGATTTACACTTATACATGATGTCAGACTGAAGTACTTGATTATAAACTGAGCGAGGAGGCGCAGTGGTTATCACACTGGATTCGCATTCGGGAGGACGACGATTAAAACCTGCGCCCAGCCATTGAGATTTAGGTTTTCCGTGATTTCCCTAAGTCGCTTCAGGAAAATTCCAGGATAGTTCCTTTGAAAGGGCACGGCCGACTTCCTTCACCATCTCTCCTTAATCCGATGGGACCGATCACCTCGCTGTTTGGTCCCCTCCCCAAAATCAAGCAACCAACCAACCAAAAGATTGTATATTCGGTTGAGTATGAAGGCCTGTGAATGTGGGCAGCTGCAAGTCGTTGCCACTTGTAAAGTTAGGGAATTGTATGTTTTTAATTATTTGTTCTTTTGTGAGTACGAAAGTTCTGAGATGAAAACAAATTTGCTCAAGTACAGATGTACATATAATCTGTGTTCTTTAGTTGCGTGAATGTGAATACAAAAATGGTTGTATTTAAATGAGTACCTGCTTTCTATTGGATCTGAAGTATTTGGAGACCCTAAGTTGCGATTGTTCTGTGAACAGTACCCACCATAATTTTCTCTTTAATTCATCTGTTACTTCTGTGAAGAAATATGTGCATCTCTGTGAGTGTCTGCGTTTCCCTTTACTCTTTACCCTTCCACATGTTTTAGTTGTTCCCTGGTGGGAGAAATTATTGATCGAATTTTTTCTTGTGTATGTCACACTTCCTGAGCTATGTGCCATATGCCCTATGTAAAAACGATCGTGAAAAGTAGCACGTAATTTAGACTAACTTTCATTTCAGTTTAAGATCACAATCCGGTTACCTGAAGCGATTGAGAGACTACTTAATCTGGTAAAAAAATTTTACTGTACAATTGCGTCCACATCTTGCAATATTGACAATGGTTGTTTTCTGGATTTGGTTGGTGGATGAAGGCATTTTGCTGAACGTCATACAACGTGTGGGATTAGCCGTGGGATGAACAGAGGGATTTTGCCTCACGAGGGAGAGAAAAGCATTTATGATCCCTAGTGGCGGTGACGGCGCTCCTGCAGCCAGGTACTGGGAACGCCATCGGGCGCACATTCTAAAAGCAACAAGTGGTTCGCAGGACAGAGGAGTGCGAGCAGGCGTTGCGTCAGGCACAGTATGAGGTCTGCATTACCATGGCGCGCTTTTGGGCGGACAGTACAATGAGAAGCTATTCTGTTGTGTTAGGCGGATTTTTTCAGACGAAGCCTGCGACACCGGCAGAGCGTCGTCAGCGAAATTTAATAGTTTGAACACAGGTGGAACATTCCTGAATTGAACCGGAGATGCCATGTCCTGTATCTTTGGTGGACTAATGCTCATGAGATAAAAGCTGCGTTAAAAGAGAAGTGAATGTAGCTTGGAGTGATGTGGGGAGCTCTGTGGCGTCCACCATTGAGACGGTCGGCTAGAACCATTTTCAGAATGTCGAGAGCTCTCGCCAGCGTCCCTGTTCAAAACTACAGACGGGACGGCCTGCAACTGGGTACGCGGTACTCCATGTTAGAAGCGATGCCTCAAAATCGTATGGAGAGTGATTTTCTGTTGCTAGATCACGTACGACTGGAGCTGAGATGCGTAACATGGCTTGCATTGGTGTTCTAACTTACTCTTTCTGACTGCTCCATGTGGATTAATGTCGAAATTTTATGGAGATAACGTAGAAGTAAACATGCATCGCCTGTGTCTGGCGGGTAGTAAAGACACTACTGCCATGGAAACCGGAGAGGAAGTATTTCGCAAGTACGCTTAGTAGAAAAATTCGACTTCGGCTAGCAGAGCGTCGAGTAAAGACGCCGGCTACAGGAGGCAACTTTGGGAGGTCTCGGGGCAGCCGGCTGTCAATTCGAGAGAAAAAGCACTATCAGCTATGTCGCAGCTGGTATTGGTTGCAGGTGAGACCGTCACAACTTAGGCAGAATAACTGGACACAGGAGTTAGTTGACGTGCAATTTTGGGCTTTTTTTAATAGCAAGAGCCCCTGTACTGTATAGTACATGGGATCACCAACCAGTCAGGGTCCACCATTTTCACTTTTGTATTACTTTGATAGCTTCCGTTATCCGTTCAGTTCATCAAGGGGAAAGTCGCCAAAACCCTCCCTTCACATTGCCAACCCTAACTAATTTTGTTATGAGTATGATAGTTAAGTTTATCTATCAAAGTACTTATCACTATCCAAACTTGTTTTTGATTGGAAATAAACATTTTCGTGATGCTTAGTGTGTTCTATAATTCAGCTAGGTGATATCATGATGTCATTGTTTTTTGAGATTTCATGTGACTGAGGGAAATAATTTGGTTGTTTTGACAATCAGAGCGAGAGATGTGAAGTACTCCAGTCAGAGAGCCTGGCCGTATAAAAATTTCCATTTAATGCCGTTGCACACTGATAATAGGCCATTGTTTCGAGGGTGTTTCCCTGCGCGAAAGTAAATTTTTAGATAGAAATTTATAGTAGGAACTCCCCATACCTCTTTTCAAACACCGCAAATCCCAAGGTTATGAGCACTACTTGTAAATCAGTACCTATTTTCACGGTATGTTTTTAATAAAAGATAACAGCATTCAACCATTTTTTGTAGCGGGAATAAGATATCGCCCTCCTTAGTAGCTAGTGTTATGTAAAATGCGTTCGTATTGCCAGGATTAAAGCAGTTCCCACCCCATTTGTTTGCAAATGTTTGTAATCATAAAATGCCCATCATAATTGCTCAGACTGTGGAAAAAGCCAAGCACAGCACAGTCAGGCCTGTAGTTAAAATTGAAACTGGGATGCGATGTGACTCAGTATGCACCGGTGAAATGATAGTGTACAGGTAATTAGATTATCTGTGTTCATAGCTCTGATTCACTTCGTATGCCATACAGATCTTTCTATGGAAATGTATCTGACCTGAATACTTACCAGAGTTGTTACGATGACTTCAGTCAGTAACTATTTGCACTACGTATTCTGTAGGAGCATAGATCACAAAAAGCCGTTCCAGTCTGTTACTAAACTATGGAAATCTTACAAATCCTCTTTGGCAGTAGGGATTATACTGGTAATCGATTTTAACTACACACAGTCAACTAAATTGGCATCTACCCTCTCCTGGGACTGAGAATATCTCACGTAAAGTTCATATACTAGAAGTGAATACCGATGATCAGCAAAGTTACTCAGCGTCATCAAAAAATACTTTTTATGTAATGGAGATGACACATATTATGAAGTTGTAACATAAATAAGTTCATGTGTGTGTCACCACCATGTTATTTAATATGCAGTGGTACGACTCAGAATAGTTTACCTTCTCTCACGTATTTCACAGCAACCCACTCATAATATGAATACAGGATGCCGTAGTTTTTTGCAGAGACGACTTCATTTTGTTTTTGAGAAGTTGAATATGTTTGTGCTCTGCAAGTAATGATATGTTCGCCAAGGTTAGTATGTTTGAATAAATAATACTTTTATACAAATGTTCTGTATGCTGATTTACAGGACATAGTCCGACTATAACTGAGTACTTGCGACAGGCCGTTACCGATTTTTTATTTTTTGTTATCTTAGGCAATTTTGTTCATACTCCTGCATAAACCCCATATTTTCATTGACATTAACGCGGTATTGAATCATTTCCTTCAGTACCTTGCCATTATTAATAAGATAGATAGTTTGTAGTGGTCTCAGAAGTCGCCCAGTGACCTTGGTTGGGTAACGTTCACTGATGTTATCAGACAGCGGTAGAGGGAGTTCTTTTTTTATTCTTGAATATCTGATTTCCCTCACCTGACCTGACCAAGTAAAAGTTGTAGACAGTTCAACAACTGATCTTAAAAGTTTGGTTAATTTGTCGAAAACAGGAAACAGGGATCGAAGAAAACAGGGCAGCTTAAGTCGAAACGTATTTATCATAATACCTGTACATTTTTATCTTCTAAATGCTGACACGACAGCACTCCGTTCGAGATCACCTAATTTAATATGTTTTTCCGACAGATCAGATTTTATTATTATGTTATAAGGTTTGTCAACGAAGTTCTAGCTGTTGAGGTAATCTCCATCCTCTTCCTCTGCAGATCCTCAGATGCTACTGCATCTTCTTGCAGATTTTTTCCAGTTGCTCGGTCAGAATCCTGAATGTATCAGCCAGTAGGTTATTCTCTGCTTGATCAGGTGGATAAATGTACCTGACCATAGACTCAGTAACATGAAATAAAAACATGTCAGAGTTGTATTCGTATATATGAAACATGCAGAAAATGATAGACTCCATAAGATGAGTAATACTTACTATTTTGTCGACATTCACACACTGTTCTCTCACTCTGTATAGTTTGCCCCTGCAGGAATTCTACTGCTGCCTGCAGATGTTTTCAGGTGCCCAATCAAGGTGGCGAGGGTACTAGACCCAAGATTCTGTAACATTAAATGAAAGGATCATCTCAAAGCTGCATTCATAGATATGACAGATTTGTAACAAATGGCAGACAGCATAAGCCAAAAAGGTTTTTGGAAGGAAATTGAGAAGATTTGCATCTTTGGCTTAATTTCCAGGAAACGACTCTGCTCTCACTCGAACCCAGAAACTCAAACGATGTTAACAGCTCTGAGGGTGCTACAGAAATGCTTTTCACGAGCTGAAACTTATTTTTATAACCTCCTGTAAAACTTATATCGATCTGAAGTAGGTTTATGTTATGTAACTGTGTATCTGCAATTATGGAGTGTGTATTCTTTATTATTTAAAGTCATGGATTTGGGAAAGGAAATTAGAATTTTGTAATGTATATTCAGAAAAGGCAAAAATGAATTGTTAAAAAGATAAATTATTATAATATGTGTGTGATTATAAAAAAGGACGATGTTACTTGGAAGCTGCTTCATGCTTAGGGCTCTTGTATCTGTAATAAATAAAAGACGTAGGGAAGTCCCTCCGCAATGGATGTGGTCTGGCGCGATGTAAAAGGTGGTTTTGGCTGTCAAACTGGGGGCTCCTTGATGTGAACGGTACGCAGTATGCGGCTAGTCGTGGCACGGTAAGTTTCGACGGTGCCAGGAGAGGAAGTTTGGAGCTGCTCTGCAAAGGATTTTTGCCTGGGATGTGGATCTGGCTTTTATTTGGGATTCTCGGCCAAAAGGTATGGCTCTAATGTATTGAAAATCCGACGCCAAGAAGACATTTTATTGAGCATTCGAACATCAAGAGCCGTGAGTATAGTTAGCCGCCATATCGGTTGTCACCAAAACTTCGCCACTGCTTTACTAATTTCATACATCCATCTATGTATATCGGCATGGACCAGTAAATTTGTGTGTGTGGTCTATGCTATAAATCGGTGTTCAGAACCATTTCATCTATCCTGATCACGAACCTATGCAGGGTCCTCACCTAAGTGCTACTAAAACCGGGCATTGTGTTTTAAATAAACCTTGTATTCAAGTGTTTCAGAGTGATTTTTTTGTCAAATGTGAAAGTAGCACTAAAATTTAAAGCGACAATCACAAAAGTGAAGTACGATAGGATATTGCTGAAGTACTGTTAGTTTATTGCAAAATATACTTTTGCGTTAATACAGTGCCAGATTGTGTACGTGTTATTGTCTGAAATGTCTGCTTTGCGTGTGGTAAAAAAGAAAGACAAATAAGTTAAGCTCATTTTAAAAATAGCGGTGTTTTGACTTCCATCATGAATGTTTCCATTTTCGAAGTTAATTGAGCTCAGTGTTAAAATTTTTGTCTTGGAAAGTAAATTACGAGCTACTCCAAGTGAAGTGACGGATTAGCTTTATTTCAATACTCTTTTTTACTGATATAATCATAGAGTTTAACTAGTGAGACTATACTTATTTATGAGTCCCCATAATACTCTCCACACATTAGAAAGATTGTACTGGATTATTATTGCTGCTAAGAATAATTGATATATGTAGAGGAGTATAAACGGTGTATTTATCATATTATTTTTGTTGGTGTTTTTTCATGTCAGTTAAGACAGAAGCCCCTCATGTCCAAATTTAGTTCCACACTTCATGCAGTAACATTTCAGTATTGGTTTGATCAATGATGTTGAGTGTAACTATTATTTGTATGAGTCTGGTGCAAATTTGCTTTCCATAATTACTGGTGTGTGCGTTATTAAAAACTGCTGCTACACACAGCTCAGCTTGTATCCTGTGCGCTATTCAAAGGAAAATATCAACGAAAGTATCTTCAATTACCAATCTTCAATTTTCTGAAACATATATTTCCAAATTAATGTGCCTAATAGGACAGACGATCGTTTATTTTTTTTTTCCATTCACATATGGCTTTTGCCACTTTCATTAATTCCCAAGTTTAAAGTCCGTTTAGTATTTTGTTAATTTCGCCATATTCAAAATAATAGTCCGATACCTTTACCTACTATGCAAAAGCGTGGTCAAAATTCGAAATCCTCTCAGAGGGTAACGTTAGCTTGTTTCACGGCACGCTTGTGCGTCATACGTGGCAAGATAGCGTTACACTCCGTCTCCCCTTAATCATATGGAGGAGGATGCCAGTGCAAATTTCTTACTTTATGCGCTGAATCAGAGCTTGGTCACTGGGAAAATTCTGCAGATCCTTTAAATATTATGAGCAAAAGCATGTCTGAATTGCATTCATAGAATTGAACCAGGTGTAAGAAATGTGCGTAAAGAGAAGAATTAGTAAGTTACTGATCTCAGACTTATATTTTTTGTATTTTTTGCCAATTTTCGACTCTGCTGTCGCACTCCAACACAGGAGCTCAAACAATTTTTATAGTTCTGAAGGTGCAACAGAAATGTGTACTGCAAGTTGGAATCTATAGCTTATGTTGCAATAAGAATGACAAACGATATGAGACTCGTTTTCCATATCTATAGTGAGAGACAGCGTATCTCGTTCAGCATCCAATTGCAGCCTCCAACCCCTAGAAGCGGAGAATTGGTTCTGCATTAACAAAACGTCCATTTCGCAGATTCATAATCATTTCATATGGGTATTAGCAGCACACATCGGTGAATTGCTTTAGGTCCTATAGAAGAGTTGAAAATATCAGTCAAATAAAACAGACAGTTATACGTCTGTAGAGTGGAGTCAGGGAAGCAACGTGTGCTCCAAGTGAGACACTGTGAGATAACATCGCAATCGTCTCTCGGAAGGACGTCAGTCATGAGTAGTGGACCTGTCTTAGCGTCTCATAAGTCAAGCGCTGCCACCTTGAATTATTACGAACCCGCATTGAGAGTGGTATAATTTATTTTTCTGTCTTGTTTTAAGCAGAATTGTGACGCAGAGAACTGAGGTCCAGCTTACTTGTTTCCCCAAGAGAATCGACTCACATATCTCTTGGTACTTGCATGCCTGGCTGAGTGTGTGGGGAGGGGGCGGGAGGCATGTGTGACTAACGTTAAGTATTATTCGGATTAACTACAGACGTATGGAGCTGTATGTAATTAGTGCATATATCTCACATTTGTGTAATCTTAATATTGCACTAAATGTATGTATGTGCTACAGTTTTAGTGCTATTTTTTATAGTTTTGTTGAAATCCGTTGATATTTTGTGGAAAAATATCAAAATTTCGGAGAAATTTTTTCTAATTTGATGAAAATATTTAAGATTTCTGGGAACTTTGTTAAAGTTTGAGGTCAGGGTGATATGGTTTGAGGAGTTATTTTATACTCTTGGGGCAAACTGATACTATTTCAGGGGCACAGTGATGTGTGGAGTAAGTTAACAGAGTTTGCTGCATTTACCATGTAATGTTTACTGTTTACGTTTTAGCCCTTAATATTTAACATTTACTGTTTAGCGTATACGATTTAGCATTTACCGTTTTGTAGATGTGTGTGTTCGGGTATTCCAGTGTTCGCTAATAGCAATTTTGATACTAAGGTAGTATGACGTGGTGTGTGTGTGTGTGTGTGTGTGTGTGTGTGTGTGTGTGTGTGTGTGTGTGTGTGTGTGAGAGAGTGAGTGAGTGAGTGTATGAGTGGGGGAAACAGAGAGAGAGAGAGAGAGAGAAAGTGGAGAAATATTAGATGTATGAAATACAGGGAGAAGTCACTGCTTAACCTTAGAGAGATCACATTGTATATGAAGTACCGTATTTGGTGTTTGAAATGCAGAAACAGCGCGAGATTATATGTCTAATGAGTACCATATTTGACATATGAAATTCAGAGAGAAGGAAAGGGGGAGGGAGAGAGAGAGAGAGAGGGATGGAGAGGAGGGAAGAAATTAGTTTTGCATGAGAAACATCACATATGTGTCAGGGTATAGGATCTGACATATGAAGTACAAAGATATACATGAGCACAATTCTGTAGACCATTTTACGATAATAACGAACATCTTTGACTTTGGTGTCATTTTCACATTATGCCATAGTACCATAAGTAAGTGTGTGTACAGAAATGATGCGGCTATCCACCATATTTACATGACAGCTTTACATATACGGGTTCTATTATTTTAATGTGTATCTACAGACATCTTTATGCCTCATTTTAATACGTGGCTGTGACTGGTTGGAAAGAAGAGAGTGTTTTAAATTTTCCACGGCTACAGGTGAGCTGTTACCACCATCTTGGAGTTTTGATTAGTTGTAGATTGGAGAAAACAGAGGGAGTTGTGTCGTTTATACGTCATTGGACAGCGCGGGGGGGGGGGGGGGGAGGAAGATAAATTTTTAACTAACACAGCAGCATTTTCACCCGTCTATGGTGTTTCACTGGCTATTTCATTTGTAATTCTGTGACACGTTTGCTTGAAAATAAGAAGCAGTGGGGAGGATCAGAGCGGAGAATTAGAGGGGAGGTAAGCCACAAGACGAAAGGAGTGTGGCTAGACGGCATCTCGCATTCATTGTCATTGATCCTGCCTCTGCATGTAGCCAACTTGCACTAAAAATTGCAGTTTTCAAGTCATTGAACTGCAATGTGTCCTGGAGTCGCCATACATGTGTCACTGCCATCCATGAATAGTTTATTTTGCGTAAGGCAGACGTCGACCTATACGCAACATGTCCTCGGCGACTCTTTATTTTATGATGTGTTAGGTAATGTCGCGATCTTTTTCATGAAAAGGAATCATCGTTCTTTTACAGCCTTGACCCACTGAAATAGAATTGCTGTCTTCCCTTTCTCTGTAAATTCACCTTGTCAAGAAGTTTTCTTTTCAGTCACCTATGTAGGAAGTGACACCCAAATGTTTCCAGTGACAAACACATCTTCTACTAGATATCGAGGTGAAATGTCGCTGTTAGGAGATCCTGTAGAGCCACGTTGGAATTTTTAGTTTACTGCAAAGAAACAGATGTGAGGTACTTGTAATATATATTTTGCCAACTAGAGGTTAACAAGGCCAAGGCGACCCATGCCACCATATGTCCATTGCATTTAAGCTTTGAGACATTTTTGCTCTTGAGAGATTATCCACCCGTATATATCCATCTTGGCAGTTTCTCCACACGAATGGCAATAAGTACTTTTGAATTTCCACGACCGTGTACCATACAACAGTCTTCCAAGTATAGAAACCACCCACAACTAACCAATAATCAGTGACACATCCGCATCGATTTGTCCCCGGATCTATTTCATTGGCATAACGGATCGCTGGGCAGTACTTTTAGGCAGCCCGCAAGCGCGTAACGGTTGGGCTTTGGAGAGTGAGTGGAGCGTATGTTGAACAGGTGGAGGAAGCTGGGATATTGATCTGTTGACCAATGTGGTCGGGACTGTTTACCTGCTTTTTTAATTACACTGTCAGTGGCAACCATTTTCTTGGTTGAGTAGAACGGTACTGTTAATGCATGTGTAACTAGCTTCCTTCATAATATGTCAATTAATTAGCCCCCATCTCTGTTTTAGAAGGTTTCTAGTGTTTGTGAAGCATTTAATTATTTTTCCATGGAGTGAGACACACCGGTGGATGACGCAAGCGGTATTCCAATAAAATTCAATATCGGATCAGGCTAACTGATCAAGTTCTGATTCGGTAGGCACCCTTCGGATTTCGGGGCCCAAAGTGAAGGAGCTGTGGAAGATAGTTGACGAGTTGTTAAAGGTAGGGTTAATTATTTATTTTATTTTTATTTATTTATTTATTTAACCTGATCAGATTAGGGCCATCAGGCCCTCTCTTACATCGGACCAGTGTTCCACACATGCAGCATTTCACACATCAGAGTAACATCATGAACATAGTTTAAATGAGAAAATTAGCTTACTCTAGTGACCATATGAATAAAGACTAGTGACTAAGACCTAATAAAGTAAATGCGGAAGTATTTTTACAACAGTTGCTATACATACAGATTATGATAAAAGCAATAATAATAACAGTAAAACAAAAAATCAAATAATAATGATAAACATGACTAAGACCTAATAAAGTAAATGCTGGCAGTATTTTTACATCAGGTGCTATACATACAGATTATGTTGAAAGCAATAATAATAACAGTAAAAAAAAAACAATAATGACAAACATGAGAAAGATTCGCAATAGTAATGAAGGTTTGTGCAGATGTACATTAATATTTTGGTGTGTAAAGTAGATGTTTACTAGTATAGCGAGTTTTGGGTAGGGGAGGTTTAAGGAGGGGGAGAGAGGGAAGTAATGAGGTGAAGTGCACTCATGTACAGAGGAAGGCATTACTGTTGCTTAAGTAGATACGTCATTAATTGTTTTTTGAAGCCGGTCATGTTTTTAAGTTCTCTAACATAACGAGGGAGGTTATTCCAGAGTCGGGTTCCCGCTACTGTAAAGGACTTGGAGAAGGTGACTGAGCGATGCAGTGGAACGGAGAGGATTTTATTATGATGGGAACGTGTGTTTCTGTCATGTTGTTCCGACATGAGTGTTAGGGACGAGGAGAGATATGAGGGACAGTGTACATTTATAAGGCAGTAGATGAGACAGAGTGTATGGAAATCTCTGCGTTTGTCTGCACGCAGCCAGGACAATTTTGCATATGCTGGTGAAATGTGATCAAAAAGTCGAACGTCACAGATATATCGGACGCAGGCATTCGTGACCAGTTCTAGACGTCGGGAATTTTCCTGAGAGAGGCCTTGTAGGATAATATCGCTGTAGTCAATGATTGGGAGTATAAGCGTTTGTACTAATTTCTTTTTCAGATCGAAAGGGAAGAGTTTTTTATATTTTTGTAGGACATGAAGGGATGCTGATGCTTTTTTGCACACTGCAGTTACGTGCTCTGTCCAATTTAGATTTTCATCTATTATTACTCCCAAACTCTTTGCTGAGGGCGAGAAGTTAATAATTGTTCCATTTAGGATAAGAGGTGGTACGGATTCCCGATGTTTTGGGCTAATAAGCTTAGAGTGACCAACAAGTACCGCTTGGGTTTTAGATGGGTTTAGTTTTAGACCTATGTCTTGTGCCCATTTTGACAGTGCGTTGAGGTCAGTATTGAAATTTTCAATAGCTTTCTTGAGATTGCTTGGTTTCGCACTTAGATACAACTGAAGGTCATCAGCATACATATGGTATTTGCAATAGGTCAGGACCGATGACACATCATTGACATAAAGAGAGAAGAGTATAGGACCTAATACTGAGCCTTGGGGAACGCCTGACACTACCTGCCGCCATTGTGATTTTATATCCCCAGACAGGACGCGTTGCTGACGAGACGTCATGTATGAGCGAAACCATTGCACTGCGCTTGGTGAGAAATTTAGACCGCTAAGTTTGGCTAGTAAGATGTCGAAGTCGACAGTATCAAATGCTTTGCTAGGTCATGCGTTTCACGATAAGAGGTTCCCATATCCTTAATGCCTGATCCGGGTAGTTATGGGTATTGGGCACCGGTATTGGATATTGACTACCGGTGCTAACGCAGAAGTACCTGTTAGTGGTTCCTCTTCCGGTTCCGCACAACTGTTTTGTATGGCTTACCTGCGCACGTGCTATCACTTTATTGCCGGCCGTTGTGGCCGAGCGGTTCTAGGCGCTTCAGTCCGGAACCGCGCGACCGCTAAGGTCGCAGGTTCGAACCCTGCCTCGGGCATGGATGTGTGTGATGTCCTTAGGTTAGTTAGGTTCACGTAATTCTAAGTTCTAAAGGCCTCATTCTGCCAACGGCCTTGTCAATGAGGGCGGAGGAGCGGATAGAGGTTCAGGGCACTCTCTTGTCCTAGGGGTGGGAAATTGCCCCTAAAGGCGGAAAAATCAGCAATGATCAACGACATGAGGATGCAGAAGGCAATGGAAACCACTGCATTAAAGACACGTAACGTGTATCCACAGGACATGTGGCCTGTAATTGAAGAAGTGTCATGATGATCTCTCCATTGGCAAAAGATTCCGGAATAGTCCCCCATTCGGATCTCCGGGAGGGGACTGCCAAGGGGGAGGTTACCATACGAAAAAGATTGAATAATCAACAAAAGGATAACGTTCGACGAGTCAGGGCGTGGGATGTCAGAAGCTTGAACGTGTTAGGGAGACTAGAAAATCTGCAAAGGGAAATGCAAAGGCTCAATCTAGATATAGTTGGGGTCAGTGAAGTGAAGTGGAAGGAAGACAAGGATTTCTGGTCAGATGAGTATCGGGTAATATCAACAGCAGCAGAAAATGGTATAACAGGTGTAGGATTCGTTATGAATAGGAAGGTAGGGCAGAGGGAGTGTTACTGTGCACTGTTCAGTGACCGGGTTGTTCTAATCAGAATTGACAGCAGACCAACACCGACAACGATAGTTCAGGTATACAGGCCGACGTCGCAAGCTGAAGATGAACAGATAGAGAAAGTGTATGAGGATATTGAAAGGGTAATGCAGTTTGTATAGGGGGACGAAAATCTAATAGTCATGGGCGATTGGAATGCAGTTGTAGGGGAAGGAGTAGAAAAATACGGGGAGATTTCAATTGGATTACATCGTGGTCAGACAGAGATTCCGAAATCAGATACTGGACTGTAAGGCGTCCCCAGGAGCAGATATAGTCTCAGATCACAATATAGTAATGATGAAGAGTAGGCTGAAGTTCAAGACAAGAGTCAGGAAGAATCAATACACAAAGAAGTGGGGTACGGAAGTACTAAGGAATGACGAGATGGGTTTGAAGTTCTCTAACGCTATAGATACAGCTATAAGGAATAGCGCAGTAGGCACTACAGTTGAAGAGGAATGGACATCTCTAAAAAGGGCCTTCACAGAAGTTGGGAAGGAAAACATAGGTACAAAGAAGGTAGCTGCAAAGAAACCATGGGTAACAGAAGAAATACTTCAGTTGATTGATGAAAGGAGGAAGTACAAACATGTTCCGGGAGAATCAGGAATACAGAAATACAAGTCGCTGAGGAATTAAATTAATAGGAAGTGCGGGGAAGCTAAGACGAAATGGCTGCAGGAAAAATGTGAAGACATCGAAAAAGATATGATTGTCGGAAGGACAGACTCAGCATACAGGAAGGTCTAAACAACCTTTGTTGACATTGAAAGCAACGATGGTAACATTAAGAGTGCAACGGGAATTCCACTGTTAAATGCAGAGGAGAGAGCAGATAGGTGGAAAGAATACATTGGAAGCCTCTATGAGGGTGAAGATTTGTCTGATGTGATAGAAGAAGAAACAGGAGTCGATTTAGAAGAGATAGGGGATCCAGTATTAGAATCGGAATTTAACAGAGCTTTGGAGGACTTACGGTCAAATAAGGCAGGAGGGATAGATAACATTCCATCAGAATTTCTAAAATCATTGGGGGAAGTGGCAACAAAACGACTATTCACGTTGGTGTGTAGAATATATGAGTCTGGCGACATACCATCTGACTTTCAGAAAAGGATCATCCACAAAATTCCGAAGACAGCAAGAGCTGACAAGTGTAAGAATTATCGCACAGTCAGCTTAACAGATCATGCATCAAAGCTGCTTACAAGAATAATATACAGAAGAAGGAAAAGAAAATTGAGAATGCGCTAGGTGACGATCAGTTTGGCTTTAGGAAAAGTAAAGCCACGAGAGAGGCAATTCTGACGTTACGGCTAATAATGGAAGCAAGGCTAAAGAAAAATCAAGATACCTTCATAGGATTTGTCGACCTGGAAAAAGCGTTCGACAATATGGCATGGTGCAAGCTGTTCGAGATTCTGAAAAAAGTAGGGGTAAGCTTTAGGAAGGGACGGGTCATATACAATATGTACAACAACCAAGAGGGACTGATAAGGGTGGACGATCAAGAACGCAGTGCTCGTATTAAGAAGGGTGTAAGACAAGGTTGTAGCCTTTCGCCCCTACTCTTCAATCTGTACCTCGAGGAAGGAATGATGGAAATAAAAGAAAGGTTCAGGAGTGGAATTAAAATACAAGGTGAAAGGATATCAATGATACGATTCGCTGATGACATTGCTATACTGTGTGAAAGTGAAGAAGAATTAAATGATCTGCTGAACGGAATGAACAGTCTAATGAGTACACAGTATGGTTTGAGAGTAAATCTGAGAAAGGCAAAGGTAATGAGAATTAGTAGAAATGAGAACAGTGAGAAACTTAACATCAGGATTGATGGTCACGAAGTCTATGAAGTTAAGGGATTCTGCTACCTAGGCAGTAAAATAACCAATGACGGACGTAGCAAGGAGGACATCACAAGCAGACTCGCTATAGCAGAAAAGGTTTTTCTGGCCAAGAGAAGTCTACTAATATCAAATACCGGCCATAATTGAGGAAAAATTTCTGAGGATGTACGTCTGAAGCACAACTTTGTGTGGTAGTGAAACATGGTCTGTGGGAAAACAGGAACAGAAGAGAATCGAAGCATTTGAGGTGTGTTGCTATACACGAATGTTGAAAATTAGGTGGACTGAAAATGTAAGGAATGAGGAGGTTCTACGCAGAATCGGAGAGGAAAGGAATATGTGGAAAACACTGATAAGGAGAAGGGACAGGATAATAGGACATCTGCTAAGACATGAGGGAATGACTTCCATGGTACTAGAGGGAGCTGTGGAGGGCAAAAACTGTAGAGGAAGACAGAGATTGGAATACGTCAAGCAAATAATTGAGGACGTAGGTTGCAAGTGCTACTCTGAGATGAAGAGGTTAGCACAGGAAAGGAGTTCGTGGCGGGCCGCATCAAACCAGTCAGTAGACTGATGACCAAAAAAAAAAAGTTCTAGGGGACTGCCATAGTGCTCAGAGCCATTTCAACCATTTTCGAATCCTGCCTCAGGCATGGATGTGTGTGACGTCCTTAGGTAAGTTAGGTTTAAGTAGTTCTAAGTTCTAGGGGACTGATGACCTGAGATGTTAATTCCCATAGCGCTCAGAGCAATTCGAACTATTCACTTTATTGGACCTAAATTAGGTGTATTACCAGTTACAGAGGACTGACTATCCTTTAGTTCGAAAACAATGGGGTACCCTTCCAGCAGTCCACTGGATTAGCGGTTCAGTTCTAAGCTGGTAACTCACAGCTGGGATACCGGCAATTAAACTATGTCGACGTGGTCGTTTACAGTACCGATCTGAGGACCATTGGAGCACTGTGGCAGCTGCAGGAAGCCTCACAGAGATGGGCTTGACAGCCCAGCCCAACACGCTAATGCTCACTCAGAGTGAAATGTCGTTCCTGGGCCATATTGTATCAGGAAGCGAAGTCGTAATTCGTCACTCAATGACTTGCACCAATCATGAATTTCTTAGACCCAGAATGAAAAAATGAAATGATCGTATGGCATCGTTGGTCAGAAGGTCCCACTCGGGATCGGCCACCAATTGCAAGTCTTATTTCAGTCGGCGCCACATTGGGCGACTTGCGGCCGATAATGTGGATGAAATAATGATGAAGACAACACAACATACAGTCCCCGAGCGGAGAAAATCTGCAACTCGTCCGGGAATCGAACCCGAGCCCAGTGCATGGGAGGCAAGCACGTTACCATCCAGCTAAGCAGGTGGACCAATTTGCAATAAAGGGACATAGCATGTTTTATGGTAAACGTGAATTTTTTTTAGAAAGTTTGTGGTCAGCTTTCCATAGCTAGCAGATCCTCTTAACGAGCTGTGGCGGAAAGGGAACAAATTTGGTCATGTGATTCCCAACATGCCGCATTCAGTTCCCCTAAACGTGCACATAGTAACGCCCCACTGCTAGGGATTCCCGATTTTAATTTAGGTTTCGTGTATCTGCCGGACGCCTCTAATTGATGGGTTGTGGCTGCCTTAATCCAATAACAGAAAATCAAACGCTGTTCCATAGCCTATGCGTAAAGGATTGTCAAGGTCTGAGGTTCAACATACGATACTATGGCTGTGTTATTTGCATTAGGGGAGATTCAAGTTTTATCTGGAGCACAAGCGATGTACGTTAGAAACGGATAACCAGGCCTTAAACTGGGTCTTAGCACGGCTGCGCCGAGTGGTATTTACAGTCAGGAAGCGGAAAAAGTTCCGGGATGTTGCGGTGAGGCATAGATACCTGTATGTGGTGCGAAGTGTTGGAATCCAAAGTGGTCGCCACCATCCTTGCTTTGCAGTCTTGACGAGGAGCAAGTAAGGAGGAAGCGTTAGAAAGTGATTTAAGAGAGTTGCAAGAAGGACACCAGGTGAGTGGCTATTCATGGAAAGGGACGTATTTTGTTATAGAAATGGGTATGATAGTAAGTTGACACTATGCTACCACAGGAAGCGGATGCCAGCCGTTTTTAGTTATTTCCGTCAACAGTTGTGTGGGGGCCATCTGGGAATCAACAAAACCAGAATGAAGACTGGAGACCACCTAACATGGAAAAGGATGGGCGCCGAAATACAGAAACTAGTGAGTATGTGCTGGGAATACAAATAAGGGAAACCAGACAGCAACGCCGAAACGAGTTTCTTGTATTCCACTACGGATTTTCGAACGATGGACAAATTGCTTGTCAATTATTTAGGCCCTCCTTTGTGAACTAAATGCGGGAATAGTTTTGTAGTTGCAGTCGTGGACGCATTTACAAGATTCGTGTGGCTTTTCCAAGCAGAGGTCACAACAGCCTTGAGTGTTCAACATTTGTCCACTACCTTCGCGAGATTTGGTCCACCCAGAATGATGGTGAGCGATCATGTACTCACTTTCGTTTCACTGGAGTTTCGAAAATTTTGTATTAACTACGGTATTACGCACATAACACCTACTCCTTGTTAACCACAACCTTCCTTTACTGAAAGTATAAATAGGAAACTAAATTTGGCCCTCATAATCTATCATATTGGGTCTCAAGGACAGGTGGGATATTTCTTTGCACTGGCTTAGTTCGGCATTCAACATCGCCTACCGTAAGCGCACAGGACAACCACCGTGACGTTGATGTTTCAGTTTTAGATTAACTCCCCGATACGCACCATCTGGTCATTTCAAGTCCGGATCTAGGTGGGGGCTAACCGGCGTATCTGCCCCGAGCGGCAGTTTTAGCGGGCGCCATATTTATATTCTGGAAGGAAAAGAGATTGTTTCACAAGGCGCATAGCATCCAGTGCACGTTGGTCAACCCGTTATTCATACGATTTTGAAACGCACCCCGTTTGGTTTTTGAGTATATTTGAACACATTCTAAGCTGATTTCGGAATGAATCGTAAGTTGGTTTTATAATGCGTGAATAGTGTACGTGATGTGCCTGCCAGGGAATTCCCATTACAATAGAAATAAAAACCTCTCTCGCAGGCAAAAGGGGACGGAGTTATGCTCGCTGAACCGAATAAACCCAAACGGGTGAATGACAATTGCTGTGTATGTGACTGATTGGATGTGCAAATGTTTAGCATTTTTTTAATTACTAGCCACATCCATAGGCTCAGACTGCCATAGTGGAAACAAACGAGTAACAGGGATAACAGGTAAGGAAGATTACAAATTATCTTCCCTGTTTATCCAAGAAAATTAAATACTGTCTGCAAATTTTTGCCAGAACGCTACACTATTGAGGGCCAGTTGTGCAGTACCCGGTTAGCAGTCGCTTAAGTTCTGTTCTGGGAATAGCGCGGAAAACGCGTTGCACGGACATGTAAGGGCGCCTGAGCGGACTATAAACGCGGTAAAATTGAACCGGTGATTCTGTCTGGGTTAACGAAGACAGCCATCGAATAAATTTTGACAATGGCAAGAACAGGTACAGAATTAGTGATAACAAGATTATTTGTTAGAACGAGGAAAGAGAAGAAATGGGGACATCACATAAATTATGTGGAAGAATATGAAAATTCCAAATTTATAAGAAAACTTTCATACTACCACTTTTCAATCTCATTCTTGTGAAACTGGTGCATATGAATGAAATGTGGAACTATTCCCTAAGACAAAGTTTTTTGCTTGTAGTAGGCTTAATAGGTAGGCTATCTGATATTGATACTTAGTGAATAATTTTGTTTTGTTATTTATGTAAATGACGTACACAAATATGACCATTTGTGATAAAACAGTCTCTCTTATTAGGTGTGTGTTCCAATTGCTGCAATACTAGAAAAGCTTATTTCGTTGTATCTAGCAGAGACAAAAAAGAGACAATTACATCGAGAAACCACACCAGTCTTGGCTACTATTCGTATTAACAGCTTTTTCAGTATTAGGCAACGGCAATTTGATTCTTCAAGCAGCAAAACGTTTGACGTACTTTGATGAGGTAATAGACTCTTTCTCAGAAAGGAAAGCACGCCCAGTACGACTGTAGTAAGATTAGATAGAAGAAAATGCTGGGACCTAAGGATTAAAGGTATGTGTACTGTCTTGCTTCTCTCTTGCCTTACTGTAAGTGCACTCTAGGGATTACTGGAAAGATCTTTCCGCGTTTGATTGGCCTATGAAAGATTATTGAGATCATGTCCTCAAAAGATTCTTGTATTAAGACTATGCTAACGCACGGGAAGATTCGAGACTATGTAATTCAACTTCAATTGGGGAGCGCTGAAAGAGCGGGCCAGAAATAATGCAGTGAAGCTGGGTAGGGAACGTCTCTCACAACCCCCCCTCCAAATCCCCCGATGCTCACGCTGTGAGGGAGGGAGACGAGGGTTTAACTTCCCCAAGTCGAATTCATCGGTGTGAAGGGTCGCTGGTCGTGCTGGTGACGGAAGGGCGCGCGCCGCAGTTTGGGTGAACTTTTAAGCAACAAGCGCAAAACTGCTGGCCTGTGGAGAGTTAGCAGCACGTACGCTGAAGAGTGGGAGGGAGCTGACGCTTGGGATTACGTGCCGGTGTTCACCCCCGACACCGACAGGCCGCCGGCAGTTTTAAATAGCCCGCCGTACGGTAGTTATACGAGAGGGGGGAGAGAGAGAGAGAGAGAGAGAGAGAGAGAGAGAGAGATAGAGAGAGACAAAGACCGCAGCGTGCTGTCGCTGAGCCGATAGGCCATGCTGCGGGATGTGCTAGCAGAGCTGCACTGAAAGCCGAAGATCAGTTCTCTGACTCGACGTCTGATCAACGCAAGGACTTTGCTGTACACTACAGCCAAGTTAAATTTCTTTGAGTCTACTGAACTCTTAAATTCACTTGCATATTATTCCGCCGTGTTCAAATGGTTCAAATGGCTCTGAGCACTATGGGACTTAACATCTATGGTCATCAGTCCCCTAGAACTAAGAACTACTTAAACCTAACTAACCTAAGGACAGCACACAACACCCAGACATCACGAGGCAGAGAAAATCCCTGACCCCGCCGGGAATCGAACCCGGGAACCCGGGCGTGGGAAGCGAGAACGCTACCGCACGACCACGAGATGCGGGCATTCCGCCGTGTGTCAGTGACAAACAACAGGTCGTTATTCTGAGCGTATGATTGGACCTCAGTCCTGTACGTTGCACTCGACAAAGACTTAGGTTCCAACATGTTCTCTGTCAGCATTCAACTAAGGTCCTCTTGTTGTTGAGCTGTTGACCAATGTGGTCGTGATTAAATTTTTCTTAATTGCGATGTCAGTTGCAACCATTTGTTCTGTTGGGTCGGGCAGTAGTGTTAATCCTTGGGTAATTAACTTTCTTTACTACATGTGGGGGCCCTTTAGTATTCTTGCACCATTTAATGAATTTGGTACAGAGTGTGAAACACTGGATGACAACACAGGTGGTTGTCGGAGGTTGTACATTGCCTAATGCGCAAAAGCAGGTGCCTGTTTAGTGAACCACTGCCCCAGAATGGCTATTTGTGCAGCTGGGAAAAAGCGGTCACGTGAATATCAAGTCAGCACAGCATTGCGTTTTTATCGTCAATATCATGTATACTGCTTTTTCCTAATTGATGCTGCTTTGTACAAGAGCTTCGAGTCGATATTCAACCCGTTGGTGCCGTATTTTATTGCTCTGTGGTTCTGCTGGGTGAGTGGTTATTAGAAATTGGTGTAATGATTAGAAGTAGTGAATACCACTTGAGGTGTCACTGACGGTAGTTGTTAATGTTCGCAACTGTAAATGGCTAAAACCAGGTGGGCCTTGTAAAGATTTTTTTACAAGGATTGAGCACAATTAATTGCTTAAGGGCCGTAAGCCCAGTTCTCGCCTCTCTCCATTCATCTAAAAAGATCTTATTTTTTGTAGTTTGCCAATATGTATCCATGCTTCCCTCTACATTTATCAACAGCAGAGATAGCTCGGAAGGTGCCGAAGAGCTTTTATTTTCCTGATGTACAACAGCGACTGCGAGGATGGCATGAGAGTTCTCTCGCTTGTGGGGGCGTATCTTTAGCACCATGTGGTAGAGTCTTAATCATGGCAAAAACATGTACTACGGCTCCTTGTCGACATTTTAGCAGAAAACTGACATACCTCAGATTCCCGCCTTTCCTCTATAAAACCTTTTGCAGCATTTTGATATTTCGCTGCGTCTCCTGCCTATATTATGTCCAAGTAATTCCTTTAACGTGCCATTGGGTTCTTGCTATCCTGAGGAATGTAATGTTGTCCCAGATATCAGCGTCGTTGCGCACGACATTTCGGCAACGTGAATCGATAAATAAATGTGGTGCTACCTGAGACGACTACGTGCAGTGGAACTTTTTCATTAGTTGTACCTACGACTTTGCTGCTCTATGGTTGGTTCTCGGCTGGCCGCCTGCAGTCCGCTGCCCTAGCAGGAGCCTTAGTCATTGTCATTTCAGCCCGGTGCCCCACGTCAACGGCTGGCATTCCGCCTCTGTTCTGGTGCATCTGTCTGTGTGCTGCAGTTCCGTTTTCTCTCTGGTAAGATTTGTGCTGGCGGAAGCAGTCGCCAGCACACCAGCCAACAAAGTACACTCCTGGAAATGGAAAAAAGAACACATTGACACCGGTGTGTCAGACCCACCATACTTGCTCCGGACACTGCGAGAGGGCTGTACAAGCAATGATCACACGCACGGCACAGCGGACACACCAGGAACCGCGGTGTTGGCCGTCGAATGGCGCTAGCTGCGCAGCATTTGTGCACCGCCGCCGTCAGTGTCAGCCAGTTTGCCGTGGCATACGGAGCTCCATCGCAGTCTTTAACACTGGTAGCATGCCGCGACAGCGTGGACGTGAACCGTATGTGCAGTTGACAGACTTTGAGCGAGGGCGTATAGTGGGCATGCGGGAGGCTGGGTGGACGTACCGCCGAATTGCTCAACACGTGGGGCGTGAGGTCTCCACAGTACATCGATGTTGTCGCCAGTGGTCGGCGGAAGGTGCACGTGCCCGTCGACCTGGGACCGGACCGCAGCGACGCACGGATGCACGCCAAGACCGTAGGATCCTACGCAGTGCCGTAGGGGACCGCACCGCCACTTCCCAGCAAATTAGGGACACTGTTGCTCCTGGGGTATCGGCGAGGACCATTTGCAACCGTCTCCATGAAGCTGGGCTACGGTCCCGCACACCGTTAGGCCGTCTTCCGCTCACGCCCCAACATCGTGCAGCTCGCCTCCAGTGGTGTCGCGACAGGCGTGAATGGAGGGACGAATGGAGACGTGTCGTCTTCAGCGATGAGAGTCGCTTCTGCCTTGGTGCCAATGATGGTCGTATGCGTGTTTGGCGCCGTGCAGGTGAGCGCCACAATCAGGACTGCATACGACCGAGGCACACAGGGCCAACACCCGGCATCATGGTGTGGGGAGCGATCTCCTACACTGGCCGTACACCACTGGTGATCGTCGAGGGGACACTGAATAGTGCACGGTACATCCAAACCGTCATCGAACCCATCGTTCTACCATTCCTAGATCGACAAGGGAACTTGCTGTTCCAACAGGACAATGCACGTCCGCATGTATCCCGTGCCACCCAACGTGCTGTAGAAGGTGTAAGTCAACTACCCTGGCCAGCAAGATCTCCGGATCTGTCCCCCATTGAGCATGTTTGGGACTGGATGAAGCGTCGTCTCACGCGGTCTGCACGTCCAGCACGAACGCTGGTCCAACTGAGGCGCCAGGTGGAAATGGCATGGCAAGCCGTTCCACAGGACTACATCCAGCATCTCTACGATCGTCTCCATGGGAGAATAGCAGCCTGCATTGCTGCGAAAGGTGGATATACACTGTACTAGTGCCGACATTGTGCATGCTCTGTTGCCTGTGTCTATGTGCCTGTGGTTCTGTCAGTGTGATCATGTGATGTATCTGACCCCAGGAATGTGTCAATAAAGTTTGCCCTTCCTGGGACAATGAATTCACGGTGTTCTTATTTCAAATTCCAGGAGTGTAATTGTGAGAAGATCGATAGAGGCCAACGACAGACTCGGAAACAATGTACCGCCAATGCCCTCTCGACCACTGGCATTTGAGAAGAGTAATATTGCTTATTGATAGCCGTAGAGTATAAATTCGCGGAGTCGTTGGATATTAGCAGTAGGATGGATAGGATGTGTGCGTGCTGTGAGCGGGCGCAGGAGGCACTGGCCGCAGTTCGCGAGCAGCTGAGCGTGCAGTTGACCACGGTCAGCCGCCTTCAGACTGCTGTCTCGAGGTGCGGTGACGGCGGAGGGTCTGGCGCGTCGCTTGAGACACCCCAGGTGTCGCTTGCTGTCCGGAACCGCGGGACTGCTAAGGTCGCAGGTTCGAATCCTGCCTCGGGCATGGATGTGTGTGATGTCCTTAGGTTAGTTGGGTTTAAGTAGTTCTAAGTTCTAGGGGACTGATGACCTAAGATGTTAAGTCCCATAGTGCTCAGAGCCATTTGAACCATTTTGTCGCTTGCTGTTTCCACTAACTCAGCCGCCGAGACACCTTCTAGTAGAGCTCTGCATTTCGATGAAAACAACCGCTCGAGCATTTCCAGTTTCGTGCCGCTGCTCGACGGCTGGGAAAGGCCCACGCTGCGATACGGCTGTGGCCGTCTAATGCGCCATGTGGCCGGTTGTCCTCCACCTCTCTGTTATCGGCTGGACTGTCGAGCACTGCCGGGCGCTCGAGCGTACTCACAATCTCGGCCGGTGACAGTACAACCGCCGCGCGCCCTACAGTGCCGAATCGCATTAGAAACCGTGTGTACACGCAGTTGACGACCTGGCTTTGAGAAGCGCAGACAGCGTTATGGATAAATGAAGTATAGGTCGTAAACGTTCCATTCATGAAACGAAGGGAAGTATTACGGAGAGAATTAGGAGCGGCTCATTAGTCCTAAAGAAGAAAGACATGTCGGAAGAGGAGGCGAAAAGTGAAGCTTGGAAATCGTTTGCACTTGTAGTGGATCCTGTCAAGCAGGCTTCTGCTGGTTTCGTGCAATGTACCACATGCGATACCATACTTTCGTACCAGTCAAGCGCAACAGGTATGATTCGGCACTGCAAAAGTAAATCCGGAACAGAAGTCCACCGGCCACTTTCAGTACCAAGTAGCATAGAGAAAGTTGTTGTTGATAGGTTGGTTGGTATGAGTGGAATAGATTTGCACCGTTAAATACTTGTAGTAAGATTGGCTTCAAGATTTATTCGCAGGAGCTCATCAATGTAGGCGCCACTTACGGCAAAGTCAGTATAGAAGATGTTCTTCCGCACCCTACAACTGTATCGCGGCATATTAAAGAAAAGGCAGACAAAATACGGGTGACAATGGTGCCGAAGCTAATATGTGCCTTAAAGAACTAAATGTGCGCTTTAGAAGCTGATCTGTGGTCTGATAACTACAAGAAGAGAAATTTTTTGACTGTGACGTCGCATTATGTGAATGATGAGTGGCAGCTGGAAATGCTTGTTTTGATAACAATCGAGTTTCCGGACGTACCTAAGACAGGAGAGAACATACGGCACGAAATCGAAGAGCGGGTGCTTGAGTTAGGAATTAACAAGAATGATCTTACGAAATGCTACTTTGTCACCGACCAAGGAGCTAATATGAAGAAGGCACTTGAATCTTACGACCGTTTGCCTTGCTTTGATCACTGCTTGATGACTGCGCTTCGTCACACATTTCAAGAGACGTTTTTAGAAGACGAAGCCCCTGAAATCCTATCGTGTCTACTATCAGCAAGAGCTATAGTAGGCTATCTGAAGAGATCGGGTCACTCGGGGCGTCTGCGGCACTCTGTGAAGCAAGTAGCTGTAACTCGGTGGAACAGTATACTGTTAATGCTCAATTCCATCATAAGTCAAATCGACGATATTCGAGATCTACTAGAATCCCAGGGGCAATCGACACTCTTAGAAGCCTTCCAAGAAGGGTGCGTACGACACGTTGTCGCTTTTCTAACCCCCTTTAAAGAAGCGAATTTGGATTTGGAAACTGCAAAGATAACAACGCTGGAACGTGTGCTGCCGTGGTACAAGAGTCTGTTACATCATTGTGAACCAATAGACAGTGACAACGAGGTAAGAGCACTTTCTACAGGTTACGATCCTTTATACAACTGTTGAATTACCAGAGTGCAGTTATGTATATTGGGTTTCCTTTTCAGCTCATGGCGAAAATAAAAAGGAGAGCAGCATACTTCATCACAGAGAAGTGCAAAATTGTGTCTATCCATTATGTTGCCACGGTTCTGTGGCCATCACGGCGTCATTTGAAGAAACTCACAGCAGACCAAAAGCAAGCCGCGTATGCTGAAGTTCGACGATTGTACTTGGAACTGCCCGTAAATGGCAAGGTTCATTCACTGAAACCAATTAGTAAACGAATGTTTGTTTGTCTAATCTGCCATCTTTCGTTAGATCAACATTTATTACGTCTACAATGTGATATTTGGGAAAGGTTTCGCAGCTTAAACATTCCACAATGCGTTTTAATATAATTTGTGCGATACATATATATATATATATATATATATATATATATATATATATATATACATATACATATATATATGTAAAATGTCGCCGTAAATATAGTCGTTTAGTAACAAGTAATTCTAAGTATGGTGTATACATATTTGAAGGTGACAGGAATATCTTATGGATGTTTTCATTCATGTTTAGAGTCCATTCAAGCAAACAGTGACCAAGTTCTTCCCATGAAAAAGTCCATGATGGACTGGAGTTCGGATGAGGACGACGAAGATGGACACACAGTTACTACCAATGAACTCGACAGGTACCTTTCGCTCCCCAAATCCGACTGTAGCTGTGCCGAAGGACAAATTTTGCTGTGGTGGAAAACGCACGCGGGGTTATTTCCAAGGCTGTCGGTAGTAGCCAGAAGAGTTCTCTGTATTCCTGTCAATAGTGCTTCCAGCGAGAGAAATTTTAGCCAGGCCGGTCACTTGCTGTCCAGCAAAAGGTCGTGCCAGGAATCAGACAAGGTGGATGATCTCTTATTGATCCATCACAATTGCGTAAGTATTCACAACATACCACGTAATCACAAGGAAGGAAACATTCCTCAAACGCTATGAATGTATGATTCCACTTTCATTGACTTCACAGGAAGATGTTCAAACGGCCAACTGTTGTAATAGCTCCAGGAACACAAATGACGCATGTCTATCAGGGAGCACCAATGACGAAAAGCGAATTGTATAGTCATGATTCACTTGTAACTTTTTTACAGGTCATAATTTGTTCAGAAATTAACGTTTGTGCAACAAAATTTGGTGAGTATTACGTTTAACTCCGTCATTCCTTTCCGATCCTGCATTCAATATTAGTACAACGTATACGTGGCCGAGTTTGGAGATAGGCTACACATAGTCGATGATTAGACTACTGTCCTTCCGTTTGTCTTCCGAACGGAACCAAATACTAAATTCAGACATTACTGATTTTAACGTTACAATTACTGGAATACATGATAACCTCAAAGGCGGAACTCCAGTAGTCTGCAACATATTAACAAACATCAAATGTAACATATACAAGTGTATTATTTAGGTCATAGAACTGGTAGTAAACAACGAAAGACATTTGTTAAAGAAATAAGTGAGTAGTTAATGTGAAGTGGTGGCCTCTGATCTCAAGGAGTGTGACGAAGCGCCGCTCGCTGGCACTGAGTCCACCGGTTACTGGCGACCGGCCGAGCGTTTGGCTGCCCACAGCCGGCTGAAGAGGACGCTCGGCCGCATACTCCCGAGAGCCAGAGGGGCGAGCGGGACTCGCCGGTAAAAATTGGAGATAATGCAGACCTCTGCCTTCTAGTGTACCCGGCGCGTTGGGGCGGCCCTCACTTCAGGGTTAGTGGAGGACTGCAACGCGTCCGCGTCGCTCGAGGCAAAGGGTCAATGTCGAGGCTGTCCGGCTGGCCTCGCCCATTCGTCCTTTCAGTGGGCAGGTGGACGCTCCTTCAGCAGGGCCCGAGCAGGAGCACGGGGGCTAAGGCTTGCTGGTTATTGGGAGCTCAAACGTTAGGCGGGTGATGGATCCTTAGGGAAATAGCGTACAGGGCTGGAAAGATTTCCTACATTCACTCGGTTTGTCTGCCGGGGGGCCTCATCCAAGATGTGGAGGCGGCCTTGCCTGCGGATATCGCGGGTACGGGGTGCAGTCGTTTGCAAGTAGTTGCTCACGTCGGCACCAATGATGCCTGTCCCTTGGGTTCTTAGGCGATCCTTAGTTCGTACAGGCGGCTGGCGGATTTGGTGAAGACCGCTGGCCTTGCACGCGTGGTACAAGCAGAGCTCTCTATTTGCATCATCGCTCCCAGAGTGGTTCGGGGTCCTTTGGTTTGGAGCCGAGTGGAGGGTCTCAACCAGAGGCTTCGTCGACTCTGCGACGGTCTTGGCCGCAGATATCTAGACTATTGGGTGGGGAATTGTAGGACGCCCCTAGATAGGTCATGTGCACTACACAAAGGAAGCGGCTACTCGGGTAGCAGAGTACTTGTGGCGTGCACATGGGGTTCTTTTTTAGGTTAGGAATAAAGTTCCTGAATTTACTGCCCTCCAGGAAGCGTGTGGCGCGCATATTATTCTCGGGACTGAGACCTGGCTGAATCCTGAGATAGGAAGTTCTGAAATATTTAGTGAGGGTTGGAACGTGTATCGGAAAGACAGATTAGACACCGTAGGAGGTGGTGTCTTCATTGCAGTTGACAAAAGTATTGTGCTTACAGAGGTCGGAGTAGAGAGTGATAGTTAAGTTATCTGGACACGTTTAAGAGGGCTAGAGGAAATAATGTTCATTGGTGTGTTATTATCGGCCATCACGTTCCACCGTGACAGTTCTAGAATCATTCAAAGGCAGCCTACATTCAGTATCGCAGAAGTACCAGGATCATGCTATATTGGTCGGAGGCGACTTTAACCTACCTAGTATAGACTCGTATGTCTATGGATTCATTACAGGTGGTACAGATAAGCCGTCGTGTGAATTACTTTTGAACACATTATCAGAATACTGTCTTGAGCAGCTAAATCCACAGCCAACGCGTAGTGGAAATATTTTAGATCTGATAGCCACGAACAGATCAGACCTCATCGACGGCGTCAGTGTTGAGACAGGGATTATTGTTCATGATGCTGTCATTACGATTATGGTTACGAAAGTTAAAAAGTCGGTCAAGAAGGCTAGGAGAGTATTCTTACTAGAAAGAGCAGATAATCAGTTGCTAGTATTCCACTTACTAAATGAATCGACTTCATTTACTTCCGTGGAAGAATTATGGGCAAATTTTAAACACATTGTAAATCACGCGTTGGACAAGTATGTGCCGAAAAAGTGGGTTACGGGCGGAAAAGACCCACCTTGGGTTAACAGCGCAATTTGGAGAATGCTCAGGAAGCAAAGACAGCTGCACTCGCGGTACAAGAAAGATCGGAAGAATGATGACAGGCAAAAAGTAGTAGAGATTCGTGCTGACGTAAAAAGAGCAATGTGCGAAGCATTCAACCACTACCACCGTCATAACTTAGCTAAAGCTCTTGCTGAAAACGCAAGGAAATTCTGGTCTTGCGTAAAATCGGTAAGCGGGTCGAAGGCTTCCATCCAGCCACTCACTGATCAGTCTGGCCTGGCAACGGAGGACAGCAAAACGAAAGCAGAAATTTTAAATTTAACATTTGAGAAATCTTTCACGCCGGAGGATCGTACAAACATACCGCCGTTTGATACTCGTACAGATTCCCTGGGGATGGGAAGCAGCTGAATGGGTCGAAAATAAATAAATCGCCAGGTCCTGATGAGATTCCAATTCGGTTTTACAGAGACTATTCTACTGCATTGGCTCCTTACTTAGCTTGCATCTATCGCGAATCTCTTGCCCAACGTGAAGTCCCGATCGACTGGAAAAAAGCACAGAAGACGCCTGTATATAAGAAGGGTAGAAGGACGGGTCCTCAGAATTACAGACCAATATCGTTAACATCGGTTTGTTGCAGGATTCTCGTACATATTCTCAGTTCGAATATAATGTATTTCCTTGAGACAGAGAAGTTGCTGTCCATGCATCAGCACGGCTTTAGAAAGCATCGCTCCTGCGAAACGCAACTCGCCCTTTTTTCACATGATATCTTGCGAACCATGGATGATCGGTATCAGACGGATGCCATATTCCTTGACCACCGGAAAGCGTTTGCGTCGGTGCCCCACTGCCGGCTCCTAACTTAGGTACGAGTATATGGGATTGTTCCCAAGTATGTGAGTGGCTCTAAGACTTTTTAATCAATAGAACCCAGTACGTTGTCCTCGATGGTGAGTGTTCCTCGGAGGTGAGGGTATCATCAGGAGTGCCCCAGGGAAGTGTGGTAGATCCGCTGTTGTTTTCTATCTACATAAATGATCTGTTGCATAGAGTGGATAGCAATGTGCAGCTGTTTGCTGATGATACTGTGGTGTACGGGAAGGTGTCTTCGTTGAGTGACTGTAGGAGGATACAAGATGACTTGGACAGGATTTGTGATTGGTGTAAGGAATGACAGCTAACTCTAAATATAGACAAACGTAAATTAATGCAGATGAATAGGAAAAAGAATCCCGTAACGTTTGAATACTCCATTAGTAGTGTAGTGCTTGACACAGTCACGTCGATTAACATTGCAGAGTGATATGAAGTGGGACAAGCATGTAATGGCAGTTGTGGGAAATGCGGATAGTCGTCATCGGTTCATTGGTAGAATTTTGGGAAAATGTGGTTCATCTGTAAAGGAGACCGCTTGTAAAACACTAATACGACCTATTCTTGAGTACTGATCGAGCGTTTGGGATCCCTATGAGGTCGGATTGAGGGAGGACGTAGAAGCAATTCAAAGGCGGGCTGCTAGATATGTTACTGGTAGGTTTGTTCATCACGAGGGTGTTACGGAAATTCTTCAGGAACTTGGGTGAGAGTCTCTAGAGGAAAGGAGGCGTTCTTTTCGTGAACCGCCACTAATTTAGAGAACCAGCATTTGAGGCTGTCTGCTGTACTATTTTAGTGCCGGCAACTTACATTTCACGGAAAGACCATAAAGATAAGAGATTAGGGCTCGTGCAGAGGCATATAGGCAGTCATTTTCCCTCGTTCTTTTCGGGAGTGAAGATGCTAGTTGTGGTACGAGGTACTCTCCACCATGCACCGTATGGTGCATTGCTGAGTATGTATGTAGATGTAGATATTTAGATCTCCGCCTCATGCCGGAGGACCCAGTCAGTCACTTGCCCAGTGAGACATCGAGTTGACTCAACAGTCGGAGCCCAGTAGGTGCCGCAGTCGCCGTTAGGTCAGCCTCTAGCTCAGAGTCGGGGATCACATAGCAGCCAGAGTAGTGTGCGTAGCGGACTTGTACGTCACCAGCAGCGAGGCTAACGTGAACGATTACGGAAGAGCTAGTACCACAACAACTAGCTTAAGTTAAGTATCTTTCTTATTCTTACGAATAATGAACCCTGTTAATATATGCGTGCAGTTTGTGTTATAGAAAGAGGATACCGGCCACCAAAAAACATCCTCTCTTTGCTTAAAAGGGTAAAGCTCTTCAGGGACAACGAGACGGCACAAAAAGATTCAAGTTGTTTCCTCCGTTGTCTGTTCTCTGTAGAACCGTTTCTTCTAGAACGTGTGTGCCAGACCTTGCGCTGTTGCTACGTCGTAGGCAGCACTGTGCTGCACCCGGCAGCACTGTGGTAATCCGCTTTAGGTCCGGTGTGGTCTAGGCGTTCTCTCTGTGTTCTGTTATTTCTACAAGCGCCTGCGATGATCCGTAGTTGCTGGAATAGTGATGCTAGAAATTTCAACATACGTTTACCGTAAAAAGAGCTGGCCTCACAGGCAAGTACACACTTGTAAAATTACCAAACTGACGTCTCCGGTTAAAACTGTGCAGTACCTTAATGCGGAAAATTAACGGCTGGTAGTGCACACTGGCCACTGACTGCACTGCACCAAGGTCTAGCCACGTCAGCTAGTGTCTTGACGTAGCATATGGAAAGGCAAGAAAATAATGCCAAGCTAAAGGACAGTGCCTTCTCTACTCTTGTGGTTGAAGATCACATTTAGAAAATTATTTTGTTTCTGTCCCAGGAAGTGATCAGCTGTCTGCAGCATATGTGCTGTAATGTATTCACCTTTGACTGTCACGTCTCCAGTATACAATGGACCTCAGGAAGGGGCCTAGCCGCCCTAGACCATTGGCCATCCACCTCTCCCCCGCCCCCTATGCGAGACAAGCGCCAGGCATTACTCTGGGAAGGGACTCTGCAACACCGTGCTAAAGATACGCTCCCACAAGCGAGAGAACTCTAGTACCATTCTCGCAGCCGCTCTTCGTAAGTCAGGAAAATAAAAGCTCTTTGGCACCTGAGAAGTAAATTTTGTTGTTCTTCATGGTTGAACCCGACAGGACTGCCGTTAGCGCTAATGCGCTGCGTCCTGGACGTGTGGGCCATTTATCGAATACGCCTAGATGATTAATGGCAGAGACGGGAGTGCCGGCTAGCCAGTATGTGGCTTTTAGGTGCTTTTCCACATCCCACTAGGTGAATACTGGGCTGTTACAGTAGACGCAGACAGTTGGGGTACCCTAATTCCACCACAGGGGTACGAGGTGGTGGCAGGAAGGACATCCGGCCACTCCTTAAATTAACCTTGCCATATCTGATGAACCATGCTGACTCTGCATCACTGCGGGAAAAAGGCACACGCAAAAGAACGAAAAGAAAGAGCATGGATCCACATTGCCAAACTATAGAAAATAATACCTTTTTAGATGAATGGATAGAGGCGAGAACTGGACGTCTCCCCAGTTCCTCGGACGCCTATGCCAAGTGGATGACATGAATTTACCATGTGAGAGGACGCTTGTTATAAATCTCGTTTTTAACGTCAGCGGGGATCATGTTCTGTGATACGCTAGAGGAATATAGGCTACAATAACGTCTGCCTGTGGTCTTCCTACTCTTGCATGTGAAATGTGGGAGACGAAAGTTACTGCACAGCGTTGTTGAGCAATAACTGATTCAGCAGAAAAAGGACGTAAGCTACCCATCGGGTGTATGGCCACACCCTGCGAAAGAACTCTGGAGAACGTGAAAATATCTTTATGGAAAACGTCGTCGAGGCGGGAAAGGGAATGCTTACTTGCGAGAGCCGAGAGACAGCATTTCGCTTCTAGCGTCTTGAGTCATCTCGCCGACACAGGACACACTCCGGTCGCAGCCAAAGACACACATTGTGCTGCGCCTACTCCATAGCCGCTACCAGGACGTAAATGACATATATTCGCGCTTGGGTGCTCCAGCCATCTGTATAATGGAATAAAGACAATGAAAATTGTGCAGGGCTGGGACTCGAACTAGATTTACTTCTTACCGAAAGCGGTCGCCTTACCCTTTGGCTACCTAGGCACAACTGTCGCCCAAACTTCCATATATCATCAACCATGTGTCCACAACCTGTACTCCTACATCCGTTATGTATATTCCGGTACAAGAGAGACATTTTACTTGAAAGTCGCTTGCCCTGAGTCAGCGGATATATACTACACTGAACTGACTTTGTTATTCCGAATTTCGACTCAAATTTCTTTCGGACATGTATGCATTTCCGAAGGAACTTTGCATCGTAATTCGGAAAAACACAGATACTGCAATGCATGCTTGCTTGTATTTTTGTTGCTGAATATACTGTCGGAAATTACATAATCTATAATATTTCAAACGTGGCTCTATAATATCTAAATATAGGTTAATTGCAGAAAGGATAAACTGTTATCAGTTCTGTTTTCATGCACATTCAGTTGTGTGTTGACATATTCCCCTATGATGTCAATAGAATTATTCTGACCTTATCCAGTGGAGACACTCCTTGATTAGTGTGAATCAGGACACCGTGTCTAATACTTATCTACATCTACCATAGCATTGATGTGTGGCTGAAACTGTTCTTCTGCTAATCCTTTCATTAGGATTGTGATTCCGTGAATGTCAGAGTCATGGAGATATGCTGGATACGGTATAGACTCCAACTACTCGTACTTACAATCATTCACTTTCGCTATTGCGAAGATAAGTAATATTATTATCTCTTACCGTTCACCTCGCCACACGTGTTCCCCCGAGCTGCACTGGGTTTCCGGTGTCTGCCTCACAGCCGCGACAGTAGATCCATTTCTGGTGCACGCTCACGTTTCAGCCACTGTAACATATAGGCACACAAAATCAGTCGCAGATCATGGCAAAGTTTCATACAATGCTCATAAATTTAGTTATATATCTGCCTTTGGTTAGTATTGCAGAACAATTAAGAATCAAATAGATTTCTTATGGTCAGTTCTTCATGTACGGTGTTTAGTATTACTATTGCTAATATCTCTGTGAAGTATTATTTCTAACCGCCGGCATTCTTTTATTGGTTGAGGTATTAATCTAATCTCACAACTGGGTAAAGTTGAGAATGGGCAGAGTAATACTGAGACCTGACAGTCAAGGAAGGCAGGATACGTTTACGACTGTGGAAGGGGCCATAATCAGTTACTACTGGTTGCCTTTTACAATTAGACACAATTTATTTTAAACCAGTAATTCCAGATTCCGCAATAAATAAAATAACACACGTTATAAATGAAAGAATAAACAACTGTGGAAATAATAGTGTTTCCAGTGGGCTACAATTTAAAAAATCACCATTAAATACAGATACAATAGGTAATGTTTAAAAGCAAGGCACTGTGGTTTGGGTAGGAGGCCTTGGTTCAAATGGCTCTGAGCACTATGGGACTTAACTTCTGTGGTCATCAGTCCCCTAGAACTTAGAACTACTTAAACCTAACTAACCTAAGGACATCACACACATCCATGCCCGAGGCAGGATTCGAACCTGCGACCGTAGCAGTCGCGAGGTTCCGGACTGTGCGCCTTAACCGCGAGACCACCGCGGCCGGCCTAGGAGGCCTTACACGCCAGGAATGGCAATAAATTAAGAATTGTTGAAAATTCGCTGCAACTTACAAAATACAGGTATTGAAATATTAAAGGCAAGTCGCCACAAACACAGCAGACGGCATCAGGCACCAGGAATGGCATACAGCTAAAATACAAATACGTAATTAGGATTTTAAGGCAAATGACCGCAATCACGGCAGAAGGCCTTACACATCAAAAACGGCAGTAATATAAAAAATTTTGAAACCTGCTGTAAAACAGCGAATACAATAGCAAAAGTGAATTAAAAAATACAAGCAACTGATCCAGATGGTGCTCTAGGAATCGACGTCTGAGAAGGTCCGGCAACAAACACTTTCGCTAGCGATGACATAGGCAGCCAAGAGTTGCATTCTCCTCAAGAGATGGTAACTCAGGCTAGTGGCAGTCTAACGAATGACTAATGATCATCTTTCTGAAGCTACCTGACGTCCGATAAACCAAATGCAACGATGGAACGATATGCCAAAGCCGGAACAGGCGGTCTGCACTACGTCCCCAGAATACTGTGTTTAGAGCGCCCGGAACGACAAAGGCACCACTCTTGACCACAGCCCTTCCATCCGGCAGTTCATGCGTGCCGCCAGCGGTCCTGGCGTGTACTGGCACTGCGCGGACCTGGCTCCTCCTGAGTTCCCAACCGAACTGACCAACTCACACGACCCGGAAAAACAACGATGTCGCCTCAAAGGTAGGGCATCAGTTACTATATATCGATAACTGCCGCTGCTGCCACTAGCGGACAGGCAACCCTTGCGAAACCGAGTGGCGCCAGTCAACAATAGAAGTAGACAAACAACTGAAACCATGAAAACTAAACGATACCGTGTGGCCCTCAACAGAGGGCGGAAACCTACAAACAGCACCAACGCGAGCTGCAGCACGGCTCAAATACTTGCGATGCATAACCTGTAATGCTTCAACTCTGAAAAAACCCTCTATCGTTGTATCTAGCTCTAGTTCATAAACTCTAAGGAAAAAAAAAAAAACAGAAAAACAACGCACCACGAAGTAGCTATTCAATTTGGTGAGAAACTGATTATCATATAAGAACCGATGGAAAATGCTAAATTATAAACTTTTAGGGGCAATGGATAAATGTGTGACGCTGCCGCGCGATTTCATCGCGCAGCTAGCAAGGCTGGCAATCAGGGGACATGTCGATACCAGGGCGTAACGTCTTTGCGAATTTCATTACTTGTACTCAGTAGGTCAGTAACTTTGGCTCGCAGACAGGTGCGTGAACTATTTACGCTAATGTCAGCGTTTGAGAGAAAACAGGTACCTGGGCTCAATGAAGCCGTTTGGAGTAATCGGCGAATCGCACGACATTCGAATAGGAGCGACGCCACTATTCGACAATGTTGACAGGGATGTGTGAACTGTGGCCGAACACAGCATGAAGGAGGAAGTGCTCAACCAAGGGAGACGACTGGACGTGATTACCGAGCAATCGTCAGAGAGGCACTCAGAGTTCTGGATTCATCATTACCATCGATTCTGCATGCAACTGGCGCCTCTGACGACCATTGGTCTCAGTACACCAACAAGCCTGCTTGCAGTGGTATCGGGTACATTCTGCCTGGAATCTCGTTGACTGGAGTGGAATAATCTTCCATTACGAGTACTGCCTCGAACTCAGCATCAGTGACCAGTAAAGATGTGTCAGAATACCCTCGGACAGTGGTTAGATACCGACCTGACAGTCGCCAGCCATACAGGACGACTACCAGGAGCTCTTTAGTTGCCAACTGGGGCACCCTTAGAGCATCTACATCTACATCTACATCCATAGTCCGCAAGCCAACTGACGGTGTGTGGCGGAGGGAACCTTGAGTACCTCTATCGGTGCTCCCTTCTATTCCAGTCCCGTATTGTTTGTGGAAAGAAAGATTGTTACTGCGTCGACGATATTCTACACCATTTTGGTTCCCCTTCATGGAAAGCCATCTTAAGCCTTACATTTGAGCAAGATAATGCCCGCTCACACACTGTGAGAGTTTCTACTGCTTGGTTTCGTGCTTGCAAAACCCTACCTTCCCCATCAAGAACCTCTTATGTTATTCGCCAGGAGGATATCCTACAATCGTATCAATCCATGCCAAGCTAATACCTGTTTGCCTAAGAGCAAGAGGTGGACCATTGCGTTATTGACTTGCTCAATTTCTGAAGCTCTTTCGCTTGAGTAAATCATTCAGTTTTTCAGAAACTGTAATGAATAGTCTGTCAGTACATGTACTTCATATCTACCGATCTCCGTCGCGTTCAGATAATTCCTTCATGCTTAATCTTTTTCTTCTTCTTCTTCTTCTTCTTCTTCTTCTTCATCTTCTTCTATCTTACAGTGTATTTAAATACGTACACGAATTTTTCCGGAGACAGAGTCTAATGATTAAGTATTTCAACACAATTCTAATGCCTACAAATGTCTATTTGATAAAGTTTCTGATTTTTTTGTACTACATAGTTTTATTTTACAAGTCCGTTTACTAAGAGTCAAATCTATACACCTCTACCTTGGAGAAAGTGCAGATAAAGTGCTACATTCTGCTAATTATCCAGAACTGTCTATATAGATTTCTCAACGTTGTACTTGTAATTTCACCTAGATACTGCAACAACTGGAGTAGCTTCCTAATTAGCATACTTGTTTACGAGTTTAGAGACCGGAAGGCAATCCAGATTTCTAAGGGGATATCATTAAGTTGTTGCTTTCGCATTAATCGTGACCTAATTTGTAATTATACGGGCTTAAGAAACTTTATCTATAATGGAGGTTTTAGACGAACGTTGTGGCACACTTGCAGATATCGGCTTTGTCAACAGAGGACGCTAAAGAGCTGACATACCACGCCCCGAGGATGCTTAGAGCACAGACAGTATCCGCAGATAATCCGTTTCTGATTCATATAAGACCTAAGCAAAACGCTGTTAATAAGGCTAGGTGTCCTGGAGATGTTGGGAATGTTTCGTGAAATGTGCCCCAAACGAAAGGTAAATAATATTCTGAAAGTGCCTAACAGACTTGTTTTCATGATAGCAGTTAATACTGTTTTGGTAAGGACCGACATAATACGTTCCACATTCGGTAACTGCGAACGCCTGGACAAATACTAATAACTTACATATAGCATACTCAATTCTAACTGAAAACTCTTAGTAGTATTAAAATTGTATGCTAATAGGAGTGTTTCTAGCTAACCATTTTTATATCTATTAATCACATTAGTTCTCATGTTGACTTTCTTACAAATTTCTGTTAAGATTAGTTAAGTACTCTTTTATCTACCGGTCTCTACTTGGAATCAATGCACTCACACTTTATCTTATGTAGATGCTTAAAAATTTAAGTACACATTAACAACATTTCTGTCTAAAAAGTAGACTACAATAGTGTGATTGGAGCCATAGATTTTTGTTCCTTTAATATTCACATCAGATAAAACCAAGGTTACATTTTACAATTAATGAGTATGTATTTTCGTCTCAGCTGGTAGTACTCTAATGTCTGTAACCTCCATTTCTCTAAATAGTACCTTAGTACCTTACATGAACCTAAAAAATTTCAGACCTCTGGTAACAATTTTTTTTTTTTTCTTTTTTTTTTTTGCGCGTAGAATAAATATTAAACATATGCGATAACTTAATTCTCGGGAAATTCAGTTCCAAGGTGTATCTGATCTATGACTGACCTGTGTTGTTCCTAATACATTACAGTGGCATAACGATCTTGGTTTACAAGTTCCTCGTCTTACCTTTTCCTTTTCTAGTTTCTGCTTGTTATTCAGACGTCCTCAGTTGCCTAGAGGGCCCACTTTACAGCTTCGGCCGTCCTCAAGGAAATGAGTTGCCACAAATGGTTGCCTCATAATAAACACAGAATATATTCACAGCAACTCGAAAACTTCCTACCTTCTAACTGCCCCACATAAAAACAAATTACATGCTTTATGACTTTCGACAATGACAAAACAGCAGCAACTGAAAGCACAGAAGAGTTTATAAAGAAAATAACAGCGAAAATGCAAATACATAGCAGGGTGAATATTAGATCATCGCAAAGTGTTTCTTGTAACAGGCTTCTCAACTTGAAGAACAGTAGTATAGTATGTGTTCCTCGAACAGGGCTTTAATGATAAGAACAGCGTGTGAAAGTAGCAAATACTAGGGTGTGAATGGACACCGATAGATCCTTACCTTCATTTCTAAAGAGCTTTTTTATGACAAATTCATTTATTTTAACCACAGTTTCGTGCAAAATTCACTATTCACTTTAAGGTGTAAAAAAGGAAAAGATTTTTTTGATGTGGATTTACAGACAAGCTATATTAAGTACATCAGCTTCCCTTCGGTGTCGTTGTTTGTCATTATACAGGTCGTATGTTAAGGCTTCCAACATACGCTACCAAACACTGTACATGTTGCAAGACGCTACAATTTATGTAATTACTCCAAGCTGTTCTATAAGGTAATTAGAATATGATATTTAATCGCATTCTGTCATATTTCCAGAAAAAGTAGAAAGAAGGACCGCTGTAAGGAATTGTTCTAAAATTAAACTCAGTCGATGGAGGTCAATGGATATGCAGAGAAATACTGTATTAAACGGTGAAGGTACAGTGTTAATCTAGACATATTTTTCGTCGCATTTCTAAATTTTTCCGTCGATTCACGACAAATCCCGTTGCTGCGACGAATATGTACACTGCGTTTTCTGCCCAAAGTGATTGAATCTCGTCATAAAGTGTGTCCATTTCACATCGTTTACGACTATGCATTATCTCTTTAACTGTTACCACAAGGACAACATCGAGCATTGGAAGATGTGGAAGGTACTCTTGAGACTTGTCTGGTCCTCAGCGCCCTTTCCTCTCAGTTGGTACATCTCTATCATGATATGCTCACATATCCTTGCGACATTAAAATGAGGCCTCATTAATGAGTGTCCACCCAATGAAAGACAAAATGTAATCAGTAAAGTCTGTTAGCTGCTTTTCTGCGGTTACCGTATATTCAAAATACATAGGCCTTTCCTGCCCTAAAATAATATTGACGTCCTGTCATACTGGACGCCAATGAGATATTTCTCACGTTGGTTATGTGTTCGGCCCTTTATACATATACTACGGAACAGTAAATTTTTTATTCCTTAGGGCGAGGGTTTCTTCAGTAGTTCGTTAGCTAAACTACAGTCCGCTACATTCTTTCCTGAGTTCGCTCATAATCACACACATGCAATGTGTTGGGAAAGTCTCTTCGGGTTTGCTGCCGAATCCTAAAATCAACTTCACTGGATATTTCGGCGATCCAACTGTTCGCCATCTTCAGGAAATGCAGCTTCTGCTGACGAGTCCCGCTGAAAACTGACGCCAGGTTGCGAATCGACGTTCTATATAGGCCACCGTTCAGTACACGGCGCGTGCGCCGCCCATTACGGTTTCTGCCTTCCAAAAGAGGGAGGTGGCACCGCCCTTAGTGAAACACTGCTGGAAACGATATATCGCAATCAAGGCCGCACCGAAGAACGTCCAGTTTTGATGCGAGATAATACAGGATTCCACGTTTGCCTAAGAGGAAACCCATTGTCTCTGTTGATTAAATTATCAGCCAACCAAATTTCAGTCGCCTCTTTATAGACACTGTTCCAAAAACCGGAAACGTTGGAAACCACAAAATTTTCCTCAAATTTCATTTTGTGTCCCTCATTTAGGCAGTGTTCTGCTACCGCCGATTTTTCCGGCTGTTGTAGCCTCGTGTGACGGCGATGTTCCACACACCTGTCATACACTGTGCGAATAGAACGGCCAACGTTAGCTTTCCCACATTGACACGGGATTTTATAAACCCCGGGTTTCCTAAGTCCCAAATCATACTTCACTAAGCCAAGCAGAGCCCTAATCTTAGAAGGTGGACGGAACACACTCTTCATGTTAAAATTTCTTAAAATTCGTGCAATCTTAAACGATAAGCCTCCAGCATAAGGAAGAAAGGCCACAGATCTATGTTCCTGTTCGTACACCTCCGGAGATGGTCCAAAACTCCATAACCCGACGTATCTGTTTCTCAGTGTATCCATTTTCCTTAAAAACAGTCATTAAATGCTCAAGTTCTTGGGTGAAGCTGTCTGCGTCGGAAATGGCATATGCTCTCCGCACCAAAGTCCTAAGGACGCCACTACGTTGGTGTGGTGGATGACAATTCTTAGGATGCTGATACCAATCTGTGTGTGTCGGCTCTCGGTGAACAATGTGTCCCAAAGTTCCATCTGGTTATTTAGAAACCATTACGTCTAAATATGAGGGATACAACTTTTAGAGATGGTAGTGTGGACCAAAATAAAAAATTCTAGTAACTATGGCCTCTAGAATGCATATCGCAAGAGCTATGAGCACTTGCTCACAAGAGAAGCTGTGTTTCATGGCAGCGAAGATGAACAACTGCTCTTAGGTCCTCATATATGCATTTTGCAACCCTTATTTACCAGATATTTTATCTTGATTTTGTCCATAGTACCTCGACTGGAAGTGATATACCCTACATTCTTAGCAGCAACAGTACAGGTACACGTATTACACTGTCATAGTGTCTGAATTACTTTCATTTGCTACTTTCGACTTGTTCGGTTGTTGTACAGGAACACTTATTTCAAATTCATAGATTTACTCTTCTTCTCCATCATTCTTGAAAATTTGTAACATCATCACGGAATCACCCTGTATACAGGGTGTTACAAAAAGGTACGGCTAAACTTGCAGGAAACATTCCTCACACACAAATAGAGAAAAGATGTTATGTGGACATGTGTCCGAAAACGCTTAATTTATATGCTAGAGCTCATTTTAGTTTCGTCAGTATGTACTGCACTTCCTCGATTCACCGACAGTTGGCCCAATTGAAGGAAGGTAATCTTGACTTCGGTGCTTGTGTTGACATGCGACTCATTGCTCTACAGTACTAGCATCAAGCACATCAGTACGTAGCATCAACAGGATAGTGTTCATCACGAACGTGGTTTTGCAGTCAGTGCAATGTTTACAAATGCGGAATTGGCAGATGCCCATTTGATGTATGGATTAGCACGGGGCAATAGCCGTGGCGCGGTACGTTTGTATCGAGACAGATTTCCAGAACGAAGGTGTCCCGACAGGAAGACGTTCGAAGCAATTGATCGGCGTCTTAGGGAGCACGAAACATTGCAACCTATGACTCGCGGCAGGGGAAGACCTAGAACGACGAGGACACCTGCAATGGACTAGGTAATTCTTCGCGCAGTTCACGATAGCCCTAATGTCAGCGTCAGAGAAGTTGCTGCTGTACAAGGTAACGTTGACCACGTCACTGTATGTTAAGTGCTACGGGAGAACCAGTTGTTTCCGTACCATGTACAGCGTGTGCAGGCACTATCAGCAGCTAATTGGCCTCCATGGGTACACTTCTGCGAATGGTTCATCCAACAATGTGTCAATCCTCATTTCAGTGCAAATGTTCTCTTTACGGATGAGGCTTCATTCCAACGTGATCAAATTGTAAATTTTTACAATCAACGTGTGTGGGCTGACGAGAATCCGCACGCAATTGTGCAATCACGTCATCAACACAGATTTTCTGTGAACGTTTGGGCAGGCATTGTTGGTGATGTCTTGATTGGGCCCCATGTTGTTCCACCTACGCTCAATGGAGCACATTATCATGATTTCATACGGGATACTCTACCTGTGCTGCTAGAACATGTGCCTTTACAAGTACGACACAACATGTGGTTCATGCACGATGGAGCTCCTGCACATTTCAGTCGAAGTGTTCGTACGCTTCTCAACAACAGATTCGGTGACCGATGGATTGGTAGAGGCGGACCAATTCCATGGCCTCCACGCCCTCGTGGCCTCAACCCTCTTGACTTTCATTTATGGGGGCATTTGAAAGCTCTTGTCTACGCAACACCGGTACCAAATGTAGAGACTCTTCGTGCTCGTATTGTGGACGGCTGTGATACAATACGCCATTCTCCAGCGTTGCATCAGCGCATCAGGGATTCCATGCGACGGAGGGTGGATGCATGTATCCTCGCTAACGGGGGACATTTTGAACATTTCCTGTAACGAAGTGTTTGAAGTCACGCTGGTACGTTCTGTTCCTGTGTGTTTCCATTCTATGATTAATGTGATTTGAAGAGAAGTAATAAAATGAGCTCTAACATGGAAAGTAAGCATTTCCGGACACATGTCCACATAACATATTTTCTTTCTTTGTGTGTGAGGAATGTTTACTGAAAGTTTGGCCGTACCTTTTTGTAACACCCTGTATACATATACTTACAGACGCCGGCGCTTTTACCATTGACGCTTTGTACCGTCATTCGATAACGTTTCTGGACATGAGTTCCTATTCAAAATATTATGTGCTCACTACTCTCTGCCAGCCATAGAAGTTTATAACGGGTATTTTTGAACACCCTGTTTATTTGTAGGTTGGTAAGATTAATATTTAAACAGATTCTTTTCTGTTGCATCAGTCGAAGTGTGGACAGTGATTAGTATTTGTACTTCAAAAATTTATATTCCTAATGTAAATATGTGAATTAAATCTGATTCGCTCTGTTGCTTTATTTCGGTTACTAAGGGGACCAATCATTACAGTAACCATCAAGATTAGCGAGTGTAGTGTCTGGGGTACTGAAAAATTCTCAAGTCTAGTAAATTGACTTGCACAACTTGTGATCACTTAAATTCCCTCCTGATTCGGAAAACTAAGCGCTTCTCATAGATATAATGCATTAGATTCCTGTTATTTCTCAATATTGCAGTATTCGCAGATTATACCAAGTTACCTTGAGCTTTTGAAGTCACAGATTAAATAGCACTTTGCTTCGTCTAACGAAAGCTTCCGGCATCGCTTTTCTTGCACACAATCGTCGGCCCCTTGAGGTGTACGTCCGGAAATATCATAATTTCAGGCAAGATTAAGATCCTTCGGCTGCCTCTTAGCTGCTGTACCCCTCATAAACTTTACAAACAAGGAAACACACATATTCGTAGCTCTAAAGATAAAACCTATATTATACATACGAAAACTACATTTGTTACATGACATTTGAAAATAATAAACTTAAGTGGAAACTTATCATAGCCCTTTGCTTTGATAATTAATACAGAAAAAGCCCTGTATCGTTACATCCGGTCACCCTCGCTACGACAACATACAGCTACATTTATTTTAACACTTTACTAAAAATTAACATTTCTAATGAAATGAAAAATTTCATTTTATTTTGGGAAAGTATCTATTTGTGTCAAATACCGTTTAGGACACTATAATCTATAAAACATTACTCATATTCAACGAATATACAACTCAGTCATATGTTGTTAATTGGAAGCTTTATCTTTCAACTAATCTGTTAATAGCTTCTAACCTTTTATATACATGCGTGTGTGTGCGGGGTGTCTCATCTTACTTTGCCACCTCGAATATCTCTGGAACAACAATAGATATTTAAAAACGGTTTTCACCCGCATGAACGTACGGCAGGGGCTTAAGATAACAAATACTATACGAAATTTTATAACGTAAACAGATACTATTTAAAACACAAACTTGTCTATTTTTAAATAGACAAACCTATTAATTCGTGTGCAATCAATAGCATACAAAATCGCAAAAATTATGGCGTTGGTTGCAACGCAATACGTCAATTAGATCCTGAGAAATTGCGGAACGAAGTTGATGCTTGAAATAAATGAAAGGTACAACTAGCGTACGTCCTGATACTCAAGCGCGTGCATCACGCTGCCTGTGTCAGAGGCTCACACAGTGGGAACGTATGCACAATCCACAAAAATAAACAAGTAACACGTCCAACGCAAAGTTACGTTTTCCACACTGCAGATGTATGTTTATTCTAGAGAAATGACAAGTAGAACTACTATTGTAGGTTGGCAGGAGAGCCAATACCGGGATACAAGAGGAAGCCGAAAGGCACGCGTTTTAGCCCACGCAGGCTGGCGTGAGGTCTGGAACAGGACAAGGAAATTAGAATTTAGAAGAAACGGACGTAGTTGGTGGAATACTTAACTTTAATCCATTAATGATGAGCGTCGCTCTTGACGGTACATGATTACAGTATCAATAGTAACTGGTACTGGTGCCTTGCTAGGTCGCAGCAAATGACGTAGCTGAAGGCTATGCTAACTATCGCCTCGGCAAATGAGAGCGTATTTTGTCAGTGAACCATCGCTATCAAAGTCGGTTGTACAACTAGGGCGAGTGCTAGGAAGTCTCTCTAGACCTGCCGTGTGGCGGCGCTCGGTCTGCAATCACTGATAGAGGCGACACGCGGGTCCGACGTATACTAACGGACCGCGACCGATTTAAAGGCTACCACCTAGCAAGTGTGGTGTCTGGCGGTGACACCACAACTACAATTAGAGATTACACACTGGAATCGACTTTGCTAAACACATTTACTATTGCAATGTCGCCCACAGAATGTGTAATGTTGTGCATTACATCCAGCATAGAAAATACACCCACATATTGATCAGTGAAACTGTGTTACGTCAACATATGTTCGAAATGCCTTCCGTTTGCATCAACACACTTTTGCAGACGGATATCGAGAGAGTGTTGCACAGATTGTAGAGTTTCAATAGTTCTTGACGCAGTAATACGATGTTGCATTTCCTCTACTGTCGCTGGGGGTTCTTGATAAAATCTGTGTCTCACTGCGCCCCAGAGAAGGAAGTCTAATAGCGTCAAGTCGGGAGACCGCGCCGGCCATCGCACAGTACCTCCCCGCAAAATCCACCGATTGGAAATGTCACATCTAGAACATCTCTGTCAACTTTTGCATTGTGTGTGGGACGTCCACAATGTTGGAACCATATTGATTGACGAATTTCCAAACCTAGATCCTCCACGAGGGGCACTAGTGTGTGTTGAAGAAATTATGCATACCACTGTCCATTCAATATTCCACGGTAAAAATAGGAACCTACAGTACAGGTAGCAATGATACTGCCCCAAACATTGAAACTCCATTGTCGTTGAGGGGCAACTTGGAGAATGCAGTGGGGATTTTGCACGGACCAGTAGTGCATGTTCCGCACATTCACATTTCCATTATTTGTAAATGAAGCCCCACCCGTAAGCAACATATTGCCTAGGAATACTGGACTACCTTGCAACTGCAGAGGTAAAAAACTACAGACTGCAGTGCACGATTTACATTCATTCTCGTACAGTTCTTGGTGCAGTGACATAAGGAACGGATGAAACCCGATGCCGGTGCAAGATTCTGCGCACGTTACTGTGGCTTATTCCTACACCTCATTCAATTTCTTGTACACCCACCTGAGGATTGTGCGCTACAGTAGCCAGAACAGCTATTTCGTTTCCATTGCTAGTCGATGGCGTTGAATTTCGACGTTTTGTGGGAGCCCAGCTTCCTGTTTCCGTGAGTGTCTTGCAGATGTTGCCAGTGGTTGGACGTGACCGACACCGCCAATCTGGATAGCGTTCAGCATACAGCGACCCAGCTGCGTTTGCGTTTCTGTGATATTCGCCTTATATTAAAATACTATCTAGTTTTTGTTCATCACTGAAGGCCTACATGTCGACTAGATGACGGCAAATGTAACAAGCCACAAGAAAACAGGTTTTAATATGCCAGCGTATGTGAATTACGTATGAGGTAGCAACATGCGTTACATCACTACACACGTCTTTTCCAGAGCGTCAGAATGATGGTAAAAAAAGCATAGCGTCCCATTTAACAAACATATACTGGCCTCATTATCTCGGTCAATATATAGAAGTTGTGACTATTGTGCATGTACCAACGTATGTGCCTCATAGTCCGCATGCCGATACGTGCAATCGCCGCCGGAATAAAGGGGATGTTACGTCTTACGCGGCTCACCCCATATATATATATGTATATATATATATATATATATATATATATATATATATAGTCTCGAGCTCTGCTGCAGGATTGCTTACACAGAGCAAATAATTTTTATTTCTTATATGAATTCACCACTTTGATAATGACCATTTTCTTTAAGGTTAAATGACTGAAAGCAGCTGAAGGTCACATGGCATGCACTATCAATGGGACCAGGAAAAGATAATTTCCCATCATGATCCACATTAAATATATCTTTTACCTTTTCTCAGTCAATGCAAAACTGGATTGCTTGTTAAGAACTGAGGCAGCCTGCGGCTTTGAACAAGGGAAATGTTGCAATAAGGCTTTGTAATAACTGAACTTCATTTTTTATTAGCAACATAAGTTGAATTGCAATGTAGTAAAAAATCTGTCTACAATTTATAAAGCACCATTTGTTACAAAACTGATTCATTAAAAACAAGTGTCCTATTTTATAAGTTTGACTTCACAGATACTGTAAACAGACATAAAGCAAAGCATATAATAAGTGTGAGGTTAAAATGTAAGCACTTATTGTTTGATACAGGCTCAGAACACTTGACTGTTGCTCTGAATCTCATTGTTGTTTTCACCTGAATCATCATTTTCATCTGGACATTGTTCCTCTTTTGGATTATCTTGATCCCTTTTGCATCATTGTCACCATTATCTCCATCAGGTTTTGACTTTCCAGCTGCATCGAATTCTACTCCATCTACTGCATTATGCAGCAATAAACAGGGATAGTGGTGTAAATCAATCGTTCGTATCAGTGGTACTATTGAGTATTGTGACGAAATATTGCGTTCTTTTGGTCTTCAAGTAAATTAAATATAAATTTAGGCCACGATGTTCTATTGAATCTAACACGGAACGTCTTGAGTGCAAGACAGATACTTCAGTATTTAAAGAGTGAAATTTGAATTCTGTGAAAAATTACGACACGGAAAAATGTCATGTGCATCAGGAGGGGGACAGAAAAATAAGCGTCCAGGAGGTGCAGAAATCAACCTTCTGTGGTATGCATGTACTGTACCTCACAAAACGGACATCGTCGACATTTAAGAAATATCGAAAACAAACAAAATCAAAAATGTCGCGCCGTAGTGGTCACAATGCTTCGTACCATCAAGTTCGAAAGCGAACTCCTTAACTGTGGAGTACGTTCAGCTGGGTATCCACTCTTAAGGAATGCATATAGAATAATATTGGTGTAATTGGATGGTGAGAACTGATGGAATGTGATGGCATGCATTCGAATGCGAAGCAGTCTGTCGTGGAGCACTTTGTGAAACTGGATATCCTATAGCACATAGCTGCTGAGGGTACGGTAATAAATTTTATATGCATGGAAAAAACAAACATCGGAAGGATGAATTTGAGCAGTTTTTGTAGGCGGTACTGAATTTCAATGTCATACATTTTTCAGGAGGAATAGTTTACTCTAAGAGAGTATGATTTTTATTTGCACACGAGGAATCAAGCAAAAGCAAGTTATTTTGATTGGTTGTTGGTCAAAAGCAGTACTCATACAATACTGCAGGAGTCTTACACCCATTTTCCCGCTATTGCTTTCTGTGACGTAAATATTACCTACTGCCATTGGAAGATCACGCAAACGAGAAAGAATCGTTGGGGGCAGAGCACCTTCTTCTCACAGCGCGATAAAAAACTTCCCACCAAAATTACCAGCCAGATTTACATTCAATTTTTTTTTTTTCATCAGTGTACTGACTGGTTTGATGTGGCCCGCCACGAATTCCTTTCCTGTGCTAACCTCTTCATCTCAGAGTAGCACTTGCAACCTACGTCCTCAATTATTTGCTTGACGAATTCCAATCTCTGTCTTCCTCTACAGTTTTTGCCCTCTACAGCTCCCCCTAGTACCATGGAATTCATTCCCTCATGTCTTAGCAGATGTCCTATTATCCTGTCATTTCTCCTTGTCAATTTTTTCCACATATTCCTTTCCTCTCCGATTCTGCGTAGAACCTCCTCATTCCTTACCTTATCAGTCCACCTAATATTCGTCTATAGCACCACATCTCAAATGTTTCGATTCTCTTCTGTTTCGGTTTTCCCACAGTCCATGTTTCACTACCATACAATGCTGTACTCCAGACGTACATCCTCAGAAATTTCTTCCTCAAATTAAGGCCGGTATTTGATATTAGTAGAATTCTCTTGGCCAGAAATATGCTTTTTGCCATAGCGTGTCAGCTTTTGATGTCCTCTTTGCTCCGTCCGTCATTGGTTATTTTACTGCATAGGTAGCAGAATTCCTTAACTTCATTGGTATATTAATATTTTGTTGTTGATACTGGTACATATATCTTGATAGCTGTGATTTCCGGGATTCCTTTCATATCCATTTACTCTTCAAATCCCAATTAGTCGGAGTAGGAAACAAATTTCTTACCGAAGGAGGGCATAAGTTTCTGTATTCCATCTACAAGTTTTCGGGCCCATTCCGAAGCATGCTGTGCTTCGTCAAGTTGACGCTTTGTCTGAAATTTCGTTATCTTACGTCTTCCAATTCTGTAACATTGTTTGAATCTATGTAACCATCCGCTGCTCCCCTTGAAATTACTGTAATCAATGTAGCGCGTAATTTGATATCAATAACGTAGTAAGTCACTATCATGCATATCCTATAAACTGTATCGAGCATCTTTGAAACTCCCAATCCCCAGTTTTGGTGACAAGCGCCCCTTGCCCTTCCTTGAATATCGTTTTACTTTTGCAGTACACGGTCATATTGCTGCAGACATATTCTAAATCTGTTCATAATTATATTTTACTGTGCTACTGATGATCTTTCAGGTACATAATTATGTTTAGTATCAGCTTCTTGGACAACGACTGTCCTTTAACACATTTCAGTGGAGACTGGATTTGTGGCTCCCTCTCCGACAAGGGTAATGAACTACATGGCGTATCGTCATCACTGCAGTTGTCATGTACATTCTCTGTACAGTCCAGCGTATACGACACCGCACATTGCACTAACGCATCTTGCAGAAACGCTAATATTTTATCTCCCACATCTTTCTCATTCTACGAAATTCCTTGGGTTCCTTTCTGACGAAATGTCAACTGTTGTTGTGGATATATTGCAATGTTTTCTTTCGTTACCGTTGCCATAGCCATCCTTCGTATCGACACCATTAGCCCGCTAGCACTGTTTTGAGTTATTCGTCGACTAAGCAGTTCAACTACGCTCCATAGCCTCAAGCTGCGCTCACCATTGGATACGCCCAGTCCCACCCCCTGTTGCGACTAACAGCAAATATTTTGGTTGCTTGGTAGACAGTATGTGGGGCGTCAAATGCCGTAAGCATCAATGGTCTTCAGGAATTCGTTATAAGTTAATCTGGTTGCCCTGATCTGTCACTCTTTACGTGAATTAATATATTGTAGTGCTATTTTCAAAGCACAATGTTTCGTTCCTTTGCAACTACAATAACGTTCGTAAGTATTATCTCTTATTCATATATTGGTGTATGGATTTACATTCAACACGGGATTAACGTTTAACGAGAGGAAGTAGTGTATGGGCTACAACACTGACGTCGTAGCCCCACTGAGATAATGTGAAGTCCGGTCACAGTTGTCACACTTTGGTGGCACGGTGACTACTAAACGGTTCGTGAAGAATTTGGATGATGATTTCATCCGTATTTTGTAAAGTGATCCTAATTTTGACAAGTTGTGGTTCATGTAAGACGGAGCTCTACCACATCGAAGCAGAGGATTGTCTGATGTTCAGTAGGAGCACTTCGTAGAGCGCATTCTAGCTCTGGGGTACACAGAGGCCACTGACATGGGCTTCGATTGGCCGCCATAGTCTCCGGATCTAAACACATGCGTCTCCCTTCTGTGGGGCTGTATTAAAGACAAGCTGTACAAAAATAACCCCAAAACTGTTGCTGAGATAAAAACAGCCATTCGGGAGTTCATCGACAGCATCGGTGTTCCGACACTTCAGCAGCTCATGCAGAATTTCACTATTCGTCTGCGCCACATCATCGCCAATGGTACCAGGGATATCGAGTATCTACAGTGTTGTTTACGTGTTGAATAAACTGTGTGCACACAGTAGTTAGTAACTGATTTAGGTTTTTTCATATAATTCAGTAAATCTCAACTAGATATTCACTGTCACCATGGGCAAGACTGCCACTCGGTGCCACACAGTTACGTGTTGCTTTAGGTCCCTCTTCGGTTCCTAATATGACATTGACATTCCGTTACAGCTTATGTGATTTTTAAACGCCTCTTCATTTTTCTTCTGCTGACGTATGTATATAACTTGTTGGTAATTTTGAATGCAAGATGCATGTGTACTACTTCGGATTCTACAATGGGTACTTCGACTGTCATGTTAGATCAAATACAGGGTTTGTCAATTTCACCTCTTATTCTCTCATGATTCTCATTTTCCAAGCGATTTAACCATTCTGGAATTTCACTTTCTATTTTCTCATGGTTCTCATTTCCCAAATGATTAATTTCTTCTTCCAAACTCTTGTTTCTACGATGCGCTGCCTTATCCATCCATTTCTGTATTTTATCTTGTCACATCACATTTGGAATTCTATTCCCTATTTTCATGAATACTTTATGACTCATTTTATCTGTTCCCCTATACTGCTTTTCTTCTCCTCCATTGCTTCCTTGTGGGTTCCTGTGTATCGTTCTTCTTATCCCGAGCAATCTTCTGCGTTTCCTCTGCCATTTCCTGTATTTCCTTTGTAACGTCATTTCATATCGTTCTAACATTCTTCTTCCTGTCATTCGAAATTGCTTGTAACTTACCTCTCATACTCTTACTTTCTTTCCTGGGTTCTTCCCTCATTGTGTTTCACAACTCTATCATTTCTCATCGCTTTCAAGAACTAGATGATATTAATATTGTCATCTCTTGTGTTGCCATTCCTATCGGACGAACAGTCACTTGAACCCAATGGAGTAACATCTCTCACTTCCTGGATCGAACACCCTCTCTCTTGGTCTCTGTAATTGCAAATTATCACCATCACTTCTGCATGTTATTATGTGACCTCGTATCCTTCTCCTTAATATCTAGGTTACTTCCGGTTTGGTGTGATCTGTGGTACTCAACTCATTAACTGCTCTCTATCTCCATTGTGACCGGCACTAACTGCACAGTCGCTTTTATTTTCTTTAGAGCCCAGTATATTCTCCTTACCGTTTGCACTGCCCTCCCTGCTATGTTGCCCCATCAGCTTATAAATATGACAGTATATTTTGATGTCCGTGTCTGGACAGACACTGTTACCACTAATTTCTACCTTCTCATCGTTTATGTAATGAATACCGTTCTCTGCTGGGCTGTATGTGTCAGGTAGTGCCAGGTGGTTCACTTCCTTAAGAAAATGGTATCTTACTGCATATATACAAGTACTGCATATGAGATAACCCAAAATTAGGATTAAAAAATCTGGTACTGTTACCTTTACATCTTATTTTAATGCTACAAAATACAACATGCTAGAAAAGAAAGATTCATTGCCCTGAATTCTTCTAATGTTACTTCAGCCCTCATGTTTACTGTTACAATCCAAGTTGACGTGGCTCAAAAATGAGAAAAAAATTTCGGCATCTTGACTTACAAACAACTATAAATCTGTTTACTCGAAAACAAAGAAAAGCTTTACAACCTCCGTGTATTCTTCACATGTATGAATCGTCTGTAATCACCCTGACAACGATTCCTCGTCTAGACATAAATGGTTGATCTGTATTAAAAATGTCCTGCCGAAAATACGGCACAAAATTCTTCTCACTACCACATTGTTATTTTAAGTAATACCGTTACTCAGTGTTCGGTTATCATGTATTACTGTGTTGAGCTTCAATCACTACTCTCTTTATTCCTTCATCCTGGCACATAACAACCACAACTCTCGCATTCCTGAGCTCAGACCCCATACTGCATGCACATTGCCCAAAACACTAATCCTGCTTCATTACATGGCATGCTGTGGTCGGTTAGTTTACAATGAGTGCTATTAGTAGGACATAGATTATCTACTTGTCACGAATTCACTTGAACTGTCTCAAATCTGATAGGGTCTCCTCATGAGCACAGCTGACATGCATTACTAGATATGAGACACGATCATTCTGCTAATATAATCAGGGAAGTCTGACGCTCCTCAAACAATAAAAAAATTCTTACGTTTTTCTAGTTGCCCACACACAGTAACAGGTATCCATACAACACTTTCACGCAGATAAAACGCTTAAAAAAATTCCAAAACACTGATTTACAAAAGCAGTTAATCATTAGACATGGTGGAGAGTCCACGTAACCTTGAACATGAAGCTTAAAAAAAATGAGATTCATATGTTATTTATTCACATCAGCAAGTTAATGTACACTTCAGTGGTACTATGTATTGCCTTTTGCCAAATACCGTACGACGAATATGAAATTAAGTTACATAAATCTGACATTAATGTTGCTCGCTGTTTCCCTGAAGATACAAACATCCTGTCCTGGCACAGGGAACCAGAGCAGACAAAACAATTAGCCTTTTACGCCGGTGCTGCTAATTTTGCTCAAGGTAAAAATTCACTAACGGAAGGGCAGAACGCCACCATTGCGGTTATGCCTCTGTAGTAGAGGATGAGGTTGGCACCTCTGTCAGCACAATCCTTGGAGCCTGCTCGTCTCCTTGCATGCACACCATGGATCTTCGCTTCCAAAGAAACGCTACCGTCGTGTACGAGATGCACACGCATAGTGTCTCTGTGTCGTCACCTATGGTGTGCAGAAGATGTGCACACTTCTCTATCTCTAGTTGCAACTTCGCTCTGGTATTTCTACCTGCCAATCAAGACTTGCCTGCCAGTCACAGAAGATGAACACTAATTCCGACAATGACGAAGTTACTTGAAACACAAAGATTTCACCAAGAAAATGCATCACCATTTAAGTAAAATCATATTTCATTTCGCAGTCCCAGTTCCAAATCAACTGCTACTTCTGTTCTGTCTCCAAAACATCACGCACATTTTTTACTAATTGCGCGTTTTTGCGTGCAGCTACTTGCCTCATATCAGATTTCCTCTGAAAGCAAAGAGCTGCACCTGAGGCTAGGCCATAATTTTTCTGCAAGCTGTGTTTCTTTTTCGAAAAGTGTTATGTTGTTATCCACCCAAAGCAATCTTCAGAACACGAAAAAGGAACGGCCACCCACTGACAGAGTCTCTTCCGTGGTCTCTGTTCAGCCACAAGGCTAAGCTAGTATTCTTCTCCAGTCAACGAAATCATTGATTATCAAGACTGTTAAATGTTCTGTGTCCACAGTTTCCATTCCTAGACGATCACTCGCCGATTTAAATTTGAGTGAAATTCCCTCACTGGGGAACTCCGTGCCGCTGGTTGTCAACAGATATTTTGTGTCCTGCACATTTGTCGCTCCTCATTAGCTACAGTCGCCTGTGTTATCCTTTCCTCACATCTCTCTGTGGGAGAGCACTTGCAGATGGTAAGAGGGACCCACAAGCAAGCGTTCATTCCCTTAGCAAACTGCATGTCGTCCGTCTAACGTTGGGGCCTGAAGTCCTGTAGAGGCTTCTAATTATCTTCTCTGCTTCTTCATGTGGAAACGGAACCCTTCTACCATTCTCTTCTCCAACAGCAGTCTACTTCACGGTATTTGCTGCAAGGGTGGTCTGAATGTATGTATGTGTGTGTGTGTGGGGGGAGGCAACGGATCTCTCCTCCGTCCTTTGTCGATCGGTGTCTGCCTGCCTTTCACAGAAGGTGCCAGGGATCGAGGACGGGTGTTGCCACATCCACTCGTGTCTTCTCTAAGAGTCGTCAGCTGTATTTTCTCTGGTGCTTCGACACATAGTGACGATTTCATTATTGCAACGTCTAGCTGGAGTCAGGCCAGACAAATACTGTGCGTGATATCTTTCTTGTGACGCCCAGCGTCTTGTTTGTTTCCCATTATAAAAATGGTCCAAATGGCTCTGAGCACTATGCGACTTAACATCTGAAGTCATCAGTCCCCTAGAACTTAGAACTGCTTAAAGCTAACCAACCTAAGGACATCACACACATCCATGCCCGAGGCAGGATTCCAACCTGCGACCGTAGCAGTCTTCCGGTTCCGGACTGAAGCGCCTACTGATTTTTAAAGTGGAATTTCGACAGGGCATTCATGAATTAGTCTTGTTAGATATTCCGTACATCAAACTGTATTAATAGGGACAGAAAAACACGAAGATTACTCGACACTCCAGCAGCGACGAGACTGCCCGGATTCGTGCTCACTGCTGCCGCCTTGCTAAAATGCTGCTCCGCACTCCGTTTGAGCACTGATTATTCTTCGTGTTTTACCGTTCCTGTAATACATATAGATAAACTGGACAACGCACTAGACTAGTTTGGGACCGTTCTATTGAATTATTCTTCGTGTTTTACCGTTCCTGTAATACATATAGATAAACTGGACAAAGCACTAGACTAGTTTGGGACCGTTCTATCGAATGTAGACATAAAATTACGAATCAAAAATAATATTCTTGCAAACGGGAGGCTAACCGACGCTTTCCGTCGTCGCTGCACGTCGTACGAAAATTTTGATGTATGGGATTTGCTTTGGCTGACTCGAGTTACATGTTCAAAAAGCAAAATTGCAAATACCTGAGGAAATGGGGAAATGAGGCTGACAACCCATAGCATATATATATATATATATATATATATATATATATATATATATATATATATATATATATATGTGTGTGTGTGTGTGTGTGTGTGTGTGTGTGTGTGTGTGTGTGAAATCCAGTGTTCCGAGATCCACAAGGTTAAGAATGTGCCGAGAATACAAAATTCCAGGCATTACCTCTCACCATGGACATCGCAGTGGCCGACAGCCTTCACTTGTCTACCGAGAGTAGCAGCGTTCGCCTAGACGTCTACCAGTAGCAACAGTCAAGCAACACTGTTAGAAATCAATGTGGGACGTACGGCGAGCATATCCGTGATGACAGTGCGGCGAAATTAGGTGGTGGTGCGCATGGCTGCAGGCGACCGACGCGAGTGCCTTTGCCAAGAGCACGATATCGTCTTAAGTGCCTGCCCTGGGTTTGTGACCAGATATGCTGGATCCTAAACGACTCTATAACCGTGAACCACTCTGGCCAGTCCCGATTTCAGTTGGAATGAGCTGTAAGTAGGTTTCGAGTGTGGCGCAGACCCCCCCCCTCCCCCCCCCCCCCCCCGAAGTTATGGACGAAAGTTGTCAACAAGGCCGGCTGGAGTGGCCGAGCGGTTCTAGGCGCTACAGTCTGGAACCGCACGACCGCTACGGTCACCGGTTCAAATCCTGTTTCGGGCGTGGATGTGTGTGATGTCCTTAGGTTAGTTAGGTTTAAGTAGTTCTAAGATCTAGGAGACTGATGACCTCAGAAGTTAAGTCCCATAGTGCTCAGAGCCATTTGAACCATTTGTCAACAAGGTACTGTGCAAGTTGGTGGTGACTCGTAATGGTGTGGCTGTGTTTACACGGAATGGAATTGGTCCTCTGGTGCAAACAAACCGATCGTTGACTAGAAATGGTGTAGTTAAGCTAATATGAGGCCATTTGCAGTTATTCAGCGATGGAATTATTACGACGGACATTGCGGCATGTCAATCGGCAACCATTGTTCGCATTCTGGAAAATTCGAGAGAATAATTTTGCCATCCATATCGCCCGACGTCAGTCCCATCGTACATTTATAGGACATAAATGGAGAGGTCAGTTCGCGGAAAAACTGCTGCACCGACAACACTTAAATAATTGGGGACGGTTATAGAGGTGGCATTACTCAGTTGCTTCTGCTGGGGATGTACAAGGATATGTTGACTCTATGCCACGGTGAGATGCTGCCCCACACAGGGAAAAAAGGAGGTCCGACAAGTTATTAGGATGCATCCAAAAACTTCTATATATATTGTATCTTCCTGTCCAAACCCTGGCCCAGACATCAACTTTATCTCATACTTGCAGGCGTAATTTACCTTTGTCTCCCACCTAGTCACATTGATCATGTTCATTGCTATTATTAAAAATTAGTGACAGTTAGGGAGGTTATTAATCTATGTGAATGTGAGTAGTACAGAAAACTGAAACAGACAGATCTTTTTAATAAAGTCTTCAATTGCAGATACACGAAGCTATCGTAATTTATTAATACAGTACGACAGAAGTAACAGGCAAGGCTTGGTTACATTATTCAATGTAAACATATTGTTTTATCACCAGTAGGCATTCGGAATACAGGAAAAATTCGCACAGAACATGAATCAGTTGAAAAGAGATATGGATGTAGAGGGTGTGTGAGTGTGTGTGTATGTGTGTGTGTATGTGAGAGAGACAGAGAGAGAGAGAGAGAGAGAGGGAGAGAGAGAGACAGAGAGAGAGAGAGAGACCGTTAGGTACCTGGCGGTCACAGTAACTTTATGGTACAGTTGCAGTCGTACTTTAAAGTTATCATCACATTATGTATTAATAGAATGGCATCCTGTTAGCAACCCAGTCCTTAAATGGTTGATACCTCCAAGATCGGCAGTCGTTCCTAAGCTTCTTAGGCTTCAGCAGTCAGAAGTTCTGCTACAACACGCTCCTACATTGGAAGTCCGTGTGGTCGAGAGGCTGACTGTAACTACCGCAAAAGAGTGGCCGAATATTTAGAACCACTGCTCGCCTCGTGTACCATTTAAAACCTCTGTTATCAAGAGCACCAAACTTCACCTTGCAGGTGGAAGTGTGTAGATTGATATAAACACGTAGCCGACGGTAAATTGTTAATGCAATGAAGAATTGAACTAAAAATATCAGGTGGTGTTTTCATCATCCATTTATGTCACAGCTGTACTCTCACAACACATGAAATCGATTTGCAAAATCGCACACTCATTGATAACTGATGTCTAGGAATTAATTTTTTACCCTAAGTCATTCACTTTTTTCAGTTTAAGTAACTGCCGGTGTTTACCATTCACCTACCAACAAGGAATATGGTGCCACATCTGACATTAACATATATTCAACTTGTTTGTTAATATGTTTTCTATATTCTCTAGCTGCCATCTACATGCACTTGAGAGTTCAGTTATTAAACCAGAATTTTCGATACTCTCTGGATCCGACTAGTCAGTGTGAAAGGATTGACAGATGACATCTCGAGCAGTGTCATGGATGATACTAAATACAATATCTTCATTGAGCTGGGTTGATTTACTTTTGTTCCATTTACGTTTGACCCACTGAGTTCCTAGATGTGGATGTGGCACTTATTTAACATTCTGTAGAGGACGCCGGATTAATTGTCGATGCTACAATGTGCACAGCTCTTTTTGTGACCTACAATTATTACATTTTCCGCTAGCGCTTAGCTCCAGCGTTACTTTAGATACTAAGGAGTATCCAATCATCTCAATAAAAAGGTCATTTGTGCAACTTTTCATTAACATTCATAGTTATCGGTTGTAAATATAGTTCATTTCAGCTGTCTTTTCTGTTGAGAACATACCGTGCTTTGCCTTTAATTGGTGGAAAAAGCTGCTTCTAGCGGTTTATAATTTTGTTTCAGGGTTACTTTCAACGTCCCATATTTTGCATCCGTAGGACTCTGTTTGATACATTTGTAATCTTAATCCTCAAGCTATACGAGTTTGATGTTTCAGATTTGTGCATATTATACCACACAGACACACGTGGGCTTATTAACAAGTTTTCTGCGCTGATCATGGTACTTAACGATTGTATTATTATTTTTTTATAAATACGATCGACTAAATTTATAAATACCATTAATTACTGCAAGAAATTCAACTTAGAATCTAAAAAACTAGTATTTATTTGTTCAATTATGGAAGTCCTAAACATGTTGTAATTCCAGTAGCTTTTTTGGGCAGTTATATCTGTATTATTTTTGTTAATCTATTTTTAAAATGCTGTTGACGACATATGGCTTCCACCAGATTGATATATAACTACCTGACCAAATGTACACGGATAGCTACGAGTATAGGTGAACATTAACACGGCGTCTATCCACGCTTCGGCAATACGACGTCTTGAAATAGGCTGTACGCATATCCAATGAGCTGTCTGAATGTCTGCGGAGAAAGAACAGCCCATTCTACCTCAATAGACGAGACCAGGCAAGATTCTGCAGAGAAATCGTTGTTCTATGTCGTCCAAAATATATAGAGTTGGGTTTGGGTTTTGATTTTGGATAGGATAGTCCATTTCGCGAATTCTGTCGTTCACAAACACGGCCTCACACACGAATCTTTGTGATAGGGTGCACTGCCATGCTGATACAAACAACCACCGTCTCCGAAACGTTCTTCTAATGTACACACTCAAAAATGCCATAAAATGTGTTCATAATCATTGGGCATTTAACGTTTTCTTCAGCACAGTATGGGGACCACACCCTGTCCAAAAGAAGCACCCCCATTTCGTAAGATCACCGCCTTCATAGTTCCAGTTGGCACTGCACATGATGGTACGTAACATCCTACAGGCATCACTAAACTCAAAATCATCCATACGATTTAGACAGGTGTACCGTGGTCCTTCACTCCGAGTCACCCGCTTCCAGCCATTCATTGTGCAGTAGCATCGCTCTTTACATCACCTCAACCATCGTTTAGAACTGACTACAGAAATGTGTGACTTACGAGGAGCTACCCGGCTACTGTAACCCACTCTGCGTAACAGCCGATGCACAGTCATTGTGGACCGCTGGGACCACTTTGGAACTCAGAAGTGACTTTCCGCTAATTCCATAAGATTTTGTGCGACCACTATCCGCAGTTCTCGTAAACTGACATATGGCCAGGAGAGCGGTGTGCTAACCACGTATCCCTCCACACCAGCATATAGTGAAGCCTTCGGGCTAAGGATGACACGATGGCCGGTCGGTCCGTTGGGACTTCATGGCATTTTCACGCGAAGCTTTTTTTTTCATGACCCGCAATACTCGACGGCCGTGTCCCAGTCCGGTGAGTAGATAAGGTCTTCCTGGTCTTCGATTAGCTACGGTCGTTACTTCGCATTTCCATTTCACACTCAAGTCACCAACCGTCACCTTGGGCAGTTTTGCGAGGGCAGATATATGACCCGATTGATTTTTTTCCTTAGGTGGCATCCAGAGACTAATCCACGTTTGAAACACTGAGCTCTCTGGGCCAATTCATTCTGCTGTTACTGTTTCTGTATTGCTGACAACACAATATTCCCCGCTTCCTATTTTACTGGAGTGTAGCTTCTAGTCGTCAGTTCTTCATTACAGAGGGGTCCCTGGGCAGTTTTGATCGGTGTATACCTGGAGTGTACTGCGTTTTCTAGTTATACTTTTGTTTCATTGAGTTAAGCTTACGAGTTATGGTTAAGATAATGTAGCATATATTTCCCGTTGATTGTAATTACGATACTCAAGACATTACCTTTTGTATCACATGACAATTGACACGGTAGTCTGAAGAAGGGAACGAACCCGGAACCTTCTTTTTTTTGGGATATAAAAATAAGTTTATCCTATTCTGATTATTATCTTTGTCTTACCCAAACAGTTACAGGAGCTCCTTTACATTAACCTCGTACCTCAGTGTCTTGGAAAGGTGAACTTTATTGCCCTGAAAGACGTACCACAGTATTAAAACCGAGGGTTTGATCCCTTCTTATTTTAATCGTGAAATTGGCATCAAAATTTCTCATTACATATGAAATAATTGTATTTTCACAAAATACTCATAATGCAACATATACAAGAAATGTCTGCCCTACTCACAGATTTTGAAGGCACTTTCTATGAAATTTATTTTCAAAATCATTACACTACCACTTTCAACGTCCACCGCAGTATTCTATTGTTGGCCTCATCAGAATCAAAAATGACCTGCTTTTATCTTAAATATATGTAACTATCTTGCGTAGATCCTGCATCTTCTCGTCTTCCATAGGAATTTTTCCATTCTACGCCTATTCTTAGGAATTTGGGGCTCTTCGGCGTTGTTCTTTTGCAGAAAACCTGAGTTCGTAGCCACACCATCAATAAGATCAGATGTAGTTAAATAACCTCCCACTACCTGTGTATGGAAATCGAAAGCGAGGCCTTTTCAAGGAACTTCATTGTTTTTTGCAGAACTTAGGCTCTCCGTTCCTCAGATCCAGGGTTCTATCAGTAGAGATTTCAATAACATTGAATCCTCTTCTCCTTGAGAATTGAATGAAATAATTATATTGCTGTAGGGTATAAATTCAGTATAATCATCTAATTTTCCTTTTCTCAGCCCCAACATTGCGAACACATTTAAAAAAGCGTGTTCTCGCAATGGGAAGTATTGACAAATCTTTCTAAATCGCCCAGCAGCAACTAGGGCAGCGGGATACCGCATAAAGTGACTTTTCGATCTTGTCCTCCTCAGACGTCACTGAAAAGGGGGACGTTCTTTAGCGTCAGGGTCAGTGTGGTTTACTTTAAACCACTGGATGCTACAGACTTCGTCAGGTTCACGTTTAGCTTCTCCTACTGAGTAAACACTGAAATCTCCAGAATCTGTTTTGATGGGCGTATCACACATAAGCTAAGTAATGTCAGATATAACGTATCCTGAACAGACAATATTGATAAAAGGAGGTTTTGCATATAGTCGAAGAGAAATGATCCAACTTTTGGGTCATTAGAGATTTAATTCCTTTCTGTATGTTATAAAATTACTGAGCCTGAAGGACATGAATGACCTCTTCGGTGACAGCAGCTCACCGCCCATTGTTGTTCAGCTGTGGATTACTTATCTTTGCGGCTAGCTCTTCAAAGTGCTATAGACATCGATTTGAGGTCGTCCAAAACTATAATCAGGGCCGGTTTAAGGCCCAAGGAATATAAGCCGCTGCTTGAGGCGGTAGAGTGACAGGGGCGCCAGAAACGCCACGACTGTAAAATTTCTATACATGACGTATCACAATTACAAGGGGGTTGAGGGAGGAAGCTAGGAGGGGCGCCCAAGTGATAGGTTCGCATTCAGTGCGCGTCACAATTTAAACCAAAACTGACATGTGGAGAATATGAGAATGGGGTGTGGGGTGGCGAGGGGAGGACGGACTGGGTGGTGGTTGGGAGGGGGGTGGGAGGGGGGAGGTGCTTGAATGTAAGTTACAACTGCGAAGAAGTGTTCTTGAGCTGGTTCTGTCTATCATCATAACATTCTTCTAAATAGTTTCGGTGAAACTAATGTTTTATTTTCCTTTAAACTCCAGGACTTTTTCTACATAGAGAACACACATGTTTTTGGCGTTAAGTTTATATAGTATTGTACGTTAACCGAGGGCCTAGATACGACGGAGAGTCTCCGCTCCGCCGCAGCCGCAGTGGTCCACAACCCCACGACGACTAACGCAGTCCACCCCTCCGACGCCCCACAGCGAACCCAGGGCTATTGTGCGGTTCGGTCCCCGGTGGACCCCCCAGGGAAAGTCTCACACCAGACGAGTGCAACCCCTATGTTTGCGTGGTAGAGTAATGCTGGAGTACGCGTAAGTGGTTCAAATGGTTCAAATGGCTCTGAGCACTATGGGACTTAACATCTGAGGTCATCAGTCCCCTAGAACTTGGAACTACTTAAACCGAACTAACCTAGCGACATCACACACATCCATGCCTGAGGCAGGATTCGAACCTGCGACGGTAGCGGTGGCGCGGTTCCAGACGGTAGAGCCCAGAACCACTCGGCCACACTGGCCGGCACGCGTAAGTGGAGAACGTGTTTGCGCAGCAATCGTCGAGATAGTGTAGGTGAGGCGGAGTAAGGGGAACCAACCAACATTCACCGAGGCAGATGGAAAACTGCCTAAAAACCGACTGGCGGGTTCAGCGGACCTCGATATAAATCCGCCGGGCGGATTCGTGCCAGGGACCAGGCCCTCCTTCCCACCTGAAAAGCCGTGCGTTAGACTGCACGGCCAACCGGGCGGGCGACTTTAAGTTTACTTCTATAATACATGACATTTAGTGTCCGACGTGATCATGACCGCACGACGGCGATTAACAGACTTTGGATGAGGAATGGTAGTTGGAGCTAGATGCATGTAACCCACCATTTCGTAAATTGTTAGATAATTCAATATTACGAGATCCACAGTGTCAAGAGCCTGAGGAGAAGCAAATTTGACGCATTGCCTCTCACCATGGACAACACAGTTGCCGATGGCCTTCACTTAACAACCGAGAGCTGCGGCGTTTGTGGTAAACTTGTCAGACTAGCAGACAAGCAACACTGCGTGATATAATCACAGAAACCAATTTGTTTCGGACAATGAATTTATCCGATCACACAATGCTGCGAAATTAAGAGTTAATATGCTATGGTAACAGACGACTGACGTGAGTGCCTTCGCTAACAGCACATCGCCAGCAGCGCTTGTCCTCGACTTGTGACAATATATGTTAAATCCTATATGACTCGAAAGCCCTGGCTAGGTCAACTGAATCCCGATTTCAGATGGTAAGAGCTGATGATAAGGTTCGATTGATGCGTAGAATCCAAGAAATCATTAACCCAAGTTGTCAACAAAGCAATGTGCAGGCTGATGTTGGCTCCATAATGGTGTGGGGTTTTTTTACGTGGTATGTACTGGGTGCTTTCGTCGAACTGAACCGATCATTGACTAGAAATGGTTATGTTCGGGTACTTGAATACCATTTGCAGCCTTTCATGATCTGATATTTGTGACTGGGCCACGATTGTTAGTGTCTGGTTTGCAGAACATTTGAGCGAATGCTTTGGCCCCTGTTGTGTACATAGTTCCGCGTAGTCAGCGTGTACACAACTTTCCCACTAGAGCGTGCCCTGCTAAGCACAACAGCGCAGGCGCAGCGCTCGTCCGTCTCCGCACTACGAGATGGCGCTGCCTTAGAGACGGACAAAATTCAGCTTCCGCTGATCCGCGTATTAATATGTAACGCAGCCAATGAGATTGCTGCTAACGAAGAACCTTTTGTCCTTGCGGATCACACTCGTGCCGTGATACCTGAATGCGTGAGGTATTATAACGAGTGTACAGACCTCTGATTAGTCAGTCTGCATTTGTCTGCACCAGTCTGTACCAGTCTGCATGAGTCTGTACCAGTCTATAGTCAAGTTTCAATCTGCACCTAAGAAGATTATCATATTACTGTACATACCCATGAAGATAAATGTATAGACACACTGTTTCAGTCTGCACCTAAGAAGATAATCATATCCCTGTACATAGCCATGAAGATAAATGTAAAGACACTTTGTCAAGTATCTGAGATATGTGAGAATAAGATTAACATACCAAGACCAAAGGAACTTCAAATTGTCAATTGCAAATACCATCCAGAATCAAGTTACGCAATGTTAATGCTTGTTATTATTTTAATAGATGTGTGTGAAAATTAATCAAGTTCTGTTTAAAGTTGGTCACCGTCAATCTGCTACTCTAAGCGTGCAAATGGCATTTCTATCGTCTGACCTAGCGGCAGAAGATAAACACGCCATGATAAGACCACGAGACATATTGCTGACCCTCGCCTTCTTCGTTAGAGTGACACGTTAAATACTCTGATGGTGTGTGTACCAAAGGTCTTACAGTATGCACGCCACCCCACCCCCCCCATATCGCCTAATATGAAACTCCTTGATCATTTATTGGGCTTAATCGTTAGGTCACACCGGCAAGTCTTTCTCAATAGTGGACGGCTATAGAGGCAGTGTGGCATAGTGTTTCTGTGGGGGAGTCCAAACGACTTGTTGAGTCAATGTCACATCGAGCTGCAGGACTACACCTGGGAAAGAGAGATACTAAACGGTATTAGGCGGCATCTCTTGACTTCTTCGCTTCCGTATGTACTGCGTTGGTTGTAGTGTGCTTCTTTAACTGGTAACTCGTTAATGTGTGCATCGACAAGAACACGAATGTAGCTCGCTGTTGCATTACCACAATCTTTAGACTTGACCATAATATACACGGCGAGGTGGTTTGACGTTACTAATGACGTTAATCGAAAGATTAGTTTTATCTTTATGCAGCACACAATACTAAATGCATTTTTACATACAATCATGCGTTCATGAGAAGATATACAAAAATGCTATCACGTTTCAGTGAACTTTATATTTCAGATCGCCTCCGTAATGGTGAATTTCGATCAGTCAGCCCCATTAAGACTGCGTCCTGTTTATGTTGGGAACGTAGAAGAATGAAAAGTTTTCAAGCAAAGTTCCTTCTCATTTATATTTAACGTTTTACTCCAGTTATGTTTACAAGAATAAACACCACTAGTATTTGTCTTAAACGATGCTGTTAAACTTTTCCTAGTAATCGTAAACGCGTAATCATTAAGTAGTTACTTTTTCTGAACTTCTTAATCATATGTTTCTGGACGACGAATGTCTTTCTTCTCTTTTACTGTAATACAGTCAATATCAATTTCAGAGGTGGATGAAGACACTGTAGTAACATTATCAACGTTAAACAGTTGACACGTAGGCCTAAGCAAATGGTATCACATTAGAAACGCCGAAATAATACTCTTTTATAAGTCTACAATAGCTACTATATCAGCTAAGTCTATAGTTCATTTACCTTTGTCGAAGAATATCTAAACACAGGCGTCAGACATTAAACACGAAACAATGTTCTGAGGCACTATAAACAACAGGTTTTAAGCGGTGTAGCAACAGGTAAGAACACCAAGAATTAGAGCGACTACAGCGTTGAAGCTGGACAACTCGTAACTGGGATAACTAACGAACATTTCGAAGCCCAGTTAAGCTGTAACGTAAGTGGTTTTGTTCCCTATTTATCGCCCACAATGTGCATTTATACTCTAACACACATTTGCTGAAGAAAGAAAACAAAATCTATATTTAGGTTCCTGTCCTCTTCTTCCAATTAACGATTCAATTAATGTCTCATTCACAGTCGTCATAATCAGTATTGATCTTCGCCATAATGTTGAATGACCTGATATACATAGCCTTCTGGAGGCTAATACTGGAAATAGGTAAACGGATTACCCAGAGCTAACTATGAACATTTCAGTAATAATTGTCAGGTTATGATTTACGCTGTAATTTCAATATAGGTGATTCCCACATTGTGTTCCGGCGATGCCCGGATTCAGCGCTCCCATAGGATCAACATGGCGGCCGCTGTAGGGTGAGGTGGTATCAAAGCTGTCACACGATTCAATGCTGGGAATGTAATTACGAAACCCGAGGAGAAAATGGCGCAGAACGAGAGCCACGAAGAAATTTCATTAGCCGCAGGGTGTGGCATTCTCACCGAAACGAGGGGTCCGTGTGGCGTCACTGAGCTGCTTTGTTCTGGCATTCTTGTACCACTGTTTGCTAGCCGCCGCAGGAGGAAGCCAAAGGCTGTTATACCCCATAATACATTGTCCTTTGTACCGCAGATGAAATAAATTCAGCTCACTGAACAAAGAAGGTGGATCTTCGCATTTCTACTTCCACTGTGTTGGTAAAAATACATGTCCGCCTCATTTTTACTTAAGGCATCGCACGGACGCTATAATTCGAATTCACGCGAAACTATTTTAATAGACGAGGAACATAGACACGTTAATTTAATGCTATAAGTTGATGTATCGAACACAACGCGCATGAAGTACACTTACTACGACATTAAGTTCTCCATCCGTCCTTCACAGAACATAACAACAATAAACAGGAAAACCTTTCCAGTTGTTCTTTGGAATGTTATTTAATTGATTATGGCCCTTTAGGATTCTTCAATCTTCGCCAAGTGCTACAATCCCATATAACATCACGTTTGCGGTGCAATGTAGGATTTCCTATTTCACCGCGTTTCTCAATGATATCAGGGTATCTAAAATATTATTAAGTAATTATGGTTCAGTCAGGCAGATCTGAGGCAGTAGGGTATCAGAGCATAAGAGAAGATGGAGACTAAGACCGAGGGACTCTTCCTTTGCAGACATTTTTGTCAATAAAAGTGCATCCTCACCATGAAGATAGTGAAGAAAAACCAGACTACGTAATATACTCGAAATCGATAAAAATATGACACAGAAATGATGTTTCATTGAAGTGAATGTTCTATTACATCGATAAATTCAAAGTAATTTATCGTGTGTTGTTAAATGTAAGAATTATCACATAGAACTTAATTTTACGTTTTTTGTTACGCTTAGCAATTTTCACGCCACGTAAAAAGGAATATTTTCACTTGTAAACTGTTCGTATCATACCATCTTATGTACGCATCCATATAGTGTTTTCCGGTGATGGAAGATGCGAGGCCTTTGCTGTACCAGCTGAGGGTTAGGATTCGAACTTATTCTTCCGAGAAAAGATGATGTTGAGGTACTCCAAGGTTTGCCGTTTTGTTTTCGGTTCGAAGTGATGAATCCATGTTTCATTGCCTGACGAAGTTCGGCACAAAAATTGTCACGACCAGCCGCGTAACGCGTTATCAAACTGCACAGATGGTCCTCCATTGCTCTTTCTGGTCTTCTGTTAGGCAGCGAAGAACCCAGCAGGCATACACCACTAAGTGTCCTAACTGGTGCACGAGTGTGTCAGCACAACCAACAGAGACTTCCAGCTGAGCAGCGAAGAGTTTGTAATCCATCGATCACCTCGAATGAAAACATCAGCACGTTTAAACAATGCGGGAGTCAAAGTTGTGTGCGGCCTGCCGCCACGGGCGACATCATACAGGTTTGTGCAACCTGGTTGCGATGATGACAGTCGCCTCGCCCAAGGACTCATCGTGCTCTCTCCATTAGTAGGGAGACAAAGTGAGGCCTGGAGCAGTCTGTTAGTGCAGGTTGCATACGTTCACAGGCAAGGACACATCCAGACGCAAACTTGATTAATTCATGACCATAACCTACTGTTATGCTAATCTATTTATAGCCCCCTGGAGGACGATTTATGACCCCATGTAAAACATTTGTCCTTCTGAGAACCCCCAAACTTATCCTTCCACCTCCCTCACCAATCTGTGAACTCGCCAATACAAGCACACTTCTGGTATCAAACTAATTCATTAATTAATTAGATCGATAAATAAACTAGCCCCTCCCCCTTGTTGGGAACTTCCCAAGCCCTCACCTCCCACACCCCACACTGCTTCCCTCTCACATTTGGAAACTGACGGGAAAAGGACTCGGTCTGTGCTGGAGAGAAAGGATCTCAGGATAGGAAATTCTATTGCTTAGCAAAGGATGTACTGTTTATTAACAAAATTCAATTCGCAGGGGTTGGATCTCTATTGCTCATCATTCTCTGCTGTGGTGGAGGCCGTTTTTTTTTTGGTCATCAGTCTACTGACTGGTTTGATGCGGCCCGCCACTAATTCCTTTCCTGTGCTAACCTCTTCATCTCAGAGTAGCACTTGCAACCTACGTCCTCAATTATTTGCTTCACGTATTCCAATCTCTGTCTTCCACTACAGTTTTTGCCCTCTACAGCTCCCTCTAGTACCATGGAAGTCATTCCCTCATGTCTTAGCAGATGTCCTATCATCCTGTCCCTTCTCCATATCAGTGTTTTCCACATATTCCTTTACTCTCCGATTCTGCATAGAACCTCCTCATTCCTTATCAATCCACCTAATGTTCAACATTCGTCTATAGCACCACATCTCAAATGCTTCGATTCTCTTCTGTTCTGGTTTTCCCACAGACCTTGTTTCACTACCATACAATGCTGTACTCCAGACGTACATCCTCAGAAATTTCTTCCTCAAATTAAGGCCGGTATTTGATATTAGTAGACTTCTCTTGGCCGGAAATGCCTTTTTTGCCATAGCGAGTCTGCTTTTGATGTCCTCCTTGCACCGTCCGTCATTGGTTATTTTACTGCCTAGGTAGCAGAATTCCTTAACTTCACTGACTTCGTGACCATCAATCCTGATGTTAAGTTTCTCGCTGTTCTCATTTCTACTACTTCTCATTACCTTCGTCTTTCTCCGATTTACTCTCAAACCATACTTTGTACTCATTTGACTGTTCATTCCGTTCAGTAGGTCATTTAATTCTTCCTCAGTTTCACTCAGGATAGCAATGTCATCAGCGAATCGTATCATTGATATCCTTTCACCTTGTATTTTAATTCCACTCCTGAACCTTTCTTTTATTTCCATCATTGCTTCCTCGATGTACAGATTGAAGAGTAGGGGCGAAAGGCTACAGCACTTGTCTTACACCCTTCTTCACACGAGCACTTCGTTCTTGATCGTCCACTCATATTATTCCCTCTTGGTTGTTGTACGTATTGTATATGACCCGTCTCTCCCTATAGCTTACCCCTACTTTTTTCAGAATCTCGAACAGCTTGCACCATTTTATATTGTCGAACGCTTTTTCCAAGTCAACAAATCCTATGAGAGTGTCTTGATTTTTCTTTAGCCTTGCTTCCATTATTAGCCGTAACGTCAGAATTGCCTCTCTCGTCCCTTAACTTTTCCTAAAGCCAAACTGATCGCCACCTAGCGCATTCTCAATTTTCTTTTCCATTCTTCTGTATATTATTCTCGTAAGCAGCTTCGATGCATGAGCTGTTAAGCTGATTGTGCGATAATTCTCGCACTTGTCAGCTCTTGCCGTCTTCGGAATTGTGTGGATGATGCTTTTCCGAAAGTCAGATGGTATGTCGCCAGACTCATATATTCTACAGACCTACGTGAACAGTCGTTTTGTTGCCACTTCCCCCAATGATTTTAGAAATTCTGATGGAATGTTATCTATCCCTTCTGCCTTATTTGACCGTAAGTCCTCCAAAGCTGTTTTAAATTCCGATTCTAATACTGGATCCCCTATCTCTTCTAAATCGACTCCTGTTTCTTCTTCTATCACATCAGACAAATCTTCACACTCAGAGACTCTCAATGTATTCTTTCCACCTATCTGCTCTCTCCTCTGCATTTAACAGTGGAATTCCCGTTGCACTCTTAATGTTTGCTTTTAATGTCACCAAAGGTTGTTTTGACTTTCCTGTATGCTGAGTCTGTCCTTCCGACAATCATATCTTTTTGATGTCTTCACATTTTTCCTGCAGCCATTTCGTCTTAACTTCCCTGCACTTCCTATTAATTTCATTCCTCAGCGACTTGTATTTCTGTATTCCTGATTTTCCCGGAACATGTTTGTACATCCTCTTTTCATCAATCAACTGAAGTATTTCTTCTATTACCCATGGTTTCTTCGCAGCTATCTTCTTTGTACCAATGTTTTCCTTCCCAACTTCTGTCATGGCCCTTTTTAGAGATGTCCATTCCTCTTCAACTATACTGCCTACTGCGCTAGTCCTTACTGCTGTATCTATAGCGTTAGAGACCTTCAAACGTATCTCGTCATTCCATAGTACTTCCATATCCCACTTCTTTGCGTATTGATCTTCCTGACTAATGTCTTGAACTTCAGCCTACTCTTCATCACTACTATATTGTGATCTGAGTCTATATCTGCTCCTGGGTACACCTTACAGTCCAATATCTGATTTCGGTATCTCTGTCTGACCATGATGTAATCTAATTGAAATCTTCCCGTATCTCCCGGCCTTTTCCTAGTATACCTCCTCCTCTTGTGATTCTTGAACAGGGTATTCGCTATTACTAGCTGAAACTTGTTACAGAACTCAATCAGTCTTTCTCCTGTTTCATTCCTTGTCCCAAGCCCATATTCTCCTGTAACCTTTTCTTCTACTCCTTCCCCTAAAACTGCATTCCAGTCGCCCATGGCTATTAGATTTTCGTCCCCCTTTACATACTGCATTACCCTTACAATATCCTGATACACTTTCTCTATCTGTTCATCTTCAGCTTGCGACGTCGGGATGTATACCTGAACTATCGTTGTCGGTGTTAGTCTGCTGTCGATTCTGATTAGAACAACCCGGTCACTGAACTGTTCACAGTAACAAACCCTCTGCCCTACCTTATTATTCATAACGAATCCTACACCTGTTATACCATTTTCTGCTGCTGTTGAAATTACCCGATACTCATCTGACCAGAAATCCTTGTCTTCCTTCCACTTCACTTCACTGACCCATACTATATCTAGATTGAGCCTTTGCATTTCCCTTTTCAGATTTTCTAGTTTCCCTACCACGTTCAAGCTTTTGACAATCCACGCTCCGACTCGTAGAACGTTATCCTTTCGTTGATTATTCAATCTTTTTCTCATGGTAACCTCCCCCTTGGCAGTCCCCTTCCGGAGATCCGAATGGGGGACTATTCTGGAATCTTTAGCCAATGGAGAGATCATCATGACACTTCATCAATTACAGGCCACATGTCCTGTGGATACACGTTAGGTGTCTTTAGTGCAGTGGTTTCCATTGCCTTCTGCATCCTCATGTTGTTGATCATAGCAGATTCTTCCGCCATTAGGGGCAATTTCCCACCCCTAGAACAAGAGAGTGCCCTGAACCTGTATCCGCTCCTCCGCCCTCTTTGACAAGGCCGTTGGCAGAATGAGACTGACTTCTTATGCCGGAAGTCTTCGGCCGCCAATGCTGATTATTTATCAAAATTTAGGCAGTGGCGGGGATCGAACCCGGGACCGAAGACGTTTAGTTATTTTTGTGTGTAATTGATCAGAAGCCTTCTGCGCCCCGCTGGTAATATGTTGAGTCACGTCTTCTCGAAATTGATGTGTTCCGTTCAATTGTTCAGAAATGTTCATTGGTTCAAACAGGAAACCTTCTTCTCTCTTGGCTTAACACATTCCAGCTGCGAGGCGGCTCGTGGAAAGCACTCCCAAGGAAGTTCGAGAAGAGTTGTCTGTATTTTGGGTGACGGACAACGACATAATGACGGTCGTTGAGGTATGTCCAAAAATCGAGTACAGAGTCTACAGTTTGTCCAAATAAGTAGTGAATGGCATGTCCGCGAATCCAATTCACAGCATCGGTCTTTGTCCGAGGAAAATAGTCACGTTCCGGAAATAATAATGAAAGGGGAGTAATCCGATCCGGAATGTCCCGCGTTAGAAAAGCCACAATACGTCGAACCAAGTGCCAAACCTCCGCCGCCGGTCCGCAAACAAACTGATGTTCTTCATTGTCTGGCACTCCACACGTGGAGCATAGAGGTGATTGGGCGAGGTGGATACGATGAAGGCGAAATTGGTTGATTTACTTACCATTGACAGTTATGTACCAGACAGATTGAACATTCGTGTCAAGGTAACAGGCGAACACCGCGCGCCATACATGACGCCAGTCAACCTGGGGGAACTTTAGTTCAATCGGGTTAGGTGGACGACCTAATTGGCGGACATTGTATACTGCCTTTGTCTTGAGTAAAAGCTGTCTTGGTAAGGTGAGGCGTAGATAACTGAGTTCTAGAAAGAAGTACCGTATATAATGGGACTGGGGCTGACAGTGAGATCGGCGAGTATGCCGACAGGAGGAGACCAGTGAGGCTCGTTGGGCTACGTGTCCATACCGTCATCTGGGAGCTGACAAATAGGGCGCGAGCTCTATCCGGCACGTGAAACAGACCTATCCCACCTCGTTCACGGGGAAGAGTAAGGGTAGCATAGTTAACTTTGAACAACATCCCAGAGCTGACGAAAGATGCCATCGCTGCCAACATGCGACGTGCCACAGTAAGCGGGAAAGGTAGAACTTGCGCTACGTGGGTAACTCGGGATGCGATATATGTATTGACATATCGAGCTCGTTGGAGAATATCTAGGGATCGAAGGCGATGGTCCATAAGACCTGCTCTGATCATTAAAAGGAGGCGTCGGCAGTTGATGGTGGCTGAACGCCGGAGATCAGATGAAAAATCTATTCCCAAACAACGAATGGTATCAACGGTGGTGAGAGGTGTAACGCACTCCACGGGAAGTCCCGTGCCAATGAACATAACTTGTGACTTACGTACGTTTAAAGAGCTACCCGACGCCTCACCATAAGTCGCTACCCACGTCAAAACAGCTCGAACTTCATTGGCATTACGTAAACAGATGACGACATCATCATCATAGGCCGTGCAACAGAATCGGTAGCGATCTATGGACAACCCTACCAAACGTTGTCTTAGTCCACATAGCAAGGATTCCAAGGAAAAGGCGTACAAAATTGATGATAGAGGGCAGCCTTGACGTACGGATCGACCTATTATTATCGGTGGAGTGAGTCTGCAATTGTACATAATCCTGGATGAGGCACCCCGCAGAAGGCGCATCACTAACGTGATAACGGCGACCGGGAAACCCATATGGTGGAGAACGGCCGTAAGGAACGAATGGTCAACCCTATCAAAAGCTAGACTAAAGTCCAAAGACGCAAGTGCCCCAGAGAGGTGTTGTGCCTAGGTAACGGCGATCATATCCCTGTAGCGGCATAAAGCCGTGCGAATATTGTTGTCTCCTCCCAAAGATGCTTGGTCTGGCGACACAACATAGCGGGCAACGTTGTTAAGTCGTGCTGCCAAAAGGCGAGTGAAGATTTTCGTATCACTGTTAAGGAGGGTGAGGGGCCGATAATCACTGATATTGTAGCCACCGTGCGGTTTATGTACAGGAATAATAATTCCTTCCATGAAAGCGTCCGGCACAGGTACTTCCAGAGACATCAGTTCCCGACAGATGGAGGTGAAGGTGGACTCTAAAAAATCACGGAAGGTGCGATAAAATTCGAGGGGAAGACCGTCGGGTCCCGGGGAGCGATTGATGGTTCCTGCCCGGATCGCATCGCGGACTTCCTCATCAGTCACCTCCGACATCAAGTCAATCGCCACATCTCCTGGGATACCACCGAAGTTGAGCTGTGAGACTTCCTCGATCAACTCTGGGGAATGTGGAATTGCGGCGTAGAGCTGCCGGTTGTGGGCGTGAATCACATTCCCTATGGCAGATTGGGTTATGTAGCGACGCCCTTCTTGATCCGTTAGGACGTGAATCAATTTTCGGCGTCGATTTTGTCGTTCTTGGATGATATGGTACATCGACGGATGTTCATGAGGCATGCGATCAGCAGTACGAGATCGTACTATCGCTCCTTCCAAATGCCGTCGCATGAGATTGGAGATTTGGGACTTAGCTTGGTTCATCCTTGTATGGCGCTCAGGGGAGGCTGGCATCGTGGAGCATTCTCGTAGGATCCTGTAGTAAAAGTCCATAGTGCTCTTCCTCCAGGCGACAACATCTTTGCCATACCGGATTAAAGTTTTTCGAAGAGCAGGTTTTGCACACTGGATCCACCAGGATATGGTAGACGGATACGTGGGTCGGCGTCTATTACATGTGATCCAAGTGTCTTCTATTAGAAGTCGACAGTCAGGTGAATTAAGAAGTGCCGTGTTCAGTTTCCATAAACCACGTCCGTGCCATACTGCCTGTCTTGTGAGAACAACATCACAGAAGTAAGCCTCATGGTCTGAGAAAGCAACAGGCCAGATTTCAGCCTGTCGAGTGTGTTAAATTAGGGATCGCGAGATGTAGATGCAATCCAGTCGGCTAGAGGAGTGCGCAGTGTGGTACGTAAAGCCCAAAAGATCACCGTGAACATGTCTCCACGTGTCGACAAATTGTAGCCGCGTGACGACTGTTTCCAGAGCTGCGCATGGTGAGTGACGCGGCAATTGATCCTGAGGTCGCTGGGTGCAGTTGAAGTCTCTACCCATGGTCCAGTCATCGTGTGGTCCCATAAAAAGGGGTGTGACTTCATTCGCGAAGAAGGCATTGCGTTCACGACGGTAGCTGGAGCCCGACGGCGCATAAATATTGATGATGCGTACACCAAAGAAAGTAAGGGCCATACCTCTGCCGCTGGGGAGGTATAGGACATCTTCGGCAGGAAGACCTTCGCGTAAGATGATGGCAACACCACTACCGGTGTCCGAAGCGGGAGAAAGATGCACCGTGAAGCCATGAGCCATGTGGTGGTGAAAAATCGGCGACATGCACTTCCTGAAAAAGTGCAATATCTATGTCCTCATCATAAATCATATCGCGGAGCAGCGCTAGTTTGTGGGGCGCACGAATGGTAGCGAGGTTAATCGTTGCGACACGATAATGCTGGTGTTGGAGTCCCACAGGCACAGACGGGGCTTCTTCTTCAGGAACGAGAGGTCGTCGATCTTGCCGGTCCACTGAAGAGGCTGCTATAGTGGAGAGTTTGCGGGCGCGGGCGCAACCGATGGGAGTGCCCCATCATCAGCAGCGTCCACCCCAGTCCCATCGATCTCCACGTCGTCTGCCCAGGAGACTGATACTGCGGTAGGGCATCGGCTGTGCACGTCATCCACGTGGTGAGGAGACGTAGTTTTCGTCTCATCGGATAGGCTCTCTTCAACGTCGACCTGTGGGGGCGACGGCGTCAGTAAGGAGGGGTGTTCGTTGCCAGTGGTCGCCTGTGGTGGGTCTTTCGCATCAGCCTTTCGGTCATCAAAGAGCGGTTTGTCGTCCATCTTCGGGTCTGCATCCCCGGTATCCATCCGTAGAATGGATTCATCAGGGGGTGTACGGCTACGTTTCTTTCTCTTTCGTGTCGACCCTTGTTTTCGAACAAGTCATTCAGAGTCCGATTGCGGGTGGCTTTCGTCTGACTCCGGACCAGTCTGAAGGAAAGCAGAAGTAGGTACCACTCCCGGATCAACGTCCATCTCAGTAGCATTTTCAGTCACAGTGCTGCGATGATTCGGCAGGTTAGGATCTGGCGTCTGGGGCACCTCAGAAGGAAACTCAGGAGCGGTTGCATCTACCTGATCAGACGACGTCAACGGAGCAGGAAGACTGTGTAGACGTGCTACCTTCCTGGGCAACCTTGGCGTATGTGACAGGGATCTGAGTCATCACCGCTGGGGACGCTTCCTCGCCGACCGGCGCCTGGATCACGAGGCGTCGCATGCAGGCGGATCTGACGTGGCCTTCTTGTCCACAACCCGCACATGTTCGGGGTTGGCCGTCGTACATGACAATGGCTCGCACCCCGCCACTGGTTAGGTATGATGGAATATGTTTTTTCAGTTCAATTTTGACCTGACGCACACCATTAAGGACGTGGTAGGTTGTGAAGGTTTGCCATTTTTCCTCTACGTAACCGATGACGTTACCGTATGGTTGTAACGCAGAGACAACTTCGTCCTTCGGCACTTCAAAAGGTAGTTCTAACACCCTAATCGTGCGTAGACCGTACTCTGCGAGTTCAAGTGTTACAGCTCCGACGTGACCTGTGGTGTCACCGCCAGACACCACACTTGCTAGGTGGTAGCTTAAATCGGCCGCGGTCCATTTAGTACATGTCGGACCCGCGTGTCGCCACTGTGTGATCGCAGACCTAGCGCCACCACAAGGCAGGTCTCGAGATACGGACGAGCACTCGCCCCAGTTGTACGACGACATTGCTAGCGACAATATGGACGAAGCCTTCCTCTCATTTGCCGAGAGACAGTTAGAATAGCCTTCTGCTAAGTCCATGGCTACGACCTAGCAAGGCGCCAATTGTAACAGTGCATGTATCTTACGAGTCGCATTTGTATAGTCAAGAGAGATGTATCACAAGGAGTCATTAAAGTTAAGTATAAAGCAGCTACGTACTTTTCTTGCTACCATTCAACAGTTATCCTGTTCCAGACTTGACGCCGGTCGGCGTGTGTGTACGCGTGCCTTTCTTTCGGCTACTTCAGTGTGGCGTAACAGTCTTGTTACGTCTCAACATGAACATCAGAGTATTTGAACTTAAGTCCATTGGCATGGCGGCGAATAGCATCTTCACACACCTCGGTGTTTGTCATTTTAATATGAACGACACCACTCGTGATCGAAAAATGGATTCCGATGACGTGGTTAGGATCTGAACGAACTTCTTCACGTATGAACGTTTCAACTTCATGTGCACGAGGTCGCGCATGTTCAGCTGGGAAGGAAACTTTAAGGGTCGCACGGCGGTAAGCGCTCGACATGTTGTTCACGGTGGACGGACGCAAGCCTGAAAGCTACGACGCAGAAGTAAACAACGCCTGCAGCGGAGCACGGGACGGCGCGCGGAGCCGTCCGCACGCTGACACGGCTGAGAGCCGACTGTCCTAGACCACGGGTACTTACGTAGGTCTTGTATAATACATCGAAAGAAGTAATGAAATACATTGATTATTTTTCCAGTCATGCAAGGGATACCGTCACGAAATCGACGTCAAATTCACCACACGTAATTATACTCTTAAAAATCTTTCGCGCTGACTACAGGAATTGCGCGACCAAATTTCGATCGCTTCGCCAGGCCGCACCACACACATGTCCAAGAGACCACACCGGCTCAACTGCCATAACCACTGTTGGCTGCTGTACCGCCAGCAGTCTCGTGCTGTAGACAGGCCAGAAGTCACGTTAATCCACAAACAGAGCGTTAGCTGATGCCACCCCTTAGATATTGATAACCGAGAAATTCCTCTCGAAACACATGCCCTCCCTCACTTTCTTGGCTGTGCCCACTTCCTGTCACGTGCCATTACTTGACAGAATTCCGACCAACCTTTCCATACCAGCAGACCGTAGTGTCACAGAGTAACGTCTTCAATCGGCAGTCAGATCACCACACACCACCGCGGTCCCCTTCGTTAGTGGCGGTGTCCTTTCCCCCCTCAAATGCATACGCCAAACGCACACCTTCCATACCAGGACAATGGAAGCAGCAACTCTACGTATTCATTCTTCCACACATATACTGACTGAATTAGTTCACAATACCACTGGCAGAGGATGCTAGGAGACGCAATCGTCCCACCCCTCATCCTTCCAATTCCTTCTCCTCCACCTCACCCCTCCCTTTACTTCCAGTCAGACAAAGCAACACGTAGAGGCAACTCTTTGATACAGGTGGCTGCAGCCCTTACATATTGATAACTGGGAAATTTCTCTCGAAACGTATGGTCTCTCTCTCTCTCTCTCTCTCTCTCCTTGCCCAGAAAGCATCTGTCATGTGTCATACTAACCACTCCTTTGTCCTGAATAAAGCTGTAGATACCTGGTAAATCTTCAGCTGTGTCTTGCAGGTGTTCCCTTGCTCTATTAGATTTCCTGATTTATTTACTAATTAATTAAATGGACAGAGTTTGAGTGCAGACAGTTTTTACTTGCGTCCTATCTGTGGAATCTAGGTCTGTTGTATCTGACGGGATTCGACCGGAAACTGCCCCGTTTCCAAAAAATGCTGGTGTTTTCCTTCTTTGCCTCTTATTGGTGGATACTGGCACAATTTCGTAATTTGGCGGGAAGTCCATTACGTTGATTACGTTGGAGTAGTTGAGAATTTGAAACTTCAGCTCAAATGCATGCAGTGTCCTTAACCTGTGGAATGGTTGGATTGATGTATGTGTTCTCAGTACCACTGATGGAAACAATAAATTGACCAATCTCGAATTTGAGATTGCAACTGGGTTTTTAAAGCAATGTAGAGTTTCTACACTGGTTCTCTCTGTTAAATCCAGAAGGAGGAGGAGGAATGGCCTATTGTGTCATACGATAGAAACAGCAGCAAATGCCACTGCAAGACCGTTGAAATCTACTGAGATGGACTACACACGATGCACTTAAGCGGTGATCCAATCTGTAACAGTAATGTCAACACTAGACGTCTGAGATCGCTGATACACTCCCACATCCCATTTGTTCATTTCCCGAGGTTCACACACAGTGTGCCCATCCCCCTATATACCGCGAGCGACAACTCTCAGTGGTTGGACAAAACTACCAGCGTCACCACACCCTACTTGTGGACGGATGTGTAGGTCAGATGTGCTTCTGGGGTTTATTCGAGAGGTAAGAATTCAGACGTTATCAGTACTTCTAGTGCTAACACGTGGCAGTTATCGATACCTACTCGCTCAATTTTCTACAGTGAATATTTGCAACACCAGCAATTGCGGTGGCAGCTAAGCACATAATAAGTATTAGTTAACTGTTCAACCATCCAGACGACGCCGCCGCCGCCGGGAAACCACCCGCAGCCGCCATCAAGAGTCGACTAGCCGGCCGGAACGAAATATCCTTTGTACTTGCCGACAATGGGGGCCTTGAGCTGGAGATGTCCACTCATTCCAGCCACGAGCTACCTCCGCCACACACCCGGATTAAAGACAGAACCACAAAATTATTAGCGTAATTACAGTTGAATATAATAATCGTAGAGCCAATCTGGTAACATTTGACAATGAGCAAAGTAATCGATATAACTCCTCCTGATAGCGACGGCCCTGGGACTAATTCCACGTTGAAATATCAACATCCATATCATCCTTGTTACTGAGCGTCATTTCCTACATAAAATCTTTCATTCAACATTATTTCTGTTGAATTGTTGAAATCGCAGTATTCCACATCAAATCCACAACTCCCTAACGACCAGAGGTAGTCACTTCCTTTGCACATGTCAGAACACTGACCACAGTTACTTTTCGTCTCAACATATATTTTATAAGCTTGCTGATTGGAGCAATCTATCACACATCCACTACTAAGTAAAATACTTCGCCAATAACTGAACGCTGGTGACATCAAACAATACTGTGCGAAAACTTGCAATTGGTGGACAAGATCCATATGTGTTTCTTCCGAGTGGTACCAGTGTGTCTCCAAAAGAGAGACAAATTCGTCCTATAGCAGACCAGCCATTAAAAACACGACCTCAATGACCAAGTCACTGTCACCCTGCACAAAAAGCAGTCTTGGTTCCACAAGCACACATACGTACCGCTAACGATATACATGTTAAAAGCTATACCTGCTTTATAAGTCGAGGTATGGTTTTGTTTCCGAATGAAGTATTCTTCCACACAAATACGGCGACAGTGAAAATAGACAGTTGTTTTTGGATGTGTATTAGGAGACCGAAAGTGTGGCTGCCCATCGCCTGCAGGGTAAGCTAGTAATAATGGCACCCTTATCACAGAGTTCAGAAAGTGATACGGCTAGGGATCGTGGTATTGGGCTGATATTTGCAACTTACCCACTTACTAGATATTTCCCATGGTAACAAACAGTATTCGTAATGCATTCCACCTTTATACGACGTAGACAGTGTGACAGAGGTTCTGTTGAATATCCACGGTGCTCTAGACCAAGAAGGATGATGGTTGATTATGTTCACATACCACATGGGGTGTGCTATGTGTAGGAATCACTTAAAACATGCAACGATAATTTATAGTCGTAATAAATGTACGAAGTTCTATGACCAATTTTCTTTCAGAAATATAGTGTTACGCTGTCTGGTAGAAACGCTGTCTGCTACTTGGAATCAAGTATCTCCATTCAACAACATATTTGCATTGGATCCTAAGGAAAGTTTTTAATGATTATAGCCACTGTTGAATCATATTAGTGGTACTCTAACGCCTTGAAACAAGTCACGTCTTCGAACGTATCTGCTAAGGACCCCACACAACCAAACTGCAATGTCGGTTCAGACAGTCCTTCTACATCTTTCAAATGTTCCTCAGTCTCTGACCCACCCGCCCGGCAGCTCTGTCCATGTGATCACTCCAGTACAAGTCGGAGCTGAGGGGAAGTCGGAGAGCAATACATGTAGCTCCATCTGTATCGTGCGTAGAAAGAGGGTGAGATCAATTAATCCGAAAGGACAGTGTTTCGACCATTCATTGGAAATACGATGTCATAAATTTGCCAACCGTCTACAGTGTGTAGGGCCAGCGACAAACGAAGCTTTGTCCTTGAACATGAGGTAATAGGAAGGACAGAACGAGCAGCTACAGTGTTGCTTCTTATCAGGATAATTAGGAAGACACTACGTCATATGGAAACTAGAAGGACTACGACGATTTTGCTAATGCATTTCCATGCGATTCCAAACTACAGACACATATTGCAGTATGATGGCGATGTACATCTGTCATGGTGCATTCACGTCTGTTACCGAAACATTCTCTCCCTTCTCATTATTTAGTACCATGCAACAGACAAAAACTATGCCGCACGCGGAAGCAGCGTGGCCTGAGGCGTCTTGCCATTGTTCGCGCAGGTAGTCCCGTAGAAGGTTCGCGTCCTCCCTAGGGCATGGATGTGTCTGCTGTCCCTAGCATAGGTTAGTTTAAATTAGATTAAGTACAGTGTAAACGTAGGAACCTATGACTTCAGCAGTTTGATCCCATAGGAACTTACCAGACACACACACACACACACACACACACACACACACTTAAAAACTATGAACTATAAGAACATTGCTAATGTGATCTTATAGAGAAGTCAATAATATATTACCACGTCCGTCTCTTCTCATATATCGAAAACAGATACCGTCTGCGTGCTGACATCGAACATATGTGACGATCTTATTAACCATACAGTTATTAGTCCATTGGAGCAAGTGTCCAGTAATCGAAGTTGCTTGCAAAGTCCAGTATATAGTTTTGTCGCCAGTAATATAGGAGGATCTTATCCCACAGACTATCATCCACAATAGAGGCGCCCCGTGTCGTCCTTGCATTACCAGTTGGACACATTGTTTTTCTGCTGTAACACATCCAAGTATTGTAAATTGGAAGAGTTTGCGGCACTGTAGGAGAATCCAAACAACTGAGGTGGTCACCTCTACGTTTAATGTCATCTTCCACAGTGTTGGGATAGCAGATGTCTAGGTGTTACATTTCGAAGAGACAAAAAGCGTTGATTCCTCATATTGCAGCCACGTGTGCCGTCACATTTCAGTGCCGGCCATCCCTGGAAGGTGTTGATCCCACCAAGTCTCTCTCCATCTCAGACAAGTGATATCAGCCACTCATTATGTGGTAATCAACAGCACACCAGTTGACAGATGAGATGGACAATACACAGTCTATATGGGATAATATACAGTAATGAGCACCACCGTTGACACTGCGATAAATTTTAGGCAATTTTACTAGTTTCTCGTAATTTCAAAGCCGATCTATGACAGGCAGAATGTTTCCCAATTTCTCTATCATAGCTAAACTTCACGTGCACCATTAATGGATTACGAATGCAGCTGGATTACTGTGCAGTACTTTCAGTCATCGTTAATTCTCGGATCTACACATCAAGGTATACCAGACAGTGCCATGTTCAAATGCACTTAAGATATCTACATACGTCTAGCACTTCGATCATAAAGAGGAATTTGTGATTACGATTGACCATCTTTCCCTATGTGGATGGGAGATACAGACTATTGTCACATTCATTGAATAAAGTTGGAGATTGAAAGATCTCCCCGTATTGTCTTTGATAAACACTCCCTACAACACTGTCCCCTATTTAATTTGCAACTGACCAGAAAAAGGTCATTCCACATTTCAGAGCTGGTGAGTGCGTAACTGCTGTTCAGGAAGACTATTCCATGCCTTCAGAGTGCACAAGATCTCTCCAGACATGTACATGTCGAGGAAGTTAGCACCCTGTATCAGTGTATAGTAGATATGAGAGTGTTTTAGTGATATAACAAACGATTAAGAAGAAAAGTGGGGTCTATGCATGATGGAGCTCGATATGGACGGAGTTTGATGCATTTTACATAAATAAATCGTGCTATCAATTCTAATATATTTTTCTAGTGTCTGGAGTCACGACCGAAAACGTATTGTCAAGAGAAAAGGGATCATAGAACACTGGCACATGCACTCCTAAGGCTGCACAGTTCCGCACTAAAATACTCTATAATGTCAAATTTATGTGGTTTCCGAAATATAAGTCACGTGGAATGCAATGCTTTTAATACTCTGAGGGAGATATATGTCCAACATCTGACATACATCCAGCCTGTCAGTTCTCTGTTTCGCTCAGTATAGTGACAAACTTCAAGATGATAAAACCACTTCCTTCTACACCAAAGAAAAACATAGATTCTTAGTCATCACGCGAAAGGCAGCACGAACTGTTCACATCCGATTATAGTTCAGACATTGTGCTATGCTCATATCAGTGCTCTAAAATGAGCGTCAGCAATGGAAAATGGATCTTTCAAGGAAACAGTCAAATACACAGCAGTAGCGTTTGTCATGTGAAATTACACAACATGCTATACTAACTCGGTATACAGGAAAAATGTTAAATAAATGTATACCCATGGTTTATGGTATCTAACAAAAACTTGTCACGAAATTAGAATCATTGCAGTAATGCAACTTAAGACTCGATATATGTCCAAGGTGGGACAGTGAAATAGAGTACTCAGATTACACATTTGTCCGTCTAGAGGAGGCTGCTGAAACAGGCTTTCGACCGATGGACAGGTTTCATCACGCATGTGTTGGAAATTCTCTATTGACTGCTGTATGGTCACGTTTGCCGTTAATGATTGTAGACAGATAGGGCTCCAAGTCACTCACGGAACAAATTGTATATGAGTCGAATGCAGGTTATACCACACAACTGACTTATCCATAGAAAACAACGGAAAAGAAATGGTTAAATGCGTGATAAATAACCTGCCACAACATCTCTCTCTCTCTCTGTAGAATGAGTCATCAGGCCATCATTAAATCACACCTCATTACAACCTTCCTGAACCTTATTCTCCACGTTATTTCTATCACATTTTAATGCAGACCCATGTCAATTTCAAGGCAGATGCTTCTCTTTTTCAGGAAAGCATCAAAGACAGCAGTCAGTTTGCATGTATCCCTTTTCTCTCAATAAGCAAACAGTCAGCATGCTGACAGTACTTGTTTTCGATGTATCAGGAGAGAGGGACGTGGTAATATCTTATTGAGTTCTTTACAGGATGACATAAGCAACGTTTTCACAGTTCGTAGTTCATATCTGTGGGCTGGGGTTGAATAATGAGAATGGAGAGAACGTTTTGGTAACAGACGTGAATGCACCCTGAGGGACGCAGATCTCTTGTAGACTGCAATACCTGTATGTTGTTTAGATACGCTCTGAAACGTAGAAGTAAAACGGTCGTCCGTCTTCCAGTTGCCGTATGACATGGAGTCTTCCTAATTTTCCCAATAACGAACTTCACCACAGATGCTCATTCTGACTTTACCACTACCTCATGCTGCAGGAGAAAGCTTCGTTTGGTGCTTGCCTTACACACTGTACAGGGTTGGCGAAGTTACACCAACAGTTTCCATTTCCGCAGAGTGGTCAAGATACTGTCCTGTCAGATTACCTGAGCTCACCCTGACTCTCCAAGGGCTAGATATATCGCTTTCCGACTTCCGCTCAGTTTCGACTTAAACTGGAACGATCACAGGTACAGAGCCACTGGGACGGTTGGGGAGAGATGGAGGAACAGTTACAAGATGCAGAGGGACTTCCTGAAACCACACTGGAGGTTTGCTGTATGGGATCCTTAGCAAATCGAAGAAGGTGCTCGATATGAGATATTATAGTGCCACAAATATGATTCACCAGTGTCTGTAATCTTTAAAAGACATCTCCATCGGATCCAACTCAAGTACGTGGTTGAATGGAGAGTCTTGATTCCAAATCACAGACAGCATTCCACCAGAAAGCGTAAGACTACGGTTCAGAAAAGTCAATGTATCGGTCATTGGATTTTGTACATTTATCACGAGTTCTTTCTAGCGTTGCATGTTTTAAGAGATTCCTCACATAGCATACGACGTACAATATATGATCATTCTCAATCATCATTCTTCCTGACCAATAGCCCCATCGAAATTTCACACAATCTCTGTTACATTGTCCATGTGGGATCAAGGTGGAATGTATTACAAATACTGTTTGTTAGCATGAGAAATATCTAGCAGTATCATGGGAGAGATGCAAATATGGATCTTTAGGTGTACCACTTTCTGAACTCGGTGATAAGGATGATTATATTACGAGCTTACACGGCTGGTGAAGGGCAGCCACACTTTTGGTCTGTTAATACACACACCAAAATTACTGTGTATATTCAGTGTCATAGTATTTGTCTGGAAGACCACTTCATTCGGAATCAATACCATACCTCGACTGATAAAGTCTGTACAGATGTATACCGTTAGCGATAATTGCGTGTGTTTGTGGTAACGTGGCCAGTAACATGCAACAGTAACATGGCCACCGCGATCGTGCTTTTAATATGTGGTGGCTTATAAGACGGTTACTTTCCTCTTCCTAAGACGCACTGGTACCACTCACAAGAGAATCAAACAGATCAAGCCCATCGACTGCTGAGTTTTTGTCACTATTATTTGGTGTCACCACCATTCAGTTACAGGCGAAGTGTTATCCTTAATAGGGGATGTGTGAAGTGATCAGCAGGCTTAAAGTAAGTATTCAGATGTGAAGTTATTGTGGTAAGTTTTCCGACATGTGAAAAGAAAATGACTACATCCATTTGTAAGATTTGGCTTGGGAAATTGCGATTTCAATGCATCAATAGCCATAAGGGAAAGATGAAAGCTTTTATGTGGAAAATTGTGTCCAGTCAGAGGGAAGATACAGATATTGATAATATAACATGAGATTCGTCCTAAAGCCACAGCTATCAGGAGAAGGGATTTTTAGTACTTTGCTCATCGTCAATGTCACCAGACTGGCGCTACAATCATAATACCCAATTTTAATTTTCTGATAAGTATATGGTTGTTACCTAAGATCGCTCTGCCTTGAGTCTGGGTGTATGGTGAAGATTGCTATTTGCTGGAACACAAATGGGTATTTCTGGCTTAAGGCTCTCACGAGTGGTGGGTACAAGAAAAAGTTCTTCCTGGCCGTGTAGTCGGTTTTTAGCCCACAGCTGCGGGGGGGGGGGGGGGGGGGGCGAGACCCAGCGACGGCGTCCTTTGGAACAGCGAACTAATACTCAGAGTGCATCGGGCTGTCTCGTGATAGTATGTGTTGCGTGTTTTCTCGATGGAAAATTCAGCGACTGAGTAGTGATCACTGGCAAATGTTCGTACAGAATGCACTGACAAAAGCCAAATACCTAGCACTCCAGTATCCCCAGACGCCTTCCGTGGCTGTAATGCTGCACTCTACCTACATGTGCGTCCAAAACTGTGGCTGTGGTCATGCTGGCAGTTTTATCCGACTTCTGAGCATTGGCACTAGTTTTGTACAAGAAGATGGGTATGGAGGTTATGGACATCAGGCAATGAGCACACAGGAGGTGCAAGTGTTTCAGCGATCTCCCACATCTAGCAATAACTACTGCTGTTGACTGTATCGTCGTCTAAGAGTGTCGTATTTAGTGCTTCTGAATACGTTGCAGTCTCTTGCAGTGGTATTTGCTGTAACCTCTGTCCTATCACGCTATAGCCCTTCCTCCTCGTCCTTCCAAATGCAGTGAAGAGAACGCACTTTACATTAGCCAGCCGGAGTGGCCGAGCGGTTCTAGTCGCGTCAGTCTGAAACCGCGCGACCGCTACTGTCGCAGGTACAAATGCTGCCTTGGGCATGGATGTGTGTGATGTCCTTAGGTTAGTTAGGTTTAAATAGTTCTAAGTTCTAGGGGACTGATGACATCAGATGTTATGTCCCATAGTGCTCAGAGGCTTTTTTTTAACCACTTCGCATTAAAAACCCAATAACAGTCTCAAATTACGGAATGATCAATTTATTGTTTCAAATATTGGTATCTAGAGCACACTCATCAATAGAAGCCCTCCACAGACTAAGGCCATAGCATGCAAATGAGCTGACATCTCAAACTCTCTGCTGTTTCCAACGTAAAGGACTTCCTAGCAAATTTCGTAATTGTGTCCGTATCCACCAATAGGAGACAAAGGGAAAAATTCAGGAAGGTATGGAAACCAGGCGTCTGTGTGATCTAATCATCTCAAGCATATCAGTCCTAGTCTCCACCAACAGGATGCAAGGAAAAAAGTCGCCACACACAAAGGGTATGCATTTCATTAACGAATTATTAAGTCAATCTGATAGAGTGAAAGATTATATCCAAGACATCCTCAGCTAGGGATTTACAAGGTATCCACTACTTTGTTCACGACAAAAGACTGGTTAGTATGGCACATGACAGACGCTCACTGGGCAAGAAGTAGCCACCCGTGAGAGAGAAAGAGAGACAGAGAGAGAGAGAGAGAGGAGAGACACAGAGAGAGAGAGAGAGACGGAGAGAGAGAGAGAAAGAGAGAGAGAGAGAGAGAGAGAGAGAGAAAGAGAGAGAGCATATGTTGCGAGAAGAATTTCTCAGGTATCAACATGAAAGAGTAGCCTCCACCAGTATGGATGCGTTACCGCCATTTGGTGGGTTATCTAACTGAAAGTAAAAGACGGGTGAGGGAGAGGAGAGGAGGAAATTGGAGGGACGAGAGGTGTGGAGGTTGCTTCTCCCAGAGTCCTCTGCTAGTGGTATTGTGAACTAAGTCAGTATCTACACAGCAGCATGAGAACATATAGCAGCTGCTTCCACTGATCTCGTATGGAAGGTGTCTGTTGGGGTGCAGATTGTGCAGGTGCTGGAACCAGTTGTAGTCGCATGAGACTGCAAAGAACGCCAGCTCGAACAAAGGGGACTGCAGTTGTGGGTGTGACCTGGTTGCCAGACGGTCACAAAAAAAATGAGTGTAGAATTCTGAGACACTATGATCTGTTGGTTTGGACAGGATGATGAGAGCTCTCTCCAGCAGCAGCAAATGACATGTATTTCTACAGGAATTTCTCAGGTATCAGTATGAATGGGTTGCCGCCACCTAACGCTTTGTTTGGAGCTTAGCTCAACTTCTGGTCTGCTAGCTACATGAGTATGATGGCAGTGTAGCAGCTGACAGTGGTCTCAGGGTCCGAGTGGGGGCAGAGCAGCCTCTCGCACGCCAGTGGGTTGTGCAGCACGGTAGAGCGGTCAGGCTGTGGGCGCGCGATTCCCTGTGGCTGGCGCAAAAGATTTTTAACAGTGTAATAACAAGCAGTGAACTATGTGGACGTCGATATCGTTACGGTATTCCTTGTACGATCAGAAGCTGTCTATTTAATTACTTCTTTTGAATGTATTTTACAAGACCTGCATCTTCCACTAGAACAGAGAACGATGAGTAAGAGAGATTAAAGCCATGAAAATTTATAAATAAACAATACATCCTTTGCGATGCAGTAGAATTCCCTGTACTGATATCCTTCCTATTCACCTCAGACTTAGTCCCTTTCCTACAGTTTTCCAGGTGGATGGAGTAGGTGGGTACGAGGTGGAAGGAGATCGCTGGAGGATTTACTAGGAGGGGAGGGCATAGTTAAATTATCGATTTAATTAATTAGAAAATAAATTTGGTAATTAAAGTGTGCTTGTATCAGCGAGATGTGTTCCCAGAGGGGTGTGGGAGGAGAATGGTTAGAGGGAGGTGGAGGTTAGGAATCATAAATCAGTTAGCAAAATAATAGGTCATTGTTTCAGCCACATGTAGTAAGCGTTGCTTCACGCAATGGAGAATAGCAAAACAGAGGCACGCCGGCGACCAAGGCGTTGCGAAGTAGGCAAGCCGAAATAGCTTTGCTGACAGCAGCAGTCTACCAACAGGCTGACGCAAGGATGCACACAGACCGAGCGCCGAGTGAAGCCTGGAGAGTGCTGAGTAAAGGGAAGTGAGGCCAGCACGTTAAGTTATGCTGCAATATACTGCGGGAGGAATAACCAAAAGCTACCACTGAGGGTAAAAAACGACCTCTTGCCGGATATAAATAGTGGAGCCCAAGCAGCAACACACAGAAGCCATTAGCAAGCAGTTCGGATCTGAGGACGGACGTGGTCCGTGTCCGATTGTTCAATCTTCGTAGGTGACGATTCCAGAAGTCTGTTCCAGCTCATAGGAGTCATCCGTTCGTCGTCAGATGTCAACTTCAGCTCTGGAGGTCGGCCCGTGTTTGGTCGGCACCATGGCTGACTAACTACAACGAGAACTTCCAGAAGGACGGGCCGGAGCGCGGACTCAGTCTCAGGCGCCGCCGGGGACTGACGCACGGACTTCACGGCAACACGACCCCACGGCGCGTGGTCCGTCCATGACGGGACCTCGCGGACATCGCAACTTATGTCTTCCCAGCCGCCGGTGCAGCAGGCGTCGGCAGCTGACACAGCGACGAGTTTACCTCAACCACAGGGCAGCCTGGCTTCAGCGGAGCACTGGTGGCCTGAGGCTCCCAAGTGCGATCAGCGGCGCGCGTTGCGCGCATTGACGGAGAATCTACACAGCAGCAGCCAGGCGGAGGGATCCGCAGGACTGGGCAGCGACGAAGAGGGAGAAATTGTAAAGAAAGTTTAATAAATAATTGTAAAACTCCACGCCGTCTCAGTCTTTGGCGAAGCCACTGTGTCTGCTGCTAACAAGTGGTGCAGAAGTCGGTCGTATCAGTCATAAATAAATCAAGTTTGTCCCTCAACGTATGCTTGTCCCTGAACATATGCAACATGCTTTAAAAAAATTTCCCGAGGCCCCACTTTGTCCCCCTACTTCCATACATACTCTGAAAGTGCATGTGAATACCTGCGGTGCTTTGGCATTCCTCCAAAAGAATCTCATTGATAGCTGTCTGCTTGGAAAGAATCTCCGTTATAGACGCCAATTTGAATGCTGCATATAGCGCCAACAATTATCGGAACTACATGAAACTATAGGGGCTGTAGGGTAAATATTGTAGGACGTCCATCAACAATTACCGCATTTATCCACCGAAATTGGACGAAAAATAATTTGTTGCACTACTTATTGAACGCGTCTCATATGTTTATCACCCTTATTGTAATGAACATTTCTATCGTCATTTGATATTACACCGGCTTAAGTCATATTTACTAGAGACAGTCTTTACCTAGGTGGTACTGGAATCGGAAACGTCCGCCTTGTTGGGCATTGACATCAAACGAAGAAGACACCAAACCAACCGATGTGGTCTTGCATCACAGGAACAAAACACCGCCATCTTCCAAATACCCTCACATACTTCCTAAGAGCAACTCAGTTGTATCATGGCGATTAAATGTCTCTCCAGGTCCTGCCTGTCAAATTTCTGCAGCAGATAGCATATTTGTGAAAATATAGCAGCTAAATGATACAATGAATAGTGATACAACCCATTGAAAAATATATCCTCACTTTTGTAATCTGAAATAGTGCTATGGTATATTTTACATGGGCATCGTCACACCTAACAGTAATTGAAGCACGAAAATATTTTTCCAGCAGAAAATGTTATTCTCTCTAATATTATGGCAATCATTGTTGAGGTAAGTATTTTCATGTACAGTGAGACAAAAGTTTTCACAGAATATCTCACTCCATGAAGTGCCTCGTGAACATGACGTTTATGATATAGACATGATGATGCTGTTGTAATGTTCTTTTTCAAGAACGTGGCTATACTGACAGTACACTAAAGAACCAAATAAATTGGTAAACCTGCCTAATATCGTGTAAGGCCCCACACAAGCACACAGAAGTGGCGCAAAACGACGTGACATGGACTCGACTAACATGTGAAGCAGTGCTGGAGGGAACTGACATCAGGAATCCTGCAGGGCTGTTCATAAATACGTAACAGTACGAGGTATGGAGAACTCTTTTGAACACCACGTTGCAAAGCATCCCAGATATGCACAATAATGTTCATTTCTGGGGAGTCTGGTGGCTATCGGAAGTGTTTAAACTCAGAGAAGTGTTCCTGGAGGCACTCTGTAGGAATTTTGGTTGTGTAGGGTGTCGCATTGTCCTGCTGGAACTGTCCAAATCCGTCTGAATGCACAATGGACATGAATGGATGCAGGTGATCAGACAGGAAGCTTACGTGCGTGTCACCTGTCAGAGTCGTATCTAGTTATATCAGGGAACCATATCATCCCAACTGCACACGCCCAACATCATTACATAGCCTACGCCAGCTTGAAAAGTCCCTTGCTAACAGGCGGGATCCATGGATTCAAAAGCCTGTCTTCGTATCCATACATGTCCTCCCGCTCCATACAATTTGAAACGAGACTCGGCCAACAGGCAACATGTTGAAGGGCCCAGAGGAGGTGTGAAGCTTTGCGTCGAGCAGTCATGAAGGATACAAGAGCGACCTTTGGCTCTGAAACCCCATATCTTTGATGTTTGTTTGAATGGTTCGTATGCTGATGTTGTTGATGGCTCTGTACTGACATATGCAATAATTTGAGGAAGGGTTGCATTTCTGTCACGTTGAGCGATTCTCTTCAGTAGTCGTTGGTCCCTTTCTTGCAGGATGTTTTTTCCGAGCGCAGTGATGTTGGAGATTTGATGTTTTACCTGATTCCTGATATTACTATCGTACGGGAAAGTTCCCATTTCATCACTAACACAGAGGTGCTGTGTCCCTTCTCTCGTGTGCCGACGATAACATCACGTTGAAACTCACTTAAATCTTGATAACCTACCGTTGTAGCAGCAGTAACTGACGTAACAATTGCGCAAGACACTTGTCCTATACAGGCGATTCCGCACGCAGTGCCTTATTTTACCTGTTACATATCTCTGTATTTGAATGCCTATACCAGTTTCTTGGCGCTTCTGTGTAGAATTATTGCAAAACTGCGTGATCTCCGATTCCTTAATAACAGATACGTTCATAATTACCTGCTAATTTAATACCGTCTTAGTTGGATCCCCATCTCGTCTAGCAAACTTTTCAGGCTGTAGTAGGGGGATTCAGCAGACTAAAGGTCCAACAGTCCTGATAAAAGCTTGCGTATAACGTCCCAAAGAAAATACACGGAAATCCGAGGTAGCCTGTCAGATGGTAATTATAATATATCCACTCAAAGTTCATCACCTAGCCTGAGAGTTCTACCTACAACAAAAGATAAGAGTATCACAAAATTGCAAATTGTGTTTCTATAACTCGTCCATCTTCTGGTCAGATAGAGGATACACACAGACATCTGTGAAACTAATTAACTGTCATGGGAATTGAATAGACTCTAACCCAGGCAGGGGCAGTACAAAGTACAGTCATAAAAGCATGGCTAGCTGCATCCCACCCGCCGATTTACGTGGAAATGGCAGCTTTTCTACGAATTCACGATCGAAATAATCGCGGTTGCAGTGCACTTCAGTATTCGTCCGCCGGCCAGAAAGAGGCGCTTGTTACCAGCCAAAGAGGGGTAGAAGTTATGATTTGATCCGGTCAGTAAGGCCTGGGCTCGCGGTTCAGAATTTGGGAATCCTAGACTGCCGGAAATTCTGCATATAGGCGGAGTAGACTTGTGTCCCTGGTCCAAGTGGAAAGTGTGCCAAGAAATTCACTGTGAATAATTAAAGCAAGGATTTATTTCTTTTAGCGGCAGATCAAAACTGACATCTCCAACACTCTATAGCATAGGCCCTTATCACAAATATTTTCAGTCACTTCCAGTAACAAATTGTATGGAAAGATCTGCAGTATTGTGAAGCACCAGTGGTCAGAAGAAAGAAATCGGATGTCCATGGTATTATAGACCAGATAACTTCAAATAAAAATGAATTGTTTTCATATTTTTGGTAAATTCTTGAATTTTCTGAAATGAGGGAACAGAAAAGACTACTGAAAGCAGCAAAGAGCAAAGCAAAATATGCATTCAAAGATACAAACCAGGGACCCCGTTACTGTTAGACGTTTTCTTAAAATTTATTTGTCGCTCTCTCTCTTTTATCCAAACTGTTAGTTGAACATATTATATTGCCTCTAAATGTTCATTTAAAAATTTATTTCATGTTTAAATGGAAAGTCCATAAATCACAAACCAGGAAAAACGTTTTAGATCATTTTAGGAATTACGGATACAAAGAATTATTTGAAATACGTATGATATTTGCAGAAAACTATTTATATTTTCATCATTCAGTTTGACTGAGACGCTGTCTAGCCCAGGGTTTCTTGAGAGGTGATATCCTTGAGTTCACGGATAAAAATGTTCAAATGTGTTTGAATTCCTAAGGGTTCAAACTGTTGAAGTGATCGGCCCCTGTACTTACACACTACATTTATGCTAATAACAACACACACACCCATGCTCGAGGGAGGACTCGAACCTCCGGCGGGAGGGGCCGCGCAATCCTTGACATGGCACTTTCGCGGATCAATTAAATAAAGTGAGAACAGGAAGACACCGTGGTATGTCCCAAGAGGTTCGCTTCTGAAGTCAGAAGCTAACTGGAAACGTTAGTTGGCTGTATACGAAAGTTTAGAAAAAAGTCGCCAGGATGAATATGGGATGTCACACCACTAAACTGTTCCATATGCACTCTGAAGGGTGGTGCGTCTCCGCACCAAGAGAACTACGAGGTCGATCAGGCGGAGGGCTTAGTGGCGCTTTCGGTTTGTGTAAAGATAAGACACAACTGAGCGAAACTGAACTGCAGCCTGGCGGCAGCGGCACGAAGCGACCAAATATCGTCCAAATGAAATCGTATGAGACACAACACGCTACAAGGCAGCAGAATTGCGAGGCGCAGCGCTGTGAAGCGAACTTGACCAACTGGACAACTGTCGCTCGCAGTGCGCCGTCGCGTAGATCTGTTGTCGCTAGTGCGGTATAGAAAGAGTCGCGACACTGCAAGTCATGCAAATCATATCTCTTTTAACGTGCAAAACAAAAGTTCGTTTACAAAAATGTTATTAGATGAGCAGAAGTTAATTGTAGTTATAAGTAGATATCAAGAGTTATACGATCTTAACAATCAACGTTGTATTAATTGAATCAGGAATTGCAACATTTCGAAACAAACTAAAACGGAAACGCGAGTAAAAACTAAATTTTATGTTTATTCTATGTCGGTGCAAGGCTTTTCATTTTTCAAACATGACATAAATAAACTTCCAATTTTTTTTATGTGGTGATATGGGCGATTAGATACACTAATTAAAAAAAATGTTTTGCATGACCCTAGTTCCCAGAACTCCTGAAATTAGACATTGACTGTGGATATTGTATTACAGATACAGTCCCTGGTCAGAGATGTCACTAAATTCGCCCAAAGATGTAAACAAACATGCATGAGTAGCGACTATTAGACGGAGGGGGTCCGACCGCCAATCAGTTCCAGGCATTCCTCCAGCAAGAAGGTACACGGCTCGTAGTTCAACCATGCCTAGACGGTTAGTACCGCGGTTCCATCATGTCAGCATTGTTACTATGTTCCTGGAAGGGCCCACAATAAGGGAGGTGTCCAGACATCACGGAGTGAACCAAATGATGTGGATCGGATATGGAGGAGATAAACAGAGACAGGAACTGTCGATGACATGCCTCGCTCAGGCCGACCATGGGATACTACTGCAGTCGATGACCGTTACCTACGGATTATGGCTTGGAGGAACTCTGACAGCAACGCCACCACCATGAATAATGCTTTTCATGTTGCCACAGGACGCCGTGTTAAGACTCAAACTGTGCGCAATACACTCCATGAAGCACAAATTCACTCCCGACGCACACTGGACTCGCATTCGGGAGGACGACGGTTCAATCCCGTCTCCGGCCATCCTGATTTAGGTTTTCCGTGATTTCCCTAAATCGTTTCAGGCGAATGCCGAGATGGTTCCTTTCAAAGGGCACGGCCGATTTCCTTCCCAATCCTTCCCTAACCCGAGCTTGCGCTCCGTCTCTAATGACCTCGTTGTCGACGGGACGTTAAACGCTAACGACCACCACCACCACCACTCCCGACGTCCTTGGAGAAATCCATATATACAACCACGACACCATGCAGCGCGGTACAGATAGGCCCAACAAAATGCCGAAGGGAACGATCAGGATTGGCATCACGTTCTCTTCACCGATGAGTGTCGTATATTCGTTCAACCAGACAATCGTCGAAGACGTGTTTGGAGGCAACCCGATCAGGCTGAACGCCTTAGACACACTGTCCAGCGAGTGCAGCAAGATGGAGGTTCCCTGCTGTTTCGGGGTGGCATTATGTGGTGCCTACGTACATCGCTGGTGGTCATGGAAGGCGCCGTATTGGCTGTACGATAGGTGAATGCCATCCTCCGATCGATAATGCAACCATATCGGCAGCACACTGACGAGGCATTCGTCTTCATGGACGACAATTAGCGCCCCCATCGTGCATATCTTCAGGATAGCGACATCGCTCGACTGGAGTGGCCAGCATGTTCTCCAGATATGAACTCTAACGAATATGCCTGGGATGGATTGAAAAGGGCTGTTTATAGACGACGTGACCCACCAACCACTTTGGGGGTCTGCGCAGAATCGCCGAGGTGATGCAAAACGTTTTTGATTAGTTTTTCTCTGCCCACATATTTATTATTACTTTTCGTGACTATTTACTTTCTGTTGGACGACATGTCGTTTGTCGTACCAGACTGCCATGAGGGGAAGTGATTTAATATCACGAATCTGGAGAGCATAATTTACGAAACGACCTCCTGTTTGAGCAAGGTCTCTTCACTCGATTCATCGTGAAACAACTCTGAATCGTGTCTGAAAAAGTTGTACTAGAAACAAATCGTAAGAATCATGTTGTCTACGTGTTATGGACTCATACAGATCTTGCTTTGTATATCCTAAATTTCTGGCTCTATATCTCTAACGATCATTCTGAAACTCTTTGGGCTCTGTTAGGCCTGTAACCACATTTTTTTTCTATTGGTCATCTAATTGTTTACCAGCATAAGGTCTCATTAAATAGGTTTTAACTGGTAACTTTTCTCCAGCAATCACGTGACGCGTGCGACGTTCCTGATAATTCTTTGAGCTTGGTATATTCAAGATATTTGTTTCAAGTTTAGTTCCTAAATCTAACCATGAAAAGATCACTATATTCATTACCAAATTGCGAATACTGCCAAGTCGCCAATGTTGACATATATAAATGTATAGTCTGGACCTACTGAAGCAAGTAGTAGTAGTGTACACAAAAACATCCTATCAATCGAATCCAGCGACTTACATTTTGGTGACGAGAAAGTTTTTATGTCCTTCTCATCTAGTTTCTTTACTAAGTGATATTTAGATAGGCTGCTGATCGTCACCGGCTCCGGTGAGTACACCAAATCACAGGTAGACGAACACGCATTTCCCTAAATCCGCAATATACCGAGTTCACGAAGTGAACGATGCGTTAACAAGTCCAGGAGATAACGAAGTCACTATAGTAAACACAACAGTTCCAAATCAATAACAACTCGAGAGCAGAAAACAAACTAAGTCAACTTGGCTGTGCAATGGCGCTATACGAGCAGCTACTAAGTACAGGATGCACTGTGCCATGCCACGAACCTCGGTCACAGGCTCAAACCCACTCACAACCATAGTATCTCTGACATTTCCAGGTCCGTGCCTTGTGGCGAATCCGAATCACTGTCGGATGCCAACCCCTCCCCTGTGTAACATGGACGTAGGACCTGTTATGGCTCGACCTATGGCGACTTCATCTATGATGGGGAGAGAGCTAAACCAGAATTCCTACCAGTGCCTCAAGCGGCACGTCCTCCACAACCAGAGTTGGCACCTTCCGCATGAGTTGGAGCCCAGTAACGAAATATGGGGAGCAAATTGTGTCGGCCCATAGGCAAGTGGCGATCGTGTGTCCTCTATCGATAATAGGAATAGGAGCCTCGCACAGTGCTGTCAGAGAGTGGGGATCCACTTCCCCCTCCTGTCACCTTTCTGTATGCACATCCCGTCGACAACTTGCACAAGTGCAGAAAGTGGAGAGGGAAAGAGCACCCCAAAAGTCTTGTATGGTTTCCACCCCATCAGTGCCTGAATATGATTCAGGAATGGAATGTCACACTGTGGGCAGAGTTGATTTTGGTGATGGACCGTTTTCTCTTGGCCAGCCACCACCATGAATATATGTCACCTCTTAGTGCCAACCATGACAATCTGCTTACACCAGGATTTAAGCCGAATGTGCAGACCAACACATGAGAGCTAGAGAAATACTACATTAGGGTATGAGTGCACAGAGCCCATACCAACATAAACAAGAGGTGAAACAGGGTATGTAGTCGACATCTCAGCTGGGCTACATCCATTGACAGAAATAAAACAGTACATGGTCACCAAGCTGGTGAGTGCATCTCTTCAGTTCATCAACATCAAGGTTTCTCCCAACTCTGGCTTCAACATCCTAATCAATCACTCAACTTCCAAACAGAATACGAGGTGAAACGGGGTAGTGGTCTTTTGCTCGATACCATTACATCTACAATAATACCGAAAAGCTGAAGCCATAAATCGTGATCGCTTGTCGGAAATCTGTCTATCTGGGACCTCCTCTTTAACAAGGATAGTTGATAAGGCCTGGAACACGGCCCTGGAGGCTACTTTAGACATTCACTACGTACAGGTAATGGTGTCAATCATCACACCTCTCCCTGGAAAGAGTGGTCAAGTTGCGCTATGAGGTAAGACGATGTTATGGGGCCACGTTTGGAAAAGTTCCAAGTGGGCAGGATTGAGTAATGGCAATATGAAGGGGTACGTTGCGGGATGGGCAACCACCAAATATAATGCATCATCCATGATGGTTCACATGGCTCTGAGCACTATGGGACTTAACATCTATGGTCATCAGTCCCCGAGAACTTAGAACTACTTAAACCTAACAAACCTAAGGACATCACACAACACCCAGTCATCACGAGGCAGAGAAAATCCCTGACCCCGCCGGGAATGGAACCCAGGAACCCGGGCGCGGGAAGCGAATCATCCATGACTAACAAAATGACCACATCCATAATATTAATCCTGGGCCTGAGGGAAAGATAAATGCTCTACGCTGGGTCCGTGACCTTATGCAAATGTTCAGACCAACCCCACTGCACCGTTGACAAACCCCTGTAACGCAGTGTGTCCCGGTTTGTCTCTGTTGCTATATCACTCGCCATAATGGGAAAATATGCCAAGAGTGTACCCCTGGTTCGTGTACTAAGCAAAACAGAGAATTCCTTGTTGTAGAAATCGGCAACACAGCAAATGGGGCAGGGCATCGGCATTAGTGCTATGTAATAGTTCTGTAGTGGGTGTCGTAGGTGTAGTTACTAAAAACAACGCTCACCGCAGCAGTCATTGTTCTGTTTTGTCTGGAAGTTTTGCATGGGTCAAACCACAACAGCTTGGGCTTGTGGTCCATAATCAGACAAAACTTGGCACCATAGAGGCAGGCGTGGGACTTCCAGGCACCATAAGCCGACCAACGATTGTTTTAAAACCTGTATATAATTTTACGGTGTTCAGTTTAACGTTTTAGAAGAAAACGCAACAGGTTGTCCCATGCCGTAGGCAAATGTATCTGGCAGGACTGCACCAACACCACGGTCGGGTGCACCTATTGCCAGTCGTAGCAGTTTCCCCAGCTGGAATGCTGTCAAACTTGGGACCAATCTAAAACACTTTTTAAGTGGCCCGGACGTAATTGATACACCTCAGACCACACGAATGGAACATGGTTTTTGTAACTGGTTAAGAAGTTGGGATATGAGCCCCACTGGGAATGAACGTGGCATAATAATTGACTTAGTCCAGAAAAGATTGCATTTCTTCAAGATTCTTAGGCACTGGTTAGTTAATAATGGCAGTCAGATGGTCTTGTGAGGAAGCAAACCTGTCTTAATATGATGCACAAATACTTGACTCTGAGCCAGAACAAACTACACTTAGACTGAGGGCAATATAGGCAACTGGATTGAAGCCATCAAAACAGCAGTCACAGACTGCACAAGTCCTGCTACCTCATGTTGCCTCTGTAACTAAAAAGTCTCCAAAATAGTTGACATAATTACTGAAGCTTTGTATCATCTGATGTAGATACCTCTGAAGAATTGCGGGAGCATTAGTCACGCTGAAGTGCAGACTGTGGGATCAGTACACGCTGAATGGTACACTGACCACAAGAAAGCACTCTGTGGACTCATCAACAGGTAACTGCAAATATGTTTCAGTGTAACCAGCTTCTGAAGAACAATGAGCTCCAGCTGATTTAGCTAACAATTCCTCTTGCCTAGGGCTCGGGTACAATTCAACATTTGCTTCGACATTCGTGGAAGACTGAAAATCATCACAGATCCGAAGTGACCCATTAGGTTTTTCAACAATAACCACACGCGTCGCCCATTGACTAGAGAAGAGTAATCAGATGGCGCAATGTGTCTAATTCTGAAACTTCCTGGCAGATTAAAACTGTGTGCCGGATGGAGACTCGAACTCGGGACCTTCGCCTTTCGCGGGCAAGTGCTCTACCAACTGAGCTCCCAAGCACGACTCACGCCCCGTTCTCACAGCTTTACTTCTGACAGTACCTTGTCTCCTACCTTCCAAACATTGTAGAGCACTTGCCGTGAAAGGCAAAGGCCCCGATTTCGAGTCTCGGTCCGGCACATAGTTTTAATCTGCCAGGAAGTTTCATATCAGCGCACACTCCGCTGCAGAGTGAAAATCTCGTTCTTTCTAATTCCGTTCCGACATGGTGAATGGTACTGTACTGTCTCTACAGACGTTAGGCACAGACAAAGCCTGCAGTACAATCTTGGCCTGAAAAATCGTCCCAGACACTAAGGTACGTTCAAAAATTGTTGAAATTTTCACACAATGCAACCATTTCTGCGAATGGAAATGCGTTAGAATCACCTGATCATGAATTTCGAAACCGAAAATAGATGAAAAAGTTAGTGGTCATCCAAGAATTAATTACAAGGTGAGCTACGTTTCTGTATATCAGCAGGATCGACTGGCCACAGTACGACACCCCTTTGCACCGCGGTGCAAGCAGCGGCAGCGAGCCAATCCTCCAGCAAGTATCCCCATTAATTAGGGACACAGCCCCGTCGTCGTCCAACTGGAATTCCGCTGTTAGCCCGTTGACGTCCCGGAGCAGCACGATAAGCTGCACCCCGTCTGCTGCTGTCCCTGGTAGTGGCAGGACGGCCATAGCTGACACCTGCCGGCCGAGGCAGACACTCGCGACGTATTGTGGCTTGTGGCAACCAGATGATGTCACAGTACGGGCAGTGACGCCAGTGATTATGAGGGCGCACTCTGGACACGATTTGATGGAACGACTTCTGCTGGGGTTCTCATACAATGACGGCACGGCAGACATTTCAGTATGCATCAACGGCGCACTAAGCGTTTTCGTTTTTGCGCGAATACCAACGTGGAAGTTAAGGAAGCACTACATGCTGATAACCGTGGAGCCGGACCGTCAGACGCATGAACCAGATAGTGACCTTGAATGAGAGTCATCAGTTGAGCGACTAGCACAACAGTGACTAACAACGGCATCCCATGTTGCCGGACTACCGGACACACAAGAGGTTGGTAAATTAGATGTTGACCTTGACTAGGAATCATCACGACGATGATTTATACTACTAACAAGGTCGAAACCAGAAGAATCATCGAACAGAGCTTGTACTGTGTCAGTCACTTCATACACCATAGCAGTTTGTAATTCATAACTCAGAGAAAGATCAGATATTTTTAAAGCCTTTGCACTAACCTCAGGATCCGGAGCCAGGCGGATTATAATGTCCCGAATTATAGAATATGCTAAAGACGCAACAGGCAGCATAGGATTGTTTACTTTTCTTAACACGCTGATTCAACTTGAGGCCAGCTGCGTCGACGTGCATTTGGTGACCATAGTATTCCATCAGCAAACTGCAAACTTCAGAAAACTTAATGCAGCTGGGACGGCCGCGGTGGCCGAGCGGTTCTAGGTGCTTCAGTCCGGAACCGTTAGACTGCTACGGTCGAAGGTTCGAATCCTGCCTCGGGCATGGATGTGTGCGATGTCCTTATGTTAGTTAGGTTTAAGTAGATCTAAGTTCTAGGAGACTGATGACTTCAGCTGTTAAGTCCCATAGTCCTCAGAGCAATTTGAACCATTTTTAATGCCACTGCGGTCCGAGAGTGGAAAGAATGTTTGCAGTGCTTCGTACAGTTTACTACTAGACGATAGTAAGAACGCACAGCGACGGTCGGGACTTACCTTGCAGTTCAGTTCGAACCGGTATAGACAGACCTCCCAACTCTCACCTGCCTCGTCGAAGGAAGCGAATAGTAGAGGAGCAGGCGCGGGAACAGCAGCTGCAGCCAGTTGTTGACTTTGGAGAAACTGTGACGACGATGTGTGCTGTTCCTGCTGCTGCTATACCTTTATCTGCTGCTGTCACGACATACTCGGGACCCATGATACTCTATACGGAATGGTGAGAAACTTTATCGTCGCCAGTTGTCTACCCTGCGTGGCGTAGGTAGACTTCTCATCGTCCCTTGCTCGGGTGGGTACACCAAACCATAAGGAAAAGAACAGATAATCCACAAAGTTCGGAACGTATTATGTTCACTAAGTGAACGAAACACTGACAAGACTGGGACGTAGTGGAGTTGTCGTAGAAAACACAATAGTTACAAATTAGTAGCCACTCGAGACCAGAAAACAAACTCAATAACTTCGGCTATGGTTCAAATGGCTCTGAGCACTATGGGACTTAACAGCTGTGGTCATCAGTCCCCTAGAACTTAGAACTACTTAAACCTAACTAAGGACATCACACACATCCATGCCCCAGGCAGGATTCGAACCTGCGACCGTAGCAGTCGTGCGGTTTCGGACTGCGCGCCTAGAACCGCGAGACCACCGCGGCCGGCTCTTCGGCTATGCAGTGGCGCGATGTGGATGACTACAAAGTGCAGCAAGCAGTGACATGCGTCCCGAGCACGGGTCCCAGGCTTGGTGGCTTCCCTTACGACGTTGGCCAGCAGCCTTTATACTTCTGATATCTCCAGATCCGTGCTCAGCGGGGACTCCTAATCAATATCTGATACAAACCTAGTGCAACCAGTACAAACAAAAACAAACACCGTCCGGACAAGCGACATATTCTATATTTCATTAATAATTTGCCGATCGTTTCGGTACGCGAGAGCACCGAACAGTCTTGTTTCCGAAACAGAGCCCCAACACTATTCAGTAACCACTTCGAAAGCGATGCCGAAGGGTTCTAGCGAACCGAAACGCTGCTTTCAGTTCTCCTCGCGCCAACCAATGAAAAGCAACAACCCTGCTAAAAGAGCTGAGCATTATAGCAGAGGTTGAAAATACAGCTGAAATTGTAAATTACTTTATTTTCACACGACCGGTTTCGGACTGCGATAAGCCCATCGTCAGGTGTCGCAATGTAAATAGCAAGAGACGGGAGATAATTGTCACACGCCGCAGCACACACAAAAAACTAAAAACAATTTTGTTTTCTAAAAGGTTTTAGAAACTAGTATAAAACCTTTCGAAACCACCGGTCGGGCTAGGTTCTGTGAACCCTATGTCAATACGGAAGTGGCAGCAAGCAGTACTATGGACGACTGCTTTGGTAGGGATTATATACAAATGATATCACGCTAATTACGCTGTGCTGTGATCCCCGAGCGCCGCATGTACCAGGTGCGGTGTGCTGCCTATGAGCGCAGAGCAGGGAGTAGCGGATGCGAACGAGGAGGCAAATTGGTAAACCAGAGTGGCAAAAGTGCTGGACTGAACTATTCAGTACAATCCTTTACTACGCATAATACACTTTTAACTTATATCGTGAATTTTTTATGTAATTTTTTTGTTTTTCTTTATTTTAAATGTAAACCACTAAATTCAAATTGTGAACAACCGGGCTAGCGGCCCCGCGTTCTTCTCTCCGTCAACCATATTTCTAACAAAGGAAAATAGTCTGTTATCAACTGACTTACCAACCGGACGCATCCTGTGGTGATTCTTTAGTAACACAATCACTAAGTCCAAAGCTAAAACCACTCAATGCGTTTAAAATAACAAATTATAGGTGTAAATAAACCACAGAGAATCGAATGACAGTGCTATACTGAAATCCAAAGTTGTCGAAAAATTGGCAGGAGGATCGTTCGGTATCAGGTCTCAGAAGCTTACTGAATAGGAAACTCGGATGAAGAAACGAAAATGACATCACTGCTGAGACTAATGGCTGATATGGCTCTGAGCACTATGCGACTTAACTTCTGAGGTCATCAGTCCCCTATAACTTAGAACTACTTAAAACTAACTAACCTACGGACATCCCACACATCCATGCCCGAGGCAGGATTCGAACCTGCGACCGTAGCGGTCGCGCGGTTCCAGACCGAAGTGCCTAGAACCGCTCGGCCACTCCGGCCGGCACTGAGACTAACCAACTGCACCGATCGGTATGAAAGATATACAATAGGGCCCCAGGCCTTGAAGCCCTTACGGTACGGAACAGCCGCCATATCATTCTCAGCCCTTAGGCACCGCTAGATGCGGATACGAAGGGGTATTTGCTCAGCACTCCCCCCGCCCCGCCCAACCATTGTCAGCTTTCATGACCGGTGCCGCTACTTCTAAACCAAGTAGCTCCGCAACTGTGCTCACAAGGGCTGATAGCACTGCACTTGCCAACAGCACTCGGCAGACCAAGACAATGACCCATTTAAGAGCTTGCCAAGCCCGACAGTGCTTAACTTTGGTGATCTGGTGGGAGCCGGTGTTACCAAGGTGGAAAGGCCATTGGGGCAGTGCACCAAAAAGTTGAGATAATTCCATTTTTCAGATGATTAGTTCTCAGTTTTCTTCCATTTCTCTTCATCTTTTATGGGCATTAGTATCTTGCATAACACTTTCCACAGTGCCACACTTGTGGTCCGTACACTGTAATGTAATGTTGTGCATCCAGCCCTCGCCACCACAAGAAACCTGAAACAAACAAAACTGGAAATTGATGCTGCAAGTGTAGTGTGTACGATGTATTGTACGTCTCACCGTAAGACCGCAAGAGGCGGAACTGCACTGCAAGAGAGAAGCGCGGCATACCGCGACTCTGTTAATTATACAGCATCAGAGCAACAGTGGCGCGAAAATACGAAGCAAATTTTGTATTTATGGTAGTCGGCAATCTCCGAGTAAAACGGGTGAACGTGACATTTATGAGATACTAATCTCTTTGTTATGTATGAAACAAGAAAAGCTGGAGCAACAGCAAGAGCGCAAAAGGTGAAGTATTTGGCTGCATAACATTTCGAATTCACGATATGAAGAAGGAGAATACCACACGTTTTTCCATGGCTTAAAAAGGCTCCAAAGAGATTTCAGACGTGTTTTGGAGTGAATCAAGATGAATTCAGTGATTTATTACAAACTATACAGTCCCATATAGCAAGAGTGGATACACAGATCTGAAAATCGATGGTCGATGGACCTCGAAGCAAAACATACGGACACTGTAAGGTAAGAATTTTTATTTCGTACAGACGTATAGATTAGTACACACTGTATGTAATATTTTGCGGCTGTTATAAAGCCATTAGAGGTTACAATTTTTATACGCCGTTTCATAAATATCTCTCAGGAATGCTCCGATTACCGTTGTCCTATCCCCATGGATAGTCATAGTATTATGTTGAAGATTACGAGAAGCAAACGTAACTTTCAGGATTTTAATATTCTGAGGTCGTGATATCGGTATATTTTCCGTTTTGAGGAACTTTTTGTTTAACTCTAATGTAGACGGAATTAGTTCGTGAAACGGTTTACTGAAATCATAAGATCTGTGCGAAGCTTTTTCACTGATACTTTTCTGGTTTGTCCTGTGAATGATTTCCAGTACCTCGGTAGATTCTCGCAATTTGAATCTGACAACATAGTATAAATTTTATGATTTTCCTTAGCTCTGAATATGAAATAAGTAGGGTCTCCTCTTTCTGTTAATGCCGATGTAGTTGTAACTAACAGTGAATGCACATAAGCCTGTAGGACAGTGGAAACTGATAAATGATGGGCTCGGTTCTGTTTCCTAGCAGGAATATTTTTGACGATTTTTACGGTGAAAAACTTAGGGCTGAGTTTACAGCCTCAGGAGAAACTGCCATTACATCCGAAAGAAAACTATCATTAGTAATACAATGGTGTTCAAAACTAAAGCAACGAACTTATATTTCCCAGTCCAGTATCTTATTCAGGATATATTCATACAAAATGTCAACAGATATTGTTACGATCATGTTCGGCACGGAAGATGGCATTCCGATTAACGGACAATCACGCCATCAATTAAGTCAGGGCACTTATCAAGCGGGGTAGTGTTCGCAGGGTAGTCCCACATCCACAGTCGCTGAGTACAGAGTCACTGACGGTGCTATATGGCACGGAGAAGACGCCTAAAGACTCTGCTGTGGTGGGCCACAGGAAAAATGGAAGCAGGGGAGTCGCAGACTGATGTGGGCCGTTGGCTTAATGTGAATCGTTCTGTTGTTTTTCGGATGAGGTGAGAGTTTATAGACACCGATACTGTATTCCGGAGACCAGGGCAAGGCCGACCTCATGTGACATTAGAAAGAGTGGATCGGTGTTTGACAGTAAGGGCACGACAGTACCACCTTAATACTGCTTTTCAGCTGGTATCTAGCATCGAGGCAGGCGATATACAGAAGGCCTCAGCAGAGTGGCTTTTATTGTTGGAGACCTGATGTCTGTTTACCTCTGGCGTGTCTTCACAGAAGGGAATGTCTCGAGCGGAGCTGGAGGGCTGACCGGTTGGCCAGTGTTTTTTTCACACATTGTAGTATAACGACGTAAATTTTGTATAAATGATTTTATTTTGACATATGACCATGTCCAGACTTCGTCACCTACGTCAGTTACAAAACACTTCAAAATTATTTAAATTCTTTTTAAAGTTGTCTCTGAATGGTTCTTGAACGAAACTGTAATTAAAACATTATCATTTGAATCGTATGCGCAGAATTACGTCACTCAGTCCAATTGTTTTGCGCAAACTTTTTTCAGTTGAGATGTCGTTTGTTTCTTCTCAGAAATTATATTAATGCAAGTTATCTGCTTTAATGAATATTAAAACCACATTGAATAAACTTTCAAGACTCAAACTCGCGATGAACGTTGTCAAAAATAAAAAATATTGTCAAATAAATTAGTATTACTTCTTCCTTAACATAATTCTTCACAAATAAATTCTCGGATCACGTATTCAAACTTTTGTAGTATACACTAGTTTATTATCTTCCTATATACTACATATAGACGTGAACCTGAGCTTTGACAAGATAGCACTGAACATTTACAACATGATTAAACTTTCTATGACGTCATTGTTGTATAAACATTACAAATTCTTATTTTTTCCGTTTTTAGAAGCACGACGCAACAACTCGGTTTCAGGATCTTCTGTTGCTCTTTGGCTGTCGACCCGCGACATATAGTGGCCAGCAATTTTCGCTCTGGTCCCGGCAGTGAAGATGCTGTCTCCGTTCGTTGCGCCGCCCTCTCCGTACGTGAAACATAAAAATAAATACAAAACTTCAGATAATTCACAACCATTACAAATATTACAAAATACATAAACAAAACACTAAATTAAACTTATATTCACCTGCAAACTGGGATGACTGGTGGATGGGTGACGCTTCAGTTTCACGTCTCACTACAACATAAGTCCAGATTTGGTCTGGAGAGTTATTCTCGACCAATTTCCATATGAAGGGCACATGGAACATAATTTCTGGACCCAAACATTGTGGAAAGAGACCGATATCGAAGAAGATACCTAATGGTGTGGACAGGGATTGTGTTGACCAGTCGAACAACTCTTCATAAGATTTTATAATTGATTTAACTCCTGTCAGGTACCTTGAGGAGATCTTAGTATCTCATGCGCGTTTCTTGCGAGGTGTTGTGGGCCCAGACTTGATGGACGATAATGCTCGACCTCATACAGTACGAGTGGATGAGGATTTTTGAAAACGGGAGATATTGCATGCATTGCGTTGCATGCTCGCTCTCCCGATTTCAATCCCAAACAACATATTTGGGATGGACTAGGGAGACGGATTGCATCACGTCAGCATCCACCAACCACTCTCCAATACTTGTGAGCATCTCTGCAGGAAAAATGGGCGTCATTGCTTCAACATGAGACCAATGATATTATTCACAGCTTGTCCAATCGTTGTCAGGACTGTATTGTTTCCATAGGTTGTCACACCCCATACTGCGCTTATTCCATAGTTGTCAAAATGTGTGTGCAAATCTGTTAAGTTAGAAAAAAAAAAGAAAAGATTCTGGGTACTTTTATACATGATGCAGTTGATTGCGTTCAGTATTCATTTCATTGTTTCTACTTTGCTATCACCCGTTTATACTGTTTTTGGCATAATAAACGCAACGTTGCAAAATTTCCGTTGGTTGCTTTAAGTTTGAACACTACTGTATTATCATGGCTTGTAACTGACTCGGCGTCTTCCGTGTTACCTCTCCTGAAGATACGGGTGCAGGAACCTTATCTGACTCTCATATTTGCTTGTTATTTTTCGTAGCGATATGTCTAAAATCTCATTTGCACAGTTTTATACTTCTATGATAGCTATCTCTCAAAGCTTTCCATCTCTCTTTGCAGTGAATATCTGGAAATATAAATATTAATTATTGATTTTGTTTGTTTTAGGTTGCTCGGTACTGGCGATTCAGTCAAGACTATGGCACAATCTCTTCCTTCGGGATGTACAATCGTGTAATATATAGGACACAATACATGTGAAGCATTGTGACAAGTTTTAACCGAGACAGTAATGCCCATACCAGATGGAGAGATGAGGAAGAAAACTGAAAAAGAATTCTTTGAAAATAGGAATTGTCTCAATTGTATTGGTGAACTGGATGAGAAACACTCAGAAATTTTCTCTCCACCAAATAGTGGCTGGCTGGCTAATTCCAAGAATTTTTTTCTCTATAGTGCTACTTGAGTTTTAGATGCAGACTATTGATGTATAAATGTAAATATTATCACGGTCAGATTAAGCACAAAACTGCAAAGGAATGCCTTGAATATACTAGGCCCAAAAGAATTATCAGGAACTGCCTCACGTGATGGTTGGAGAAGAAGATTTTCCATTAAAAACTTATTTGATGAGACCCCATCATCGTACACAATTAGATAACCAATTAAAAAAACGGGTGCAGACTTAAACAAGCCCGGAGAATTTCAGAAAACTCTCTTGGAATAGTGTGCCAAAGACTTAGGATGTACTATGGAGAGATCTGTCTCACTCCACAACATGTACCGAACGCCATTCTTGCCATTTATGGCTTGCACAATTTTCGCAGGTACGATATAGTGTTCATTCCATGTAGGCTTTCACGGCCGGCGTCTTTATCAGTAAACTCTTCCGGGCTAAGTTGCCGTGGTCGATCTGTAGCACTTCTTCTCCCTGACGTTTCGTTCTCAACTGCGGAGAACATCTTCCGAGGTGAGTTCCCCTAAAGTCCCATTTCCTTGGGAATTTCGTTTCCAGAACTTGCTTTTTCACGGACTACACATACAAAGTGTCGACTCACCTCGGAAGATGTTCTCCGCAGTTGAGAACGAAACGTCAGGGAGAAGAAGTTCTACAGATCGACCACGGCAACTTAGCCCGGAAGAGTTTACTGATAACGATATAGTGTTGTTTGACAATGAATAGACCGGAGAGATACAATTACGAGACTTTATGCATATGGGGGCAATTTAGTAAATAATATTAATCAAATGCGGGATAGATCCAATGTTTACATCAGTACCCACCCCACCCTCCCCCCTCCAAGTAGGTTTGGCCTGGGAAAAAGGCATGACAAGAAGAGGATGTGTCCGAAGGAAAAAGTTAACAGTACAATAATAAATACGTGATTATTAAAAGAACAAATACTTAATCGTAAATTGTACAAAGAACAAAAAATGTAATTTTTGGTATTTGTACGTTATGTTTGAAAAAAAAATGTTTTGCACCAACATAGAAAAGTATGAAAGGAAGTTCCCCTAAAGTCCCATTTCCTTGGGAATTTAGTTTCCAGAACTTGCTTTTTCACAGACTACACATACAAAGTTCATTGTCAAAGTCATGTAACGCTGGTTATTCACTTATACATACAATTAATTTATCCTCGTCTAACGCCACTTTGGTAAGCAAGCTTTCGCTTCGCACGTCAAAAAAGTTATGATTTTCGTGGTGTGCAGTATCCCGTCACCTGCCACACCGACACAGAGACAACAGAACTAAGCGGGACCGCGCGATGAACTTTGCCTGGCAGTGCTGCGTGGCGCATTTTCGCTGCCGCGCATCGCGTTTTGTGTTACACGATTTCAAACAAACAATATGCTGTTCCCACTGGTATAAGGCCAGGCACGTACTGGGAAGCAGCCGACGAAATGCAGAACAGGTCAGCGCCGCGGAGATTTTTGTGACTCAGGAGTGTAAATACAACTGCGCAAAATGCAGGGTAGTGCAGGGTAGAAAAAGACACCACGGTGGCTGCTTCGGGCTGCGCCACGCAGTGTCCAGGCTGCACGAACGCCACGTTCTCTTGCCGGCTGGGTGCTGCAATAGAAACTGCATCCCCCTATGCGCACACGTTGTTTCGCGATGTATTTACTTCGGTGTGCTGCACTGCCCTGCCCCTTGTTGGATGCGTACGATTGTGCGTCTGACCAGCATCAGAGATGAGACCAGAAATGTTCACTCACTGGAATGACACCTTTCTTTTTCATGAGTCACCGCTCACCATTGACTCACAAAAACAAATAAAAGAAAGTCTCCTAGCCTTTTAATTCAGGTATTAATATCTGATTTGCTCTTATTTTGAGAGATCAGAGAAAGCGAAGTAATAGGTCGAAGCTGTGACCCTAGTAATTTTGATTTTTAAGTATAAAGTATTTCACACTGCTGTAAAAATTAAAATTATTGGGTGGTTATAATTACACTTCCCTGTTTAACACGTCATAACAGGAAACTAATAACTGTAATAGGACCTAACTTGGTACCATTACTGTCAAGGTCTTCGAGAAGAGAAATACTGCAGAATAAATTCAAATGGAAGACTTTAAATGTGCTTCTGTGGTACATCATACCACTACATGCCGCTACCACTACTGCTACAAAAGGGGCTTAATGTGGCGCCCATTAGCGGCCAGAAGAGTCTGAAAACGCAGGACTGCATTCTGCACAGCACAACGAAGCATGCCCATAGGAATGCTGGCTGTCTCTCTTGGTATGCTGCGCTTCAGACCAGCACATGTGTGAATGTTTCCTTAGTTAACCTTGTCCTTCAGATAGCTCCAAACCTGATATCATAGGGAGTGAGATCAGGTGATCGTGGCGGCCAATCATTTGAAAACGATGGGCTGATAATGCGATCGGTTCGAAATGTTTCGGAGAAGCAGGTGAACTTCACAAGTGATTTACGGTGGGACCCCATCCTGCATAAAAACTGTTCAATGCGTCTGTCTCCTGTAAGGAAGGTGTGACACGCTGCTGAACAATATCGCAGTAACGCTGGCCAGTCACACTGCACGTGTTTGGTTCTCGAGCACCAACCTATTCAGAAAAGTCACCATAGTGACTGGAGGTGAAGATCCTCACACTCATCAAAAGTGTGTGTTCACTTCACCCTTCAGAGAAATATGTCCATAGGATGGTCGAGGGCCATGTCTCGTCAACTTGAGTCCTTGCAAGAAAGTGGAGGGCGAAGTCAACAAGTCATTGTGGATCCTGTGGTGCAAGCTGCTGTAGGGTATGGATGTTTTACGAATATCATTTAAGAATTGTTTAAAGCACCTTCTGTACAGTGGGCAACAGGATGTTCAACTCTCGTGACAGAGCACGAGTACTGCCTGACGATCGGAAATCGCGGACATCTTTGCCTGCCATAGCAACAGCGATTTCATCAACCATCTGTAGTGAAACCGGTCGTCGGCCTCTTCTCACAGCGATGCCCAGTTATCCGGTTGTTTCGGTCTTATTCATCATGCTCCAACCTCCACACAGCAGGTGGTGAAAGAGGACCCTTCCGTAGTCCTTTCAGGTGGCGATATTCTCGAAGTGCAGCTGCAGCATTATTACTGTTTTGATGGTAGACCTTCACCAATAATGCCCCGCTCGTTCTATCCAAGCTAATGTTGACGTGTCAGCAAATGCACTGTGACCGTGAAGCTGTATGGCCGTTGGCATATTGGCACATGGAAATCTTGCACCCCATACACTGGACATTAATGCTACGAAGTTTGGTACTCGTACAGTAGTTAGTTTCCGTGTTATAAGGTGTTAAAGGCAAGTTTAATTATAGCCACCTCATATTACTGAGAAATCCTAAATATTATTTATTAGAGGAAAATTTCAAATTCGATACTATTTCTTTTTATGTTTTCATACTTTTACTGGATACGAAATACAACAAATTAGATATAGCACAATTGTAAATAATATAAGTACCTACAGTCATAATTTACAATTAGTATGACACAATATGTGCCCAGGAACGAGAAATTAATCAGTATTATCTTTTATAAAAAATTTGGTCTATTTTACACAAAGTGAGTCAGTTTCTTTGTTCAAATGTTCAAATGTGTGTGAAATCTTACGGGACTTAACTGTTAAGGTCATTACTCCCTAAGCTTACACACTACTTAACCCAAATTATCCTAAGGACAAACACACACACCCATGCCCGAGGGAGGACTTGAACCTCCGTCGGGACCAGCCGCACAGTCTATGTCAGTTTCTTTCTCCTGTTTTTGTAAACATACACTCACAGTGCAGTGGCATAGCTGGGATACATAGTATTTTCAGAACCAGTTGGTACACCACTGGCTACTCTTTTTTCCTACCAAGGCATCGCTGTTTCTAGGCAATTATGCCTCAGGTAAATATTTTCATAGTTCGACAATCACTTCACATTCTGTGTTATGACTTCTTGGAGCTGAGAACACCCTCCGGACTTCTGTCAACATTTTATCCACAACCGCTAAGGGTTTCGTCCGTATCTTCAAAGAAAGCAGGAGTTATGGCTCTCAGGGGCCAGGAGCCACATCCCAATAAAATAATAATAAATCAGCAGAAAATATAAAGAGCAAACTCGGTCAGTGTCTTAGAAAACACTATCTCTTTCATGACGGAAATTGATATACAAAGTAAAGAAGAATTACATTACCAGAACACCGTATGGGACCATCAAAACTATGAATAAAAAAAAGAATGGAATCTCTACTTAAGTTCTGCAAAATGACGACAGAACCAACTATGACAATTTGAAGCTGACTGTGAACTGTAAAAAGAAAAAGAACAAAGAATACACACATTACAGATGTGATTCTGAAGAAGAATAGCTTGTTACACATTACCCGAAAGAAGGATGACTGCTGACATCATAGAAGAACAGTGAGCTAAAGGCTTGAACAGATTAAGGAATACGTTACGACCTTCCGGGTTCTCTCAGTTGGTACCATGACTCTTATAAGATGGCAAAGGTAATGTAAATCAGAACACTGGGAGGAGTTGTAGTCTTAATAACAATTGAATTATTCTTCCTTAAAATCACATGACAAATGAATGGTAAAGAAACAACACACAAACATTTTATTGGACAATCGCTTTCTGTAATATGCGGTCTATGGCAAACAAAGTGATAATCCGTGGATCAACACACAACGCTAACCGGAACTAATCACTTTATCTAACTTCATTTGTGTGAATCTGTGGCATAGCCCAGAAACTACGCTACTATCAAGCGTCAGTATATTATTCCATAAAGAAAAATATGGTTCCAAAGAAGAGAGTGCTGAGAAGTGCATATTGGAGCCCTACGCCATAGCAGTGAATACTTTACCCTTCAGCACATGAAGGCGCTACAGCACGACGCAATCGCCAAGTGCAGTCACGGGCAGTGGCAATCTGTTATTAACGTCGCGCGCCCAGAAATATGCAATTACGCGGTCTCGCGTTCGGCTGATTCGGAAAGCAGATACTTCTCTATGAGTCTCTGAAACCCCGGCGGATTCCAGTGTGCAGGTGTACCCGTTTTCTAGTCTGCCAAATCAATCTGATTCCGTGACACGACTATGTGTAACGGAATATGTCAAACGTTTAGAAGGCCGACTCAAAACAAATAAGTACACTCACGCGTAGCTTGTTGTGTGCGTGATGCAACACGATGCAGATTGTGACTGGCACAGGCTCTAAGTGGCACACTAGTAAAGGTCACAAGTCTCACCATCTAGGTAAAGACCTGCCGTTCTTTACCAGCAAAGCGCCAGTACAAGTGTGTTCTTCTCTTTCTCTACAGCTTTCCTCTCTCTTTCTCTACACCGAGATAATATAGCACATTTGCATACTTAGGCTACACCCACTTCAGCACAAGCCAATCACGAGCTGGAGCTCGGCATTCGAAGCTGGGACACTGCCCCCTGCCCTGCATACACAGATTTCACCAAACAGTGAATTTAAATATTCGCGCCCTCTTTCCCACTCGTTTATGCCATGTCTTTGCTACAAGCATGACTTGGATGGAACCACAGCCCTCTGTAAAATGATCTTTATCTCCCCCTTTGCGTCTATTTCGAAGTTTCTAAAAAATTGCAAATGAGCTTTTGGTGTCATTGACTGGGAGGCCTCTCACAGGGCAGGTCCGGCTGCCTTGGTGCAGGTCTTATTACGTTCGACGCCACTTGGATGACCTGCGAGCCGGATGGGGATGAAATGATGATGAAGACAACTCAACACCCAGTCCCTGAGTGGAGATAATCCCCGACCCAGCCAGGAATCGAACCCGAGCCCCTTAGGAGGGCAGTCCATCACGCTGACCATTCAGCTATCGGGGTGGACGGAATTTCTAAGGAACGGCCATAGCCTCGCTAAAAGTCTTGTGCCTTCACAAATATGCTTTGTAGCAGAGTCTGGACGCCTGGTCGCTACTACCATGTTCCATGGAGTTCGCCGTCTCATCCGCTTTACGCTTAACAAGGGTCCGTACTCTACTTTATTGCTGTCAATCAGATCATACAACGCTAGTGAAACCTGCAGCGACTCCTCTGCCCTAGTCAGTGTACCTGGACACAGTTGCTGATCGACTGGTGCCACCCAATGTGTCTGCACAATGAGACCATGGGACGTGGCTGTCGGCCAACGTTTTCACCCAGGTTCCACACAAAAAAGCTTCCCTCCGCTCTCAGCCACTGTAGGCTGTTACTGCTGTCAATTAACTCGGCACCCTCTTCCTTCGAACACTATGCCTTCACTAGAGCACACAAGCAAGGACGTTAACTACTGCCAACCATCTCATCATGTGAACGAAGTCAAATCGTATCAAATTTGGCAACCAAGAAACAAAGGTCACTTTCCCTACGAACATTAAGCAGCATGACATCACATCAAAAGTGAGAGTACCCTGCACTTTCTCAACAGGAACAAGTGAATGGATTATGTCACAAGAAAGGAAGAAGACATAATACCAAATAAATAATGAATTGTTACCCATCGGGTACCAAGCCTTAGGATACCGAGGAAAATGTGGAAAGATCAATAATTTCTACCAAGAGGACGTAACAGACGAATTCCAAATACATGGGCAGATAGGAACACATCTCATATTAGAAATATCATGATGTTTTTAAGTAAATGTAATGTAACAAGTTCTGAAACTGCATGTAAAACCTTGGTCTGATGTAACATATGTCTTGAAGGCATTAATCTAATCATGTTAGATAAATAGAAAAACAAAAGTTTGAAAACTTGCACTTTCATATATGTAAAAATAATAGTGTAAACAAATATCATAATAATGAACAATCTCCAATAGAGCTGAACTCTGATGGAGAAGCACTGAGTCAAGGAAGCATGCTTGAAGCTAAATTGAGGGGTGAGCAAAGATTGCATAGAGCAGACTGATTCTAGAGTTGTTTCGTAATTCACACCATTTGATAGCTCGGCGATTGGGACTGGTGAATGATGGGGATTGGCCAGCGATGAGGATCGTCCTGAAATCAGGATCGGCTCGCGATCGGTGTCAGTTGGCACAAGGGATCCGCTAGCGTTTGGGTTCAGCTGGTGCACAAAATCATTTGCGGGTGGGATCGGCTGCTCAACTACAGGTCAGAATCACTTTGCAATCTGTTCCATGCAGGCACTGACTGAAGACAGGTGCTCTCACGTTTTACAAGATTACCAACACAACATATTCTCAGTGTGAAGCTACGTCAAAGTATGAGAAGGAACAAGTCATTCAGTAGTATGTAAATGTTTATTGGAATTCTGAATTTTTTTTATTATCAAGAGTGTGTAAATGATAACTGGTTCTTATGTACCACAATAGTGTAGGGAGGTCGAGAAGAATATTTTGCTATAGGACACCTGTTCTATGTCAGCTTGGGTAACTTCCTCAAATAAATCGAAAACGAACCTACTAAAGGCAGGTGCACATTGCATGAGATATTCAGTATATTCTTGCTCACAGCAGATAGGCTATTAATCCTAGAGAAAGAATAAACAGGTCCTTCGTTGTACGAAATTTAATGTAGTTTAACTTTTTAGTGGGATGCATTTTCGTAACAGTCGGCGTTTTTCGAGTTATTCAAGAAAAAGTACAAAAGTGACCTTCAAACTCACCCCCACACTTACCTCGCACCAGTCAGTATTTCTGCTGCGTAGTTCATGGCGCCCACACCTACCGATCTATAAAACTGTGTGACTTTATGAATTATTACCCATATTTAACTCTTCTTCAGCGACTAGGCTATGCACCATGGGCTTACTCGCTACTTCGTTAACGTTATTTTAAACCTTTCCCAGCGGAGTAATAAAAGAAAAAGAAGAGTGTAAACCCTATGCAGAAACTAATTCTGTTTATGGTTCACTCTCAGCTTAATGTTACATTCACAATAGTTTTGTATTATTAAGGCCAGGCAAACAAAGCAATTTATTTGTTAATTTTATGCTGCCAGCAGTCACCAAACTGTGATGCAAGATTTGCCTATACGAGGTGCATTCAAGTTTTAAGGCCTCCGATTTTTTTTCTAATTAACTACTCACCCGAAATCGATGAAACTGGGGTTACTTCTCGACGTAATCGCCCTACAGACGTACACATTTTTCACAACGCTGACGCCATGATTCCATGGCAGCGGCGAAGGCTTCTTTAGGAGTCTGTTTTGACCACTGGAAAATCGCTGAGGCAATAGCAGCACGGCTGGTGAATGTGCGGCCACGGAGAGTGTCATTCATTGTTGGAAAAAGCCAAAAGTCACTAGGAGCCAGGTCAGGTGAGTAGGAAGCATGAGGAATCACTTCAAAGTTGTTATCATGAAGTAACTGTTGCGTAACGTTAGCTCGATGTGCGGGTGCGATGTCTTGGTGAAACAGCACACGCGCAGCCCTTCCTGGACGTTTTTGTTGCAGTGCAGGAAGGAATTTGTTCTTCAAAACATTTTCGTAGGATGCACCTGTTACCGTAGTGCCCTTTGGAACACAATGGGTAAGGATTACGCCCTCGCTGTCCCAGAACATGGACACCATTTTTTCAGCTCTGGCAGTTACACGAAATTTTTTTGGTGGCGGTGAATCTGTGTGCTTCCATTGAGCTGACTGGCGCTATGTTTCTGGATTGAAAAATGGCATCCACGTCTTATCCATTGTCACAACCGACGAAAAGAAAGTCCCATTCATGCTGTCGTTGCGCGTCAACATTGCTTGGTAACATGCCACACGGGCAGCCATGTGGTCGTCCGTCAGCATTCGTGGCACCCACCTGGATGACACTTTTCGCATTTTCAGGTCGTCATGCAGGTTTGTGTGCACAGAACCCACAGAAATTCCCACTCAGGAGGCGATCTGTTCAACAGTCATTCGGCGATCCCCCAAAACAATTCCCTCCACTTTCTCGATCATGTCGTCAGTCTGGCTTGTGCGAGCCCAAGGTTGTTTCGGTTTGTTGTCACACGAAGTTCTGCCTTCATTAAACTGTCGCACCCACGAACGCCCTTTCGACACATCCATAACTCAATCACCACATGTCTTCTTTAACTGTCGATGAGTTTCAATTGGTTTCACACCACGCAAATTCAGAAAACGATTGATTGCACGCTGTTCAAGTAAGGAAAGCGTCGCCAATTTAAGAATTTAAAACAGTTCTCATTCTCGCCGCTGGCGGTAAAATTCCATCTGCCGTACGGTGCTGCCATCTCTGGGACATATTGACAATTAACGCGGCCTCACTTTAAAACAATGCGCATGTTTCTATCTCTTTCCAGTCCGGAGAAAAAAAATCGGAGGCCTTAGAACTTGAATGCATCTCGTACATCAATTTTACAATATGAAGTTGTAAGACGTCGTGATCTCCTGACCTTCACTGTTTCCATATTCCGCCCTCACAATCATGTTCCACACATCAAGACGCTTCATTCGAACCCAAACTCGATAAGATAAAGTTAATGTTGTACGAATTCATGTAAGCGATATGCATTTGTCGGCTGGTGTGGCCAGGCGGTTCTAGGCGCTACAGTCTGGAACCGCGCGACCGCTACTGTCGCAGGTTCGAATCCTGCCTCGGGCATGGATGTGTGTGATGTCATTAGGTTAGTTAGGTTTAAGTAGATCTAAGTTCTAGGGGACTGATGACCTCAGATGTTAAGTCCCAAAGTGCTCAGAGCCATTTGAACCATTTGATATGCAATTGACAAGTGAGCGCACCGTGGTTGAAATACTCGAGGCTGGCGTGCACACATACATTCCACACACGACCGTCACAGAGGCTTTTAGTTTGCGAGAGAGACCGCACAATGGGACACCAGGCCCTGCAGAGGACGACCCAGTTCATGTCGGCCGGTGACCGCCCGTACAGGACAGCATGGGCCCGAGTGAAAAGGGGAACGATCCCGTGTTCGGCTTAAAAGCAAATTCCGCTACATTGTGTGGGTGAGGCCAGCCTACGCATTCTTTCCACGTAGCATGCAGTTTCAGAGATTTTCACAGGGAGACAGCAAACGCCAAAGCTACAAGCTTCGCCTTAAACGAAACGTCATTCTCCCGTTTAAGAAGAGCAATGCTGATTGGCAGACGATATTTCTGACGCTTTGAGCTGAAGGAATAATGGAAGAAACAGAAAGATATACCCCTTCCCGTCTGGCGTGGAGAGGGGCCCTTCCGTTGTCGCTCTTGGAGCGAGAACACGTAACGAGGGCGTGTGCGCTCGTACGTGTACTCGAAAGAGCGAGGAACAAGGCTCTCCTCAGTATTTCACTGGGAGAGCACCTCTGTCGAGAGTGAATCGCAGTGCTACTCTGTATTGACTCCTTGCGATTAAGCGTTGTTCACTGTGATGGCCGACACACTTATTGTGCGGTGTGAACGAACAGAGTTACAGCACCTCTGTCGAGAGCGAATCGATTGCTACTCTATATTGACTCCTTGGCTCAAATGGTTCAAATGGTTCTGAGCACTATGGGACTTAACATCTATGGTCATCAGTCCCCTAGAACTTAGAACTACTTATACCTAAATAACCTAAGGACATCACACAACACCCAGTAATCACGAGGCAGAGAAAATCCCTGACCCCGCCGGGAATCGAACCCGGAAACCCGGGAGTGGGAAGCGAGAACGCTACCGCATGACCACGAGCTGCGGACATTGACTCCTTGCAGTTAAGCGTTGTTCACTGTGTTGGCTGACACACTTACTGTGACGTGAGAACGGACAGAGTTATTGTTAAACGCCTGCGAGCGAATTTTGAGTGGCATCGCGGTGGACAGGTTATCTGACCGGTGTACCACGCCAATAGTTAGACTAGGGGCGAATAGGAATCCTTGACTTCTTCAAGGCATACGGAGAGTTTGATTGGCGAAGGTCAACCCGGATGGAACGAGAGTTATCTTATTTGTCAGCAGCGAGCGGCGCAGACAGTAGTCATCGCAGCTTACGGTATTGTGCGCTACAGCTATTGCGAGCCCCACATTTCCTCCACAACAGTACACTTCACTGCACTACCTAACAACATTCTAAAGGGTAATTTTTCAAGTTGTGAAGGCGCGCTCTCAGCCATTCTGGCAATGCAGCAAGCATCGTAAACTTTGTATACAAATGTCATTAGCGAAACCTATCCTTCAGAGGTAACTTCACATTCCGAAAGGAACCAGGATATTTCTTGTTCAATTCATAACTAAAAGTGCCATTGTGATTTCTCAGAATTTTTGCAAAATAAATAATAACTTTCTTTAGTTTCATGTTTTTCTTACACTAACTAGCACTAATCCAGTACCCAAGTATCCCACTATTTAGGTAAGAAATTTTGTGAATTTTTGTGTCATTTCCTGACAGTGGACGACTACAGTAGATATTTATCGCTGAAATTTTTTCAGGCATTTCTCTTTAGAACGTTTGGAGCGTCTGTCTGACTTCTGTAGCAGTGTGGGGGTGGATACTGCATCTTGCTGGAGCCACAGGGTAAAGGGTACATCTCAGATTATTACGTTGCGCAGAATGACAGAGTAACAGATCAACCCCACACCACAGAAAGTATACAATTAAACTAGGGCTGTAACAGCCCAGCCAACGAAGATAAAAAAGGATGAAATGTGAAAAAAAAAATCGCGTATTCGCACATTTGTGTAGTGAGGTATGTGGGAGTACCATGAGCTATGTAGAAGAACACCTAACTGGTGGACACGAGTCGTGCACAGTGGTCGCGTGGGTTGAGGCGTCATGTCACGGATTATGCGGCCTCCTCCGCCAGAGGTTCCAGTCCTCCGGCATGGGTATAAGCTAGGTTAAGTAGTGTATAAGCCTAGGAACCGATGACCTAAGTAGTTTGGTCCCTTGGGAATTCACAGACATTTTGATGGAGACGAGTGTAGGGGTGGCTTTTAAGGTCCCCTTTTTTGCACTTTTTTGTTGAATAACTCGAAAAATGTGGCTTGTGGCGAAAATGCATCCCTTACAGAATCAAACAACATTAAATTTCCTACAGAAGATGGCCTATTCGTTTTTCTCTAGCACTGATAGTTTGCTTCAAGAGAACGAGAGACTACTGGAAACATTGCTTGATAAACACTCGCCGTAGCTTATATAGCTTTTAGGCCAAAATGTTGCTGCTTCCAGAGCTGATTGCCCACAGGTATCCTATGGTATATAACATTGTTTCTTTTCGACTTCCTCTACACTAATGTGGTACAATGTAAACAGTCGTCGTTTGCACCCACTATAAGACACGAAGCGTTTTCGGCCTTAAGGCACTGTTCTGAAGAATTATATTTCTTCTTTCTCTATTCATTCGATGACTAACAAAAGCTTCACAGAATGAGATTTTCACTCTGCAGCGGAGTGTGCGCTGATATGAAACTTCGTGGCAGATTAAAACTGTGCGCCAGACCGAGACTCGAACTCGGGACCTTTGCCTTTCGCGGGCAAGTGCTCTACCAACTGAGCTACCCAAGCACGACTCACGCCTCGTCCTCACAGCTTTACTTCTGCCAGTACCTCGTCTCCTACCTCCCGAGTGGGAGTCTCGGTCCGGCACGCAGTTTTAATCTGCCAGGAAGTTTCAAAAGCTGCACACTTTAGTAACATATGCAAATTCACACAAGCACATTGTCTATAGCATAATTTTTGGCAGCTTCAGAAACGACTCATTCAGCATGTGATGTGGGGCACTGTTCAGCACCCTGCCACAGAATCTTTGTCTTCCGGTTAATGTCACCAGAGAGACATTCCAGATCAAAGGGGCTATAGCTTCTTTTTTCCAAATCGCCGATCGTTCAATCCTTAGAACGATCCGGCTGTTTCATTCAGTTCAGGAGCAGCCAACAGTGACCGCCCAGCAGCGGACTCAACACTCACTGCAGAAGTCGGCACGAGATTACGTGTGGTGCCAGTTAGCTCTATACGCCGCCTTGCCTTTCACTAGTGTCGCCAGCTACACTATTCCTGACACGTGGAACTAGGGATTTGGAAAAGCCGACCGGTTAAGACCGATACTGGTATTTTAGTTCTGATTAACCGGTATTGTTTGTATTTCTGTGGGCTTAGTTATGGAAGATATTATTTTTATTTTTTATAATAAAAGACCGAGATTCGAATTAGCCATAGGAGCAACGCAAAAATTTTTGGTTTTTAATACCAGCTACTTTAAGAATCGGGTAATCAATGTTCTTAAATTGTCCATTGCTTTTAATTACTGCGTTTTTATAGAAAATGGGAAATGTGGTCAGTGGTATTTCAATAGCTGTTGACAGGAACAAGCACCAGACACACTTGGCCTCCTGGGGTGGCCGAGCGGTTCTAGGCGCTACAGTCTGGAACCGAGCGACCGCTACGATCGCTGGTTCGAAACCTGCCTCGGGCATGGATGTGTGTGATGTCCTTAGGTTAGTTAGGTTTAAGTAGTTCTAAGTTCTGGGGGCCTGATGCCCTCAAAAGTTAGGTCCCATAGTGCTCAGAGCCGTTTGAACCTGTTGAACCAGACACACTTCAAAGAAACTGGTGCTCCATTACTGAGACAACAATGGACAGTAGATATGTACAAGCAGATTGCGAGACTTGCTGCACCTGGTCTATTGTATGTGGTAGTCCCACACATCCGTCGTCAGTTGTATTACAGAATGGCACCATCTCTAGTCTGGAAGTACTTTATGAATTGTGGTATCAGTGAAGTACAATGCTCCATTTCTTTTAAAAGATTAAGAGAAGGAAGAGTCACTAGAAACTTGGGATGTTATAAAACGAGTAAACTTATAACAATTCATTCGTAGTATCGAACAAAAATTTAAACTAGCTGATCTGTAGCCTTTATCTGAATAATATGCTTTTCTCTGCTTTTCACACTTGAAAATTGGACACATTAACAAGATAACCATTCTTCAGCTTAAGTTTCCATCCTTTAGCACTGACTATTCCTAAAGCCCAAATACTAGAAAGATCCTGGATTACAACTTGCTTTTCCAGCAGAGTTCAAAAAATTAGATTCTGTAGGACAATGCTGGTAATTCTTGTAGTATTGAACCACCTATCACTTGTCGTGAAAAGCAGCGAATGGTGGATTGACTAAGTTTTCTTTTATTTGCCTATTTAATTTAGTATTTTCAGTCTGTGTATCTGTAAATTGAGGAAGTAAAAATATTTCAGTCTTGGTTCGGTTTCTACGTTCATTACCGGAAATAATACGAATGAAATGCCGAAAATCGGTTGTTTCAGAAACGGGTTATTTTGAGTGGTTTTTGACGTCTCTCTGAGGGAAAGGTTTCACTGGTGAGGTGGTACCAAATTCTGTGATTTACGGGCCCACCCTAGCGCTCAAAACCTTACATACAAGCTTATGCTCTGACTTCTAATTCTTTCTCCATATCTCATAATGTGTAGCAATTTGTTCTGCTAGTCCCACACTAAATGCTGCTAATTTTCCCTCTGTTGATAGAACCCTTGTTTCAATTTCACACAGTAGCTCCGTGTGACCTGAAATCACTGTACTGGTCTCTGTCGGCCATCCACCCAGAGATTCCTAAGTTGCCTGGTCGCCATCTAACTGCTGGGCGATATTCAGAACTTACTCTGAAAACTTTCTCTCGACATCACACAATTGTGTGTCATTGTTAACCAAATGCCCATCGTTTACCCTGATAAGACTGTCAATTCACTCACCCTGTGCCTCTAATCCCGGGACTTGAGATACTAAGTGCTTACAAACATAGTCACAGTGACCCTGGAGGGCCACTGTAAAGGAATTAGTGAGAGTTCCTAACTCTTTAGGATGCCGATCCAATCTCGAATATAATGTGGCATACTGTTCTTCATTCTCGACCTACAGGCATCTAACTGTGAACTTAAATTCGCGATTAATTCTGCACTCAATTTTTTAAATATTGTCATCTGATTACACAGACATTACTTCATCTCCGACAACAGTTGCGTGTGGAGCGGTACTCCCTTTCTTCGTTTATCAGCATCTGGTGGAATCGAGGACCAGGCATTGCATCACGCGACAGTAGCAAAGACCGACTCAACGACGATGACGTTGTCAAGGATTGCAGGAGCAGAGGCGCCAGCTCCATGGACTGTGGTGGCGGAGACGGCGTAGACGTCATCGGTTGCTGTGGCATTGGGTGCTGTCGCCTCGCCGTTGGTCAACATGCAGGTGGCGGCCGAATGGTCAGCGCTGGTTGCCACTTGCAGAACAATTTTGAGGGGAACAGGTGTCATTCCTGTCCCTGCGGTCGCTCGGACGGTAGTGGCCAACTGAGAAACTGGGTGGGGCTCGTGATAGTGCTAAAACGTGGTTCAAATGGCTGTAAGCACTGTGGAATTTAACATCAGAGGTCATCAGTCCCCTAGACTTAGAACTACTTAAACCTAACTAACCTACAGGCATCACACACACCCACGCCCGAGGCAGGATTCCAACCTGCGACCGTAGCAGCAGCGCGGTTACGGACTCAAGCGCCTAGAACCGCCCCGCCACAGCGGCTGGCGGTAGAACTTGCAAGAAGAATTATGCAATTACAGAAACCTAACAAATCGTCATCCTATCATAGTCACCACGCTGATGATGCTGCTTGCTATGTTCTGTGAAAAGAACGCCTTGCTACTGATAGCAGAAATGGTGAATAATTGGCAGACCTCTAAATCCCATTTAGCCATACCTGCTAACATACTGCTGACTCTGTCGCGGCAGCATCGGCTTCCACCATGTCTAGAATGGGTTTCTGATAGCTAAATGAGTAGTACGAGGAGGCAACAGCAAAACTGAATAGAGTAGGAGTCCAACAGATCTGACAAAAACTTGCATATATTCCTACACTCACCCCCCCCCCCAAAAAAAAGGACGCATCTAAATGCAAGCTAGCTTGTTACTAGTTAATTACTATTTATTCACACACAGTTGGTTACCGTAACCTGGAAGGTCTTGCTGAAATAGCAGAAAAAATGAAGCACTAATTGCAAAATTGCGTTCTGATCACTCATTCAGACACTGATCAAACAGAGGGCACGCTGAGATGTTAGTCAAGCTACATGAAATCAATGTTGGTTTACCAGTGAATTGAGCCTATTACTCTTTTGAAGATGATACCTGAAACTGTTGATACCGGTGAAGTGATCGCAATAACAGTCTTATTGTGCATATGAATACTTAGTTTTATCTTCGTTGAAATAAATGAAATGCATTCGCAGCTGTGAAAATTAACAATTAGGTGCGTAAGAGGTCGACGATACTTAAAATTATTGCCACACTGGTGCTCGAAATCGGGTTACCCACCTTTCAAGAATTGTCGCCTTAACTGCTTTGGCTAACTGTGCACAACCTATGGGCAGATCCAAACTTTCACATGTCATCATTCCTGCGTACGACGTTTACTTGCACACACATAATATGACTCCTGAAGAGAGGAGAACATTTTAATGGAAAGCCACTGCGTGGTATCTGTGGATAAATAACATATTGCGGTGCCTATAAGTAGAATTATAAAGCAGTGGTTGCTGTATTCCACTTCGTTGCGAACTTTTTTTTCAATGGCGGCTGTCCCCTGGTGGTACCCCACCTCCTCTCCATGTAGCGGTAGATGTGGCAATGTCGCATTGTTGACGTTACCATCCCCACTCATACCCGTCCAGCACTCCCCCCTCATTCCCCCCTTACAAGGGCACTGGCAGTAAGAAGACTCAGTCCGTGCAGAGCTTCTGGAGAGAAAGAACTGATATACTGTCTTGGGAACTGTGTTTATTTATTTTTATGTGTATTATCCAGCTGGAAGAAATCCTAAATTCTGGTGGTGAAACCATGTTGACAATTACCCTACTACCTCCTTGCTTGAAATTCAAATAAAGACAATTCTTTCTTTAAAATTGATGAGAAGCCAGAGTAGCACTGTCATTGAAAACAACGGTCGACACATACAAATACGCTTAAAAATCGATCAATGAAACGAAACCATAATCTCGCTTACACATGGAAGAACGATTGGTAGCTCACCACATATCACAAGAAACTTCAAACCACACATAGAAAAATATCCGCTACATTTCGACTAAAAGAATATCCCTTGTAATAGCACACTAGTTACTACAGAAGTAAGAACTTCGTCTGGACAGACATCAAAACATTCATGTCGAAAGAATCGACGAAATGCTCACACAACAAAATCGGACATCGCTAGAATAACATCGATGAAAATGGTCCTTATTACACAGTGCTAAAAAACTGATAGTGATGCAAAACTGTAAACTGTACGTATACAAAACAGCATGTTGACAAAGAAAGAGGCTCGCCGCTAGTAAATAGTGTCTCAAAAAAACAGTGTTTACATAACATTGGTTAGATCCATCTGATGCAACACACGAAATAACTGCCACCTGCAGATCTGAATGAATCACCACTGTTGCTGATATGCCCACAACCACAGCACCACAGCATCTGCCATACAAGTGACAGTGCTGTGCCAGGTGGTATGCTGCCTGTAGTGGAAACCATCAGTTGCTATCCAAACTAACGTATGGCTCGTGCATGGCCAGAGGTGGCTGGTATGCCAGCAATTTTATTGGCCCACAGCAGTCAATAACGTGGCACCTGCTCGAGCCTTTTGTTTTGCTACCTGTTCGCGGTCCGGATGGCTCGTATTGAGATAGCTCAGACATGTGAGTGTGTACTGAACAAATTCTTTGTACCTCTTAACGACCTGCCTGGACCCTACCTGCTTTATAGATGGAAACAAGCGTTTGTCTAAGAACAACTAGGGGTGCTTTGACAATACACGACTCACCAACAGCATTCCTGGATTTGTTTCTGTGTACACCAGGAAAACTGGGACTTTTAGCTTTGCACGAAACAGAACAAAATATATAACAATCAGGGACGATAGCGATGTAAACTGGTGTCCAATATTAAAGCAACTATCGGAAATTTTGCAAGCTAGCGTTTATTTTGTCACAAAACATTAAAAATAGATGATAGTAAAGTAAAATACAGAATGTAATCGACTGCAACATGCATAACGGTAGACAAATATGTCCTTGGTTTATTTTTCAGCTTAATTTACAGACACACTCCGATATTTGGTTAATGTGCTCAGTATGGGGTGTGACAACTTCTGGCACCATTATCGGCCCGATGGGACATTATGTGAATGGTATCATCGTCTCATGTTGAGGCAATAACGCCCATTCTTCCCGCAGAGCTGCTCAAAAGTCTTGGAAAGTAGTTGGTAAACGCTGATGTGATGTAACCGATCTCACTAGTCCATTCCAGATATGCTCCATAGGATTCAAATGTGTAGAACGAGCAGGCACGCTATCCATGCAATATCTTTCGTTTCCAAAAAAGCATCAACGACTCATGCTGTATGAGGTAGAGCATTATCATCAATCGATACGAGGTCTGTGCAAACGCCACCTCACAAAAACCGTGCATCAGATCCCAAAATGGCCTCACGGTACCTGACAGCAGATAAATCTTGCCGATTCACCTGTACAGTTTCAGGAATAGGCGTTCGACTTGTCAGCATAATCCATACCACAACATTAGGGATCCTCCTCGATATGAGTCACTGTCCACAATGTTTGGATCCTGAAATAGTGGTCGACATGCCCTCCAGATGTGAATCCGTCGAGAATCGCTCTCCAGACCAAATTAGGTCTCATGTGTGGAACAAACGCTGGCCCACTGGTCGTCCGTCCAGGTGGCATGTTGATGGCTCCACTCTAGACGTTCCCTTCTGTGAAAACACGACAGAAGTGAACAGGCAGCAGCTCTCCAACAATGATGGGCACTCTGCTGAAGCCTTCTGTACACAGTTTGCCTCGATTCAACAGGTCCAGTGGATGTTTCAGTGCATTACTAATGTGGTACCATTGTGTTCTTACAGCCAAATAACGGTCTACTCTTTCTGACGACACATGTGGTCGGCCTTGTTCTGCTCTCCGGAGCACAGTTTCGGTCTCTGTAAACTATCGCCTCATCCGAGAAACAACAGAATGATTCACTTTAAGCCATCACGGCACATCGGTTTGCGCCTGTCCTCCTTCCATTCTCACTAAATCTCTTCACAACAGAGAGTCTGACCGACGTCTTGTCTGTGCCATACTGCACCATCTGTGACTGGTGAACACAGTGGTTGTGAATGTGGGACTACCCACCAAATACTACCCCATTTGAAGGGCGCTCCGATGTCATATCTGGCATGGTTGTCCGTTGACCGGAATGCCATCTTCCATGGAGGACCTGATCTTACTGACATCTGTTGATAGCTGGTATGAATATATTGTTACTTAGATATCGGATGTGAAAATAGCAGTTTGTTGCTTAGTTTTGGCCGCCAGTGTATTTCTAAGAAGGGCAATGGAGCCAGGACCACCCCAGGAGAGGAAGTAGGCAGTTACTGGGCACAGTGGAATTGAATTTTTTGTCAGAGGTGATAGCAATCTACCAGCTCCTAACACCCCTTCTGAGAAGGGAAACTGCCCTCCTCTGACGAAAGAGAAGATGTGGGCAGTTACTTTTTCGGTGAGATCTTGCAGTTTTCTCCGACAAATGTCAGTTTATCTTGCTAGCTATCTAATGGCTCCTTCTAAAAAGGAAACCAACCGGTAGAGACTGGCAGGTCTCTGCCTATCTAGGAGAATGGTAAAGCCAGGACGTAAGCAAGACAAAGACCCTCAAATATGTTGAGACTGGAATACTAGCGGTCTTGCACGTATTTGCTGGTGAATGATCCTGCAATATTACTTGATGTCGCAAAAGTAGTGGAGCGAGCGTTAGGTTATATAAATCCTAACCCCCTCCTCCACAGTCATCTTAATTCTGCTTTAATTTGCACCTGTGATTGCTTGCCTATACTTGATCGCCATGAAGTATTTCTAGTCCACCAGCAGTGCCAGCAACAAACGCTACACACTGCATGAAGAAGAATTGTCATGTAAGTTTCACATTTTATTTTCAATAAATCATCTTTCATTAAAACAGTGTATTTATGTAATTGTGTGTCTGTGTACAAGTTATTCAGCAGCTATACATTAGTATATTGGTACGAGGCTACTGTTCCCACACTTCAGCGTTATTTTGCTGTCCTATCCCTTCTTACCATGTATCTGCGTACAGATTTCTCAGCAGCTGTGCCACTTATGGATTGGTAGAAGGCTACTCTTCGTCCACTTCACTGATAGTTGGTTGTCCTGTCCCTTCTTAACATGTATGCATGTGTGTAGGAGTTCCTTGGTAGCTATACACCTGCAAATCCGTAGGGGCATGGTCTTCCGACAATTCAGTTATAGTTTTCTGTCCCCCCTTTCTTGTCATGAATCTGTATACAAGTTCCTCAATAGCTATACACTTTTAGGTTGGCCGGAGGCTACTCTTCATACACTTAAGGTTTGTTGTCACATTTGGTAGTCTTTTCGTAGTTTATGTTCAGATTTCGTAATATACGAATTTGGACTGAAAAAAGATTTTAGTGTAGATATATCTCTGTTCATATAGAAACCTTCCTCATCCTGTGCTACTGGACCCTCGAGAATAGTGTATATATACTGTTCTCAAACTTTGCTACTGTTAGGTGGACTGGAAAGTTATTGTCGTAGCAATTAGAGATTGTAATTGTGTGTTTCTTTAAAGTATCTCTGTATTGAAAATACTATAACTACATTGTTCTGAGTAACAGATATTAGTACCTCTTCATTGAAATACTAGAAGGAAACTGTACTTCAAGAATCAAATTATACTTCAAGAATTAATTGTATATACAGTATCTGCAACACGTAAATGGCATTAGTTTTAAACATCGTTTCTGTTAAGGAGGTGAAGTTTAAGCTGCAGATTATTAAATATAAGTAATGGTTTCTCTGTCCTCTATAATGGAAGTAGACCATATTCCAAAGACAAGACAAGACCATATTCCATACACAGTAGAGGGTTTTTGTAGTTTGTTTCATAAGCCATTTCATACATTGCTTTTTACTGTAACTCACATAAGCAGCTTCCACTCTGATGTCATGACACTACTTTTTTGTTTACATCATGTGCTAAACCAACCTTAACAACTTTGGATCCACTGACTCACAGAAAGCTGGATATTGGATGCCGTGAGGTAAGCTGTTCACAAAACATGTTGGGTGGTGAAGATAAAAGATAGAGGTAGTGTATCTTAATGACAAAAATTGCAAGGCATCACAACGTTTGGCAAATGGAAAAGTTTGCAGGAGTTTAGAGCATTCCCAAGCAGCTATCCAAAGGTAATAACCTCTACATTTAGCCTCTCCCTCTACACTGACAGGGGAGCAGATGTCCTGGTGTTGCCTTTTCGAAGAGACGTTGATTCCTCATCTTACACCCATGCACATGTTAACTGACTTAGTGTCCTAGGTGTTGGTTATCCTGATCTCCAAATCTTTGAACACTACATCTTTCATTTTGAAGGGTGACAGTGCATAACCACGTGTGGAACAGGGTGTATCCTATAGGACTTAAGTCCGTAGAGCACCGATAGAATGCATCGTCAGTTGTCAATCAAACCGGTGGTGGATTGGAATGATTATCGTAAGCCTATGCGAAGATGTAAGTAACCAAAATTTTTTTTGTTTTTCCTCCTTTTTATTTGTTTTCCATAAAATTTACCATCTCTCCAAATTTACCTTGTTTTAAAAGCATTTTAAACAATTATTCGAGTTCCAAACCACTGCTCTTGACGAATTGTCACATCGACAAAATGTCTCATTGCATCGATCCTGTGATGCTTGCAGTGAATGACATTGCTGCATGATTCTACATTTTTGTATCACTGCTAAGCCACCCATCCATTACCAACGAGTGTGTGCTACTGATTAAAACAATACAACAAGCAATATCCCTCCCACAAGTTTCTACACTTTTAACGTTCTGTATGTGTGTAATTCTAGAGAAGCGTGTATACTGTAAAGTCAGACTTCATCCCAAATTAACTTCTACTTGTAGACCTGTAGCGGTGACTTCAGTGGCTTCCTTGGAAGAGCATGTCGTTTAAATGTCACTCAGAATGAAAGTATATTCTAGCCTCATTGAGTATCCTGATCCCAAAATCTTAGGACACCTGCCATATTACTACAACAGGTACTACAACACCCATCATCTTTCATTGTGCATTCATTCCTATTGCTTACACTGTATCACAACATGTGTGTGAGCTCTTGATACGACGGCAGTCATTTTTTTATGTTATTCATGTCTTTGTAGAGGGGGTATGGCAGTTCAGTCCACCCTCCCCCCATGCCACGCAATTGTATTAATTTCCGGCAATATTCCGACACATGGCGAAAGTGGCGGCTCTTGCAACATCGACCTAACGTCAAAGGATCTACCTTTCGAGAATGCATCAGATCATACATGGAGTGGATACATACCAAACTTTATCTGCCAATTGTTATGCAAAATCGCTACAACCCAACCATGACCCCTGTTTGGATCTGCTCAATGAATATTTCTGAATTCATAACGCTGGTGGATCCACTTTATGGGCAATCTCCCAGATCAGTACCAAACATCTGTGAATTATTATGCAGGTGAATCCACCCCAACTGTTATCTGATAAAGTACTTCCGAACGCAGAACGCCAGAGGACCCACATTTAGGATGCATCTCGTTACTCACCCACGAGTTGCAAGCTCCGCAGCTGACGATGACGACGACGCCTACGGTGTCCGTAGAGCGAGGGAGAGAAGATGAATGAAGTCCCAGCTTGGAGTTCCAATGCACGAAATAGCGTAGCTGTGTTGTGCTATGTCTGAATGTTTACAACAGAATAACGCAAGCGTATGAACTGATTCAGCCTAAGGAAACAGTTATTCTACAGGAGGCAGAGAAGAGGGCATTAGACGTGTTTCAAGGGACTTCCACCTGACATACTGAGAAATGTCAGAATTGAGTGATTTAGCCATTGCTATCAGAGTTGCCATACAACTGTAACAAACAGATATTTCTACTGATGGCTTAAGAGATGGAAGTGTGCTCTCCTTGGGGGTAAAATGTTAGATGTGATATGTATGTCATGTTAATAAGCAATGCCATAGACCCTCATGTTACTAATTGTGGATAAGTACGCTATTGAGCATGTGATTGTCGGAGTAGGAAACAGGACAGTGTCAATGTGAGTGTTCATTGGACAATAGTTGCTAAGATGTTCTCAGAGAAACAGACAATATGTGTAACAAACCAAATAAATCATAATCTCATTGTTATTCTGTAACAAGCTGCTGGAGAGTGTTGGTCCATTACACCAAAATAATCAGACAGTATTCCTGAAAAACGTCTGGAAGTTTGTTGGAGTCCTTGTCCACTCCATGTAAGTCCTTCAACCCTAAACATTGTGGGACAATTGCTTTAAGACCATGTTCATTAGTGCAGTTATTACGATTATGAGCATATGTTAAATTCAGTGCTAACCAAAAATACACATGGCAAAACTGAAGCCTTAGAACCAACAAACTTGTATTAGTAGACATACTGCTCAATATTCAGGGAAATAGTAATTGGTTTATCTTAAGTTTCGGTAGTTCAGAAATTATTAAGACAAATTTTCAGGACACCACTCATCTCCATATCTGTGCATGGGGATGTGGAATTGCTTGTGTGTTACATAGATACTGACACACAGAATTGCTATTTGTCTTCAGTCTAATCGCAAGGTATATAAAAGTTTAATGGTGGCAGATAGAGTCTTTTAATACGTTGCTGTTGTTGTTGGTGGTGGTGGTTGTGGTGGTGCTGCTGCTGGCGTCGTCATCAGTACAAAGACTGGTTCAATGCTTGTGCAAACCTCCACATCCTAATAACTGCTGCAGTGTACATCCTTATATCTGTAGTCACCTCTTCCTCTCCCCACACTTCTCTCCAATGTTTATTGCTTAGTTAGTGACCTGTTCCATGGATAATTTTGCACGATAGATCGTAATGATACAGAAACTCATCACATAGTTATGTCATAGTTATCACATAGTCAGCATTGATTCAGAAAATATCGTTGTTGCGAAACACAACCAGCTCTTTATGCTCATGAAGTAATGAGTGCCATCGACAGGGGATGTCAAATTCATTCCATATTTTTATATTTCCAGAAGGCATTCGACATCGTTCCTCCCACGCAGTCTTCTAACCAGACTGCGTGCCTATGGAATATCGCTTCAGTTGTGAGACTGGATTCGTGATTTTCTACCAGAAATGTCACAGTTCGTAGTAATAGACAGATATAATACTCGGCATTTCCAAAGAAAGTGTTATAGGCCTTGTATCGTTCCTGACCCATATTAACGACCAAGGAGACAGTCTTAGTAGCCGTCTTAGATTGTTTGTAGATGATGTTGTCATTTACCTCATTATAGAGTCATCAGATGAGCAAAACGAATTGCAATATGATTTACATATCTTTTTTTACCCTGAATAAAGAAAAGTCTGAAGCTGTTCACATCAAAACTCAAAGAAATCCGCTAAATTTCGATTACGCGGTAAGTCACACAAATCTGAAGGCTGTAAATTCAACTAAATACTTAGGAATTACAAATACAAATACCCCAAATTTGAACGAACACATCGATAATATTGTGAGTAGAGCAAACCAAAGACTACGATTCATTGGCAGTACACTTAGAAGGTGCAACAGGTCTACTAAAGGGACTGCTTAGCCCACGCCTGTCCGCCATATTCTGGAGTATTGCTGTGCGGTGTGGGATCTGCATCAGATGGGACTAACGTGTTACATCGAAAAAGTACAAAGAAGGGCAGCTCGTTTTGTATTATCACAAAGTAGGGGAGATAGTGCCACAAATATGTGTGTTGGAGTGGCAATCATTAAATCAAAGGCGTTTTCCCCCAATTGCGAGAACATTCCATTGGCAATCACCTACATAGGGAGAAATGATCATCACGATAAAATTAGAGAAATCAGGGCTCGCACAGAGAAATTTAGGTGCTCGTTTTTCCCGCGCGCCGTTCGAGATTGGAACGGTAGAGAGACAGCTTGAGGGTGGTTTACTTAACACTCTGTCAGGCACTTCATTGTGAATAGCAGAGTAATCACGTAGGTGTAGATGTTGAACAAACCCCTCTGTTGTAACCCATTTACATGCATGTGTGTTTTTGCTATAATTTGTAGAAACCGTGACAGGGTTGGGACTGTGTATCGGAACTGGATCTTATAAGCAGGAATAGCATGCCACATCCCATGAGCAACAATTGTATATACATATGGATGGACATCAAAAGTATGTAAAAACATTACACAATCAGTAAAATTCTGTTACAACATATTCTTGATGAATATTTTGTTTTCTTACGTAGTGTGTAGAGGAAATGCATCAGTTCACAGAATAAATGATTGAGATATTTGCTATCGTACCCGTGTGTATGAATCTGCGATCTAAGTCGTCTCCATGAACATATAAATTACCTGTGCGAGGTTTTGTCACTCATACCGAAGAAAATCCTTCAGAACTAGTATTCTTGCAGTAGTGGATGAACTGCGATTTGTGATGATGGATGTTGTACTTTAGAAAACAGTTTACTGAAATATGGATGTCTACCGATAGAAATTGCGTTCTGGGAGCGTTTTGATTCAATGTCAACCTCCCATACACTCAAAACCGAGAAAAGCTTCTAAATTACGCTGTGTCTGAGATTTAATTATTCATCTGTAAACTACGTGAGCGTTCGTAACATAGACTCCAACAAAATAAGGGTAGTTACATGCCAGCCTGGTTGTCTGAAGGCCATTCAGTTCCCCCACAAGTGCGTTTGGCAACTAATGGTGTATACTGTCTGTGCTCTATAGGTTTCAGTCCCGCAGAATAAACCAAGTTGCACAGATGGCTATGCACTGCTAGCAATAAAAATGAAAGATGTAGTGTCCAAAGATTCGGAGGTCAGGATGACCAACACCAAAACAGTGATCATGTACCTGGTTGCAATATGAGGAACACTCAGACATCTGCTATCCTGTCATTGTGGAACATGAGATTATATGTAGAGGTGATCACTTTCGGACAGCTGTTTGGGAATGTTCCACAATGCTGCAGACTCTTCCAGTTTCGATATGCTGCAAGGTCTTGCTTATTTCTATTAATGGATATGCGGACACTTCAATTTCATTGGGAGTTAATTCAATAGTTACAGTTGGGCGATAGTTAGTTGAGTTCTTAAGTTCATGATCCACGTTTTTATTCATGTAAAAAAAGATTTACAGCGTGTGTTACAGAAAACTGAAATATTTAAGAACGTCTGTTGACTTTAAGTTGCGCTGAAGTCAGTACAACAATCCTAGAAATCTTTAACCTTTGGTGACATGCTTCGTTAAATTTCAGACATGTTTTCTGGTGGGCAGGTTTAAAGTCTTTGTTAAACAGAGAATGTGCCGTATTTGTTCTGGCATGACAACAAGCTAAATATAACATGTTTGAGCCACATCATGAGACGAGAAAATGAACACACACATTGTAGGCAGTGACGTGTTAGAATTAGTCATCAGACGCCACTCAGTGGAAGAAAATTCCTTGTGCACAGCTGAATATTTACTCGTTGTCGGCCCAATGTGAGTAAATATGCCATCAATCCATGATCCAATAAAGGCCTCATGCTACTCTGAAAGATGTGCATTACCGTCCCAACAATTTAATTTAAATTCTAGAAAGATGGGTGTAAAAATTTTTTAAGTAACAAAATTGTACCATATAGTTTTGTCATTGGCATTTCCTGCGTTTCCAGAGGAAACCACTTCTTAGTCATTTGAGTACCTGCATTACCATAATTCTATAAAAATGTGTGTGATTGCTGTATGGGTCTAAGTGATTTGGTTAGTGGGGTTATTGAAAGTAGTTACATCTTATGTTGCGTGAGCACTGTCTTACCGTACACCACATGCTCATCGATTCAAGAATAGAAAAATAGAGACCACAGCAAATGCTGTTATTAAGTGAATATAATTAGGTTAGGAACAAGTCTCTGATACATCACGGACACTTCACATCGCGCGATACCTAGGTGAATCGTATTTGAACATGGACACCTCGGTCGCGTGAGGTGAAGGCAGAGATTGTTAAATTATAATGCCAGTGATAAAAATGTTGGTAGTTAGATAGAAGAGTAATAAAATAAATTTTTGAGTGATTTGAAAAGCGAGAACTTGTCAGTTACAATAATTCAGTAGCAATGCCATTTTCCTACTTTGTTTACTAGCCATGGACAAAAGGTTTAAATTGACGTACAAGACGTCCACCATGGGGACACCACTCATAGTGAATCTGGCACGGTTTACGTAGAAAGAGAGTGTTGCAAGGATCATTTTTGTCTCTGTCTGTAAAGTATAATATAATAGCCCATTGCGTGACAGATTATCAGAAACAAAATCAAAATTGTTGACAAACAATTAATATCTGAAATACCGCATATCGAGAGCCCTATAGTTCACAAATTTAACGCCGTATCGTAACGGAGGATATTGCGTGATGGCACCTGTAAGACTTTAATACTATAGACTAGGATACATTAGTTAAAAGAGCACTCTTAAGTAGGAGCACCGAAATACAGCCTGAATTCACTAATCTGAAACCCTAAGAGAGGGGCAAGTAGTGGAAGCTTCTCCGAACCATCTTTTTTTTACCAAAATTTGTCTAGTCTGCTCTCAATGTTACTGAGATGCTGCGGTCAGCAAATGAGCGTAGAGGTTTCTCCGTGAAAATGTAAATATCAAACACAAGTTTCGATTTAACTGTCAACCACTTCCTATATTAATGTTTCTCGATATTGTAACTATGAATTAGTAACTAACTAAACGTCAACAGGAGAGAGAATTTCATGTCAAATTACCACAGAAGTAGTCACTATGTCAGATACTAACAGTACGAGAAATGTATAAGGATAACTAAAGTTTTCTGTTTTATGTTCATCTCTATGGAAAGAGGCAAAACTGAGAAATCGAACATCTGGAGGAATAGCCATACAGATAATGAAATAAAAAATCCATTAACAGACGACAGAAAGTAGTAGCGTGGTCTGAGGCTGAACACTAGAAACGGGGTTATAACAAATAAATTAATTGGTATCGGCTTAGATCTGGAAATACGGAAGTAAACTAAATATCAGCCGTTTTTTAAATGACGGGGATAGTGTATGTACGTTCTTCCAACGCTGTCATCGGACTTAGATATATTTCTTCTCTTTATATTTAAAGCATCTGGCAGAGATGCGAAGAAATGTGCAGCCGAGGAAGATTAAACACGTACTGTTACGATGAAGCTGCGACCAGGTTCAACTGGGAGGTACCGAACAGTACACTACCAATGTAAGGCAACACAGGTAGACAATGGAAATCGCAATCTGTTCGAATCATTTGCGGTCCACTGGAGCGTAAAGTCGGGAACGGGAGCCGCCTCAGCGGAAAAACAGTGAGGCATTTGGAGCGGCTGGCATCCGAATGCCTGAGGTAATTACTGCAGCTGGCGAGAGAGTGTGGGACTGCCGCATCAGGCCCCAAACGCTGCCTCCGAAGCGACCGGAGAATTATACCGTTCGCATTGCTACAGTTGGTCTCCATGTACACTTACGGACCGCGTAAGCGAAGTCCTATTCATTTAAAAATTTAATTGCAACTGTAATGTGATTAAGCGCGGTTTTTTACGCAAGGTCTACATCTACATCTACATCCATACTCCGCAAGCCACCTGACGGTGTGTGGCGGAGGGTACCTTCAGTACCTCTATCCGTTCTCCCTTCTATTCCAGTCTCGTATTGTTCGTGGAAAGAAGGATTGTCGGTATGCCTCTGTGTGGGCTCTAATCTCTCTGATTTTATCCTCATGGTCTCTTCGCGAGATATACGTAGGAGGGAGCAATATACTGCTTGACTCTTCGGTGAAGGTATGTTCTCGAAACTTTGACAAAAGCCCGTACCGAGCTACTGAGCGTCTCTCCTGCAGAGTCTTCCACTGGAGTTTATCTATCATATCCGTAACGCTTTCGTGATTACTAAATGATCCTGTAACGAAGCGCGCTGCTCTCCGTTGGATCTTCTCTATGACTTGTATCAACCCTATCTGGTACGGATCCCACACTGCTGAGCAGTATTCAAGCAGTGGGCGAACAAGCCTACTGTACCCTACTTCCTTTGTTTTCGGATTGCATTTCCTTTGGATTCTTCCAATGAATCTCAGTGTGGCATCTGCTTTAGCGACGATCAACATTTTATGATCATTCCATTTTAAATCACTCCTAATGCGTACTCCCAGATAATTTATGGTATTAACTGCTTCCAGTTGCTGACCTGCTATTTTGTAGCTAAATGATAAAGGATCTATCATTCTGTGTATTCTCAGCACATTACACTTGTCTACATTGAGATTCAATTGCCATTTCCTGCACCATGCGTCAATACGCTGCAGATCCTCCTGCATTTCAGTACAATTTTCCATTGTTACAACCTCTCGATACACCACAGCATCATCTGCAAAAAGCCTCAGTGAACTTCCGATGTCATCCACCAGGTCATTTATGTATATAGCGAATAGCAACGGTCCTATGACACTCCCCTGCGGCACACCTGAAATCACTCTTACTTCGGAAGACTTCTCTCCATTGAGAATAACATGCTGCGTCAAGTTATCTAGGAACTCCTCAATCCAATCACACAATTGGTCTGATAGTCCATATGCTCTTACTTTGTTCATCAAACGACAATGGGGAACTGTATCGAACGCCTTGCGAAAGTCAAGAAACACGGCATCTACCTGTGAATCCGTGTCTATGGCCCTCTGAGTCTCGTGGACGAATAGCGCGAGCTGGGTTTCACATGACTGTCTTTTTCGAAACCCATGCTGATTCCTACAGAGTAGATTTCTAGTCTCCAGAAGAGTCATTATACTCGAACATAATACGTGTTCCAAAATTCTACAACTATTCTAAATTATGTAGAAGTACACTGTAATACCACAAATTAGTGTCAGCTTCTAGCTCACGCATTGTATTTATACTTTCATAACAGGGGGAATATTATCTGGTAAGAGAGATAATGCTATGTAGTGTGGGTAACCAACTTAATCTGCAGATCTTAATGGGAATTTTTTAAGCACATTTCTCCCTATCAAAATGGCAGGTCATGCACTGAAGATTTTTCCTGTGAGAACCTATGTAAATTTCATGACTGTTCATTCAACTGTACGTACATTGCTTTTACACGATAAGTTTATGTTTAAATGCAAACGCGTTACTGAGAGCGAATAAAGAATGCCTGGTGATGCTGACTTACATTAACGCAATCTCACGACAGCAGCCGTTAAAGGAACAGCGAAACTAAAAAACGAATACAATCTCGCCTCCTAATTTGAAGGACGTTATTGCAGTTGTCATTGTAAGAAATTAAATCACTTATCCTTTGTTTGGTTTAGTAGCTACATGTTGGCATTCATGTTGGTATCAGCCTGAGCACATACATCGAGCATCGCGATACATAAGGAGCAGGTATTATACACTCCTGGAAATGGAAAAAAGAACACATTGACACCGGTGTGTCAGACCCACCATACTTGCTCCGGACACTGCGAGAGGGCTGTACAAGCAACGATCACACGCACGGCACAGCGGACACACCAGAAACCGCGGTGTAGGCCGTCGAATGGCGCTAGCTGCGCAGCATTTGTGCACCGCCGCCGTCAGTGTCAGCCAGTTTGCCGTGGCATACGGAGCTCCATCGCAGTCTTTAACACTGGTAGCATGCCGTGACAGCGTGGACGTGAACCGTATGTGCAGTTGACGGACTTTGAGCGAGGGCGTATAGTGGGCATGCGGGAGACCGGGTGGACGTACCGCCGAATTGCTCAACACGTGGGGCGTGAGGTCTCCACAGTACATCGATGTTGTCGCCAGTGGTCGGCGGAAGGTACACGTGCCCGTCGACCTGGGACCGGACCGCAGCGACGCACGGATGCACGCCAAGACCGTAGGATCCTACGCAGTGCCGTAGGGGATCGCACCGCCACTTCCCAGCAAATTAGGGACACTGTTGCTCCTGGGGTATCGGCGAGGACCATTCGCAACCGTCTCCATGAAGCTGGGCTACGTCCCGCACACCGTTAGGCCGTCTTCCGCTCACGCCCCAACATCGTGCAGCCCGCCTCCAGTGGTGTCGCGACAGGCGTGAATGGAGGGACGAATGGAGACGTGTCGTCTTCAGCGATGAGAGTCGCTTCTGCCTTGGTGCCTATGATGGTCGTATGCGTGTTTGGCGCCGTGCAGGTGAGCGCCACAATCAGGACTGCATACGACCGAGGCACACAGGGCCAACACCCGGCATCATGGTGTGGGGAGCGATCTCCTACACTGACCGTACACCACTGGTGATCGTCGAGGGGACATTGAATAGTGCACGGTACATCCAAACCGTCATCGAACCCATCGTTCTACCATTCCTAGACCGGCAAGGGAACTTGCTGTTCCAACAGGACAATGCACGTCCGCATGTATCCCGTGCCACCCAACGTGCTCTAGAAGGTGTAAGTCAACTACCCTGGCCAGCAAGATCTCCGGATCTGTCCCCCATTGAGCATGTTTGGGACTGGATGAAGCGTCGTCTCACGCGGTCTGCACGTCCAGCACGAACGCTGGTCCAACTGAGGCGCCAGGTGGAAATGGCATGGCAAGCCGTTCCACAGGACTACATCCAGCATCTCTACGATCGTCTCCATGGGAGAATAGCAGCCTGCATTGCTGCGAAAGGTGGATATACACTGTACTAATGCCGACATTGTGCATGCTCTGTTGCGTGTGTCTATGTGCCTGTGGTTCTGTCAGTGTGATCATGTGATGTATCTGATCCCAGGAATGTGTCAATAAAGTTTCCCCTTCCTGGGACAATGAATTCACGGTGTTCTTATTTCAATTTCCAGGAGTGTAGTTTATGACACATAAGTACTGAGTGGCTATAATTGAAGTGCAGGTACATGTATAGTTCCAGTGCTGGCCATAATTATCGTATAGCAGTGAAACTTGGTGGAATTCTAATGCATTAATACAGAATTAGTTCCAGTTTTGGACACAAGGTGCAAATCTGCCGCTATATATCTCGCCGACGTCTCCGGTGCTTATACTGAAGAAACTGTATAAGAAGCTGTTGATAACAACACCGTCATTATGGCTTTCTGAATTGTATAACATTTACTGCCCATGTCATTTAAGTACGTAGTCCGTTACATATGGAAACGTGTTATACGTCTTCCTTGTATTCGCAGAGCCAAATTTGAACTTGGAGGCATAAATTGGGACTAAATTTTTCCAGCACAAACCATTTCCATATTATCGCATTAGAATATCTACTAAATGTTCCTGCAACACGATAATTACTGTCCACATTGGACCCTTGTGAATAGCTGCAGGTTAATTGTAACCACGCGTTCAAGCAAAGCAACATGTCTTCATTTTCCGATGTTGACATGTATTGTTGAGTCGTAGCTATGGACTACGTAAAATAATAGTTGGATCGTTGAAAAAACTTGCGGCAAGTGCTCGACGATCGCCGATGATCAACAGATGCACAACCTTTCATTTTATAGGCAAACCTGTAGCAATTAAACGCTACAAATACAAAACCTCGGTTTGCATGGAAATTCTGGAAAGCTAACACGCACACACAGACACACACACAGACACACACACACACACACACACACACACACACACACACAGCACAAAAAATATATATCACACCAAAACACACACACACACACACACACACACACACACACACACACAAATGCATACACGAACGGACCACAAATACTTCAATAGTTACACTCATAAGTTTGGCAATATCATTCGATCTTTGGCGAAAACATTTGACAGTCGGCAACAGAAACCAAAAAATTGCTTTAAAACAAGAGTTCAGTGCATAGTGTTGTGGAATGGGGAAAAAAACAGCAAATTGATGTTCATAATTAGAAGAACAACACCAAAAATGCAACAGGAGCGTAATATGTAGGAAATTGTCCACGCAACCTGTAAGTACAGTTCAAAACATTACTACTTAATAGGAAATACCAACCACCAGAACTGTTTATAACCTATAGGCACAATGACAAAAATGTAAATAAAGTAGCTAACATATGTACATATTCCAGGCCACTGATGATGCCTTGCAGAAAATAAAGGCGAAACGCGTTATTCAGTTGCTGTGAGGCGGTCCATAAGTAAAAATTATTAATATACCGTAATATTACACGCAACTGAGGAAGACAGGACTATAAAAGTTGAAGGTGCTCAGAGCCATTTGAACCAATTCCAAGCAGAAAATTGTGTTTGGATTTCTGCAAAAACGTTCATCGCTACTGATAAGGCTACTTGCTAAATTAATTTCAACTGCTTCCTCAATAACACTGTCCCAGTAATTGGAATATCAAACCAGAAACTCAGTGTTGTTTCATTTCATAAGACGTCGGGTGCCGAGAGTGTGTTCTGCAACTGCAGATTTGCTCGGCTGTTGTCAGCGTGTGTGATGCTTTTGCTCAGTACACCAATCCTCAACATTCCTGATAATCTTATCACGCAAAATGACAGACCCTCGCCTTATGCAAGCCAAAATAACACATTACAGAACTAAAAAGGACCCCACTCTTAGAAGGGGTCGAAAGACACATTTCGTATTAGATTTCCAGAATAATACGACCAGTTCTGTTGGAATTACTCCCTACTTAAGACAAAAAGACCATAGACTTTGGTGTAATTTCGGTATTGTCAAGGCTGATCCGGTCGATAGCGCTATGCACATCTGATCTATCTTTCACTATAACCATTATGACGAAAGATGACTTCAAGGTGGGCTAACTCAGCTGAGAAACTCTTAGGGTGTGAGATGACCTGGGCCTATGAACCATGTACGAAGCACTGTTCACGTTGAGCCAGATGGTGACAACTATTAGCCCAGTGGCTCCCTACCTTTCTGAGATCATTACCCTCAAGTGAAATGAGAAGTTAGCTAGTACTCATCAACTCCCCTCCCCCAACCACTTCGCTCCCTCCACCATAGTAAACAATGGCACCTAATTGTACTTTAGAACGAAAAACAATTCTCTTTGGAGACTTTCATTTTAAAATGATGAAAGATAAATTACCTTTCGTTTGTGTGGGTGTTTATATTAAACTATGAACTGATGCTTCAGTGAGACAAATGGTACTGCTTATTTGTAAAATCATTTTTCTATGGAATGACGAAGCAATTCTCAATGTATCGCTACTTCTCAGAAAAGAAAGGTAGACACTTGTTACTAAATATGCTTCCCTTAAGACCACTCTTATCTGCAGTATGTTTTTACAGTTAAAACAATTTGTTTCACTTGTCGCGTTTCGCAGACATCAGGTCATTGTAGGAACCACGTCTAGCAAGGAATCCAGCACCAGGAATCCAGACAATGTCTCCCCCCAACCCCCCCCCCCCTGCCCGCCACACTCCAAGCGACCATCAGCTCGGTAGCCAATAGCATGCAAGATAAGTTCCCCACCTTTGAAGCATCTGTTTCATAATGATTCGAATGTGTGTTGCCATATGCCGTCCAGTCGAAGCCGCCGCCGCCGCCGCCACACTCCACACGTTCTCCTCCACCAACAGTGTGATGCATAGCCAGTGGCGTACATTAGTGTGTACCTAGTGCAGCGCTAGTGTACTTGTGCAGTCACTTTTTCGTGTTAGCGATTACCAGCTGTATTCACACACGTCTGCATTTTCCAATACATCTGTGTTTTTATGGGATCGAGAGTCAACTGTAGATCGCTTGAACATGCAACCCGAGATACATGCGTGTATTGCTGAGTACTTGGAATCCGACGTTCCTCAAGTGTCCTTACTCGGCAGCAAATTGCATGCAGTAGAGAAGCTGTGATTTGGTGACATGGTGCTCATATTTTTATGAACACACTTGACGACTGACTGCACTGACAAGACACTTGTTGCATTATATAACTAATATGTATAAACAAATTAATTTTTTTCGGAAGATCTGATAATTTCACTGACATGCATCATGCCAGGGTCCGTAATTACTCATGCATAATGCTGTTATTTCAGGGCTGTCTGTACATACGACTAGATCTCATGTGTTGAAGTGATCAGAAGCTTGAACTGAGTAAAGAAGCATTTTATAAATCTATTTGATGTAACCATCTACCAGAGAAATGTACTCATAATTTTCTGCACCAAGAATGGGAAAGTGTGTTAGCGGAGGAGCGTAAGACTAAACAGGTGGAATACTGCTCAAGAAATGGTGGAAATGGTACAGAATGGCATGAAGATTCTTAACATGATAGGGTCCACCAACGCGCTGTGTATGTCAGAAGTTGCAGTAAGGGTTCATGCATTTATTATTATTATTGATGTTATTATTACTACTATTGTGTTTACATGAGATTATACTTAGGTTCTTTGTAGCTATTACAACACTACTGGAAGTTTTCACAGCAACAGCAGCAGCAATTAGGTGGCATATTGTAAACAAATACATCCCATAATCAATCAAATACTTGCTCTCTTAACTTTCAGTGTTGGGTGCTGAGAATGCGCTTAGCCGCCATGGAGTCCGATTATTTGCAGCAATTATATAACAAATAATTATAGCTTAAATATATGTTCCTATTCCTGGTAGAAAGAACTGATGCTGACAGTAGCAACAACAGGCAGGTGGTATATTGCAAACAATTTTATCCTAGTAAACAAACGTTTTCTTTCCAACTCACACACTTGCCATATTAACTTTACATGCTCAACGATGAACATGTCACTTATCAGTCAGGTAGTCTGAAATATTGCCAACATACAGCGTATTTCATCATAGCAGATACAGCTGTGACAGCAGTATGCCTCCTACAACACTTTCCCAAATGTTTCAACTGTAACTGCACACATATGGCTAACTACATATTTAGTACTAACGGACACGATAGCCTTGGTGAACCAGAAATAGAGTTTGTGAATTGTACATATATATTTATAGGAGTAGATATGCATTCCACTCTCCCATTAGAGAATATTCATAGGGTAAGAATGTCCAGACATATATAACAATTACCTCCTGCAAGGCAGTGTTAGTAATAATGTTGAAGGTGATCAATGGGGAAAGGAAAACAAATATTCATAACTAATAACTACTCTTCTTTGGAGGTGCGGTGAAGTCATTCCACCAACAGCAACTTGAAGTGGAAATAACTGTGACACTGAAGACAGAGCTTTAGCCAATGGTAATATTTGCAGATCCTCAGTATATTGATATCAGAGTAATATTACCCGTGGATGAATTCTGTTGACAATGCGATGTGTCACTGCAGATTTCAACCATGTTTTACCAAACATTCATTCTCTGTCAATGACTGAATTCTCATAAAATTTCTGTATGAGACTTGCCTGGAACACAGAGCGTATTCATCTACAGGAGCAGACCCTTAAGAGTTCAATGTATGTAAACTACGTAAGATGACATGAGTCAGAGTGTCATCTGAGGTGTCGGTCAAACACACAGTGATTCATTGAGACGTTTTGGAGTAATCTGCAGGAATCAGCTTGCCAAAGCTTCCACCAATCGGAAGAAACCATAGTTCAACTCAACGCCTCCTGTCCATCGATGGAGATGGAGATGTATTACAGAAATTTACTAGATATGGGCACAATCAGACTAGAGGTTGTGAATAGTACATATATATTTATAGGAGTCGATATACATTCCACCCTCCCATTAGAGAATATTCATAGGGTAAGCATCCTTACCCTATGAATATTCTCTAATGGGAGGGTGGAATGTATATCGACTCCTATAAATATATATGTACTATTCACAACCCCTAGTCTGATTGTGCCCATATCTAGTAAATTTCTGTAATACATCTCCATATATCACAATTACTTGCTGCAAGGTAGTGTTAGTAACAATACCGAAGGTAATCAATAGGGAAAGGAAATGGGGAAAAAGTTGATGGGAAATGGAGAAAGAGTTAATATAACTTTAAAATCCATAAATGTGTTATTGGTTTTCCTGTAAAATCGCTGACATTCTAGTGTAAACAAACAGTTACCACCATGACTGAGTGGATTAAACAGCTTCATAATAAGTGTCTTGTAGTAAGCGATTGGTCCTGCCGTAATGATGCTTGAAAGAAGAAGAAGGAGAAGAAGAACAAGAACAAGAACGCATGGTTATTCCCTGAGAAGATACACACTTTCGCTATGTGGCCTTCATATTGTGAGATGCATAATCTTGTTCCAACTCTGTTATCACGTCTTGAGGGATTCCGTTTCCAGCATGCATATACATTTTTTTTGTCAAAAACCCTGTTTCAGCCAAAATATCAGCTATTGCAAGGCATTTCTCACGGTATTGAGGGAGTGGCATATCAGACGTTCAACGAAAGCAACGGTATTCTTCCACCAGAAAACGTAAAACCTAACTGTGTTCATATTTCACAACACTGCATTGGAAAATCAAGGTGAGATCCGGGGATATTTAAACTTTGCTCGCCACCTGCAAGTCACTATATTTTTTATTTCAGCTAGAAATACTCGACGATCCTAAACTATTTAGTGTGGAACAATGCAAACATTACTGTCGCTTTTAAATAGGATACTCACAGTTTGGAGCATGTTCACCAAGCAAATTAGGATTTGAATGAGGATCGATATGGACGAAATTTTGATGAGATTATGGGTAAAAATCAATGTATCAAAACAAGCTTTACACTGTGGACAAATGTACTATGTTGCACACTGGTTCAGATGGTGCAAGGCACATCCATGTATCCATTGGCAGAAAAATTTAGGCTATCAACGGAAAAATAAAGAAATTAGAAAGTCTTATTGAGGCCAAGGCTAGATACGGAGCGATGCTGAATACTAGTACAAAGCAAAGTGAAGAAGTCAACACAAAGAGATATGCACGGATATGTAAAGGGGATTACTGGGGAACCAGATCCCATCAAAACCAGTAGTCTCAGAGTACATATAAGTTGTACGCTATCTCTAAAACAGCCTACTATACACAAACATGTCGTGGACGAAGTGTAAAGATATAGAGCACAGAGGGCTAAGCGATGGAAATTCCGACTGTTAAATGCGGGTCAGTTGCAACAAGATCTGTCTCTCTCTGAAATGTTTAATGTAGTAACTAACAGTCTTAAAGGGCTGTCACACGGAGTGGATGGAGGCAGAAAAGAAGAAGAAGTTGAAGTAAAGGGAGTATGTTCTATTAACGACTTCAATACACTTTTCAGCAACGCTGTGTTAGACAGAACATATGGGGTCAGCTGCACAAAACCCTGTGTTTTAGGTAATAACAAAATACATTTAACTGAGCATGTAGTAAGAGTTGGCATAAAGAATTTGAAAGATTGTCCTAATATTCTTAAAAACCTCTAAAGTAAAAAAGTGTATCCGAAAAGTATTAAAATCGTATGGTGAAATATTACACATAACTAACGCAGATAGGGAGGGAAATACCTGAGAAGGACGAATGAAAGCCTCAAAGACAGATACATGAATATAATTAAGGCACCCTTAATAGCTGCTCAACGCACAGGAAAAGAGTCGAAGTTCAGCATAAAACACTAAACAGCGTATCTTCCTTGTATAAGACGACGACCCACATAAATCATAGACCAAATAAGATTACGTAAAGCACCATCTGTCAAAGGGAACACGGTTCACACGAACGAAATCTTATCAATGATATCAGACCTTTCAAAATGGCACATCGATGGGTAATCTCAGAGATGGTTGTTCATGAGTTCCGCGGGCTAAGACGCAAAATATTCCTGCGCAGACATGTGATAATGTGGTAATTGGGTGAATTATTACTGGATGATCTCGTAGATACGCGAAATTACTCACGATAAAATAAGGTTACAATTTTGTTCTAATGGTCGTAGAAGCACATTACGTATTCGCTTGAGCTCTACCCTCGGAGTAAAGATGGGATAGAGGTTTCACAACAATTTCTGCAGACTGGTACGAATTGATATCCGGACAGCCTTCAAACCGACATGGGACGAACTTTACAACTGGTATTTGAAAGCAGTATGAAGCGATATAGGATAATCCAGTGCTTGACATGCTCCCCGTTAAAAGCTAGTATTGTTTAACAGTTGAATTGGTCGATCAAACCCAGATGTGAAAGCAAGTTAATCTCTGAGGATCATACAGATGGGAAATCAGGAAATCATTCTACCTCACATCACTAACTAGCAAACTGCACAACCCTTAATACAACTGAGAAGCAAGATATTGATGCTTGTGATAATGGTCTTCTAAATAAAGTCTAAATCGCATTATCATGGTGGATCCACGGAATCAGACGTTCAGTGTAGCTGATTTGCGACGTCTGTCAAAGTAGAACACTGTTTTTAGAAGTCGTACCCACCAATGTGGTGAACGTAAACGTATACAGTTTCCAAAGTATATGTAATAGCTTCCAAAGTGCAGCACATCCACCCAAAAACTTACATCTTGAACAGTGATGGAGAAGGTATTGTATGGAGCTTTTACACTGTGGAGCCGACGTGTTCCTTGGAGAGTGGGTCATAAGCCGCCGAGGAAGCAAGGCGTAGGTGAAGCATCTCGGCCTCAGTTGGGTGAATGCTCGCAATTTGCTATATAACAGGACAAGCATAGCGCAAATCACACAGCATTGTGAAATGAGTGCTAGATAACTCAGACGGGATGCGGGTGGCATTTTCAAGAACCTACCAGTCGAACTTCATACCCCTGGTCAAAATTTCTGTTCACCTGGAACGAAGTTGAAAAAACACCTAACTGTTGAAAGTAATGATTTAATATATTTACGCTACAAATAAAAATCATATTATTGTGGAGAGAAACTTAGATGATAAAGCTACACAGATACGTCGAAAAGAGAACATTGCTACAGAAGAACATATCTTTGCATTCGTCGTCTATAAGTTTCAGCATACCAATCCTAATTTTGTTGCTGAAATAACTTTCAAGCAAATTGTGAATGCAGCTCGATGCACGCTAGAAAATTAGATAAGTACATTGTATGTTTAAAACATAGCATCCAATTAACAGTGGCAGTGGCAAAAGATGCCTTGAGGGAGAAACGATGAAGAAACAGGCCTGTTAAAACGCAAGTAGATCTACCATTATCGAAGACTGCTGGAATAGTGCTGTTTCTAATCCCTGCATTTTCCATGCTGTCAACCATTAGTTCTTTAGCAGGGGAACTAACTCAAGCAGTAAAGAATGCACTAAATGCAGAGAAGTGACTACCAGAAGCTAAGAGACATAATTTGACAACTGACATCATTAGTATCAGTGAAGGACTTAAATCGTAGACGAAAGGGCTTGAGGTATTCACAAAAAAAGGTTCGTAGCACTACCGGTGAGAAGACCGCTGGGTAACATAGATATAGTCAAAGTCGTCAGGATATGAAACTCACTAGGTCACGGATGTTAATAAAACTTTTTATAGTTTTGAGACCACCTGCGCAGCTATGTCGCTACTTCATCGACAAGAACCAGTAGTTCTGCAACTTTCGGCGATAGTAATACTTCAGTTTATATCCCTGCGGTGCTTAAAGTCTGAGGTTTCTCCTCAAGACAGTTTAAAAATAAGCCGTGGGCATTCCAATGCATTAGTGGAGGTCTAGCTGCGACATCGTACACTTTAACTGTAAGAGAACTTCGTCTGCATAATAAGCGAACTACCTACCCGCAATACATGTAGCAACGGGAAGTGTAGTACAGCAGAGATCGGTCTGGAAAATACAGTAGTGCAGATAATGTCACCGAGACAAACGATAAGCAGCATCTAGAAAGCTCGTATGACACTGATACTTAAATGCATATATCAACCGATTTGTATAATGATTTCAGTTACATGGAAACGTTCATGCGTTTAAAATAACATAAAAGGAACAGAAGATTTAGTGTACTTCAGTCACGGAGGTTGAATAGAATCGCTACTTAGTTTCTTAGAGTCCACTACTTGGGCATAGTACACTAAACTCTAGCTAATCCGATCCTCAGTAGTCCGGCTTCTCAGTAATCCGTCCAACATCCAGCCTCTAGCCTCCCACGCAGAAGTGACAGGTACAATAGAGACTTACAGTGTGCGACAACGTTATTACTGAATTACGATGTAAAACAGTGACATACATGTGTAAAATTGTGTCTTTCCTTACTGTTCAGTATCATAGTTTCTAGAGCGAAACACGTTATGCCAGATCCCAAGCGATAACTCTAAATTAGAGAGATGTTGAATTAAGGCTTTCCAGAGAAATCCATTGTTGCTGAGTACAGTGCTGGACGAGCAACTACTTAAGACAACCTTTAACTCACAAATAGATATGGAAAAGCGTGCAGGAAAATTACGATTAAAATGACGAAGGATATGACATAGGAGGAGAGAAGACGACGATTTCTCGCACTACTTGTGCTGAAACTTCTGACGTATTCTTGTAGTACATTATGTATTCATCGTAAATATGATGTGCCAAGTAATGCATGTAAAGGCATTGTTAGATAAAGCATTAGGCCGATACGTGCCATTATTGTGACAACTAAAAATTTGGAACGTGTTTCACAGTGAGTGATACTACTGTATATGTACACACTCAAGGACTAAGCTTTTTTATGAAACTGAACGTTTCTTTGGTTTTTATCAAATATGCCCCTATGTGTTTACGCTAAAGGTAAGACACAGTCAATAAACCAGAACCTGCACTAATCTGGTACCCATATATACAAGGAATGACCAGATTAGTAGGAGTCTAGAGCACTGATACTATTTACAAGTCGAATCAGCAAGTGGGTATACTGACAGTACGATTCGTGTTGAGTGTAACGTAGTGACGAACTGATGCCTTAACGACAGATTAGTCCATACTATATGTGCATTTCTTACTATCTGATAAGACTTCAGAGGTTTCCAGCAATCCAGTGGACCTCCCAGTTACTGTTCAGACATTAGAGGGCATCGAGCTGAATATCATACATCTGAACGCGAATC